>NC_046165.1:27930613-28253931 GCF_011064425.1 Rattus rattus | reverse complement strand
CTCTCTCTCTCTCTCTCTCTCTCTCTCTCTCTCTCTCTCTCTCTCTCTCACACACACACACACACACACACACACACACACACACACAGAGTCATCCTAAGATTAACTTTGCTCTTGTAAAGATGAAAAACAAATGACTGAAGTAATAAATTCATGCTACACTAAGAAATAATAAAGATCTTAATTATGTAAATTACGATTACATGTTTATGTATATGCAAATAAATATATAAAGCAAATATAAACTTAAACAATAATCTTAAGTGTTATTACCTGGGAGATACATCTAGCTCTAGTTAATTACACTGATGGACTATTTGTTCATCAAAAGTGTAGTAGTATACACTGATTGCTAGCTTTACACTAACTTCTGTTTCAGAAGTCTTGGCTCCATTGAAATCTCCTGTCTTTTCTAGCTTTTCTTGCTTTGCTCATGTTTGAACATGATGGCCTGTTTTCCCTTATGAGTATAAGACAATAGTTAGTGGCATTTACCTTTAAGTGTTTCCATAGGCACAAGAAACAAAAGGAGATAGAAGCTGTCTTTATTTTCTGCCTAAATTTTCTATTATAAGCAATAATTTCTTATTGTTTTCGGAATTCACCTCAAGCAATGAGAACCAACTGGCACAATTTACTTTTAATGAGCTACTTTCTCTTATCTCTGCATCTTAAATATTTTACAAGCATGCTGACAGGCAATTATTTCGTTTATTAATTCCTGGATGTGAAGGCCAAGATTTCACTTTTCAATGGAGGAAACTTCTCTGTCACTTCAGGCATCAATGATCCGTATCAATGCACAATCATTTAAACTGCTACTAGTCAAAAATAGCTAAGGAAGTGGAAAGAAAAACAGATTTATGTTTTTCATAAGACAGGCCACCAGTGGAGATAATTACTGCTTATACATGTATTGTGAGGTTCCTTAAGTATTTCTTCATGAATTCTCCAAATTGATAGAAATTCTACAACATGTAACTTATAGTACTTGTGTGGATGATTAGATTAGGTTCATTTGTGAGTTAAAATATAAAAACATAACTTCACAACAGCAAATAAGTTACCATATTTTGTTATCTATAATGTTTTACTACTACAATGTTTAAATAAATGGCTACGTTACAAAAATATTTGTACTAGTTTAAGATCATAAGACTTTCTCATTTTGTGTTAAAATACACACAATCTTTTGATTGCATAGCTCACAATAGGCCATAAAGAATGGCATTTTAAGAGGAATTAAGGAAATTCAATGATTTTCTACTTTTATTGGCAGCATACCTGGGAATGGGTGATTAATTAAAATCAAACTAATAAAAGTAAACATGAACTATAATTTTGGAATTATTGGCAGAACGATTGCATGAGGTTTTAGGTTTAATCATTAGTGATGAATGGTGAATAAATAAACAAAATAATTACATAATTATTTTTCAGCATCACTACATGAATATCACTCAACAATAAGAAATATCTTTAAGTGTTTGTCTTGGGAGAAAAGCAGCTGTACAAAGAGTTATGCCTGGACCCGAAGTTTGCGGACGCTTCACTGGAGAAAATCACATGAAGGACAGACTTGGTTGCAAAGATTTCAAGAATCCTTATACTTGCTCTGTTCACAATTAACCAGCTCTCCTTCAGTTTCTTGTTCATGAGTTGTGGTGAAAATTAAGCCTCATAGGGACTTTGTGAAGATTAAGTGGGAATAGAGTTTAACATGATAGACACTGTTTTTGACATTCAGTTGTTAGTGTTAATGTAAGACTTAAGTTGACATGACTTCAGATACTGACAGGTGAAACATAGATTACATTCAACAAAAGGTCGAATACTAATAATGATCTGCATTCATCTTAATCTGTTTCATTGTTGCTTTTATCCTACTTTCCTGGTCCTTATTCTTATCAATATCTGTCTGTAATATTGATATTATACACTTTACTCTAAAAATACAGTATAGAATTACCATTTGAAGTTGTTCAACAATCAATAATATTTATTTATTGAAATTAATTTTTTTCATGTAATATATTTTAATATGGCTTATTTTCATGATTCTTTCAATATTCTCCCCTTCCCATTGGAATACACCCCTCTCCTGTCTCTCTAATAAACAAACTTCTAAAAGCATTAACGAAACATTAAACATAACAAACCGAATAGGACCAAAACAGCCAAATTGAAGAAAAATGACACAAACAAACACACAGAAAACATATACAGACAGAAGACACACTGATTACTTTAGGAATCTTGAAAGTACAAAACTGAAATTATAATACATATTAATAAAGGACCATCAATGCTTTCAATCAATACTGACTGTCTGAATAGTTGTATTCCTGCACAAAACATCAGGACCAGGAAAAAGCAAGTTAAGGAGGAAAGGTTTTACTCAGCTTACACCTTCACATTGCTGATGGGCAGCATCAAAGCAAGAAGACAGTAACTCACACAGGGCAGGGAACTCGGAGTCAGGAGGAGGATACAGAGGCCATGGAGAAATGCTGTTACTGTTTGCTTTCTCCTCTTGGTCTTCACTCAGCTTTGTTTTCTTAGAACCCAGGATTATTTAGACCAGGAGGCCTCCTCCACAATGGGATAGGCCCTTCCAATTTTGGATCACTAATTGAGAAAATGCCTTACAGCTGGGTCTCATGGGCATTTCCTCAAGGTGGAGGCTCACTTTTTTCTCTGATAACTCCAGCAGTCAAGTTGACTGGCTCAAACCAGCCAGAACACCAACTATTGAAAGAGCAAAAGCTTTTATAATTGTCATGGTTAAAGAATATTATATCTTACAATATTTAGTTGAGTTGTCTTTGTATAATTAATAGTCTTGATAAAATTTAAAAAATTTTAAATAACATAAAATTATAAAATCATGTTACCAAAATGAAATTGTAGATTCAATGAAAATAACATAAATGAAAAGCACTCTATTTAAAACATTGACATTTATTAACATATAGTGAAGTGAAATAATTTAAAAATCAAATAATATTTTTAATAGATTAAATTTTTGTATTAAAAATGTAAGATCTCTTTTCTAAGTTGCCTTTAATTGATTTTAAAATATATCAGAATATGAAATATAATGTATTCTCATATTTGCTTTTTCCAAATTATTGAAAAACATGTCCATATTTGAATAACCTTTAAGGAAAATTTGGGGAGAAGTTTCTGCAAAGAAGGGTGAATTAAAAAATATTTGTTAATCACCTTGTCTCACCTGAGTTGACTAGGTGAAAGAAATTCAGCCATTTAAACCACTGCCTGTTCTTCCAGTATAAAAAGAAATGTTAGGTTCCTAGATGAAGTGAGTAAGATATGAAGATGAGAAGAAATATTCCACAAGCATTCTCACCTTTTATCAATGCATTAGAAGATTAACCATATAATTTCAAATAAGCCCTACAGTAACCATTTCCTTTTTTATTAGATTTTAAATTTACATTTCAATGCTATCTATCTCATTTCCCTGGTTTCCCATCCATAAACCCTATACCATCCCTTCTTCTAAGGAGGGCATCCTCCCCTCAACTGCCCTTCTCCCTCCCCACCCTGAAATTCCCCCATACTGGGGCCTGGAGCATTGGCAGGACCAAGGACTTTTCCTCCCATTGGTGCCCAACAAGGCCATCTTTTGTTTGAAATACAGCTGGAGCCATGGGTCAGTCCATGAAGGTCTTTAGATAGTGGTTTAGTCTCTGAGCTCTGGTTGGTTGTTATTCTTATGGGGTTGGAAACACCTTGGCTCCTTCAATCCTTTTCTCAACTCCTCCAATGGGGATCCCATTCTCAGTTCAATGGTTGTCTGTGAGCATTCACCCCTGTATTTGTCATTTTCATTAGAATTTAAGCCTTAGAAAATGGACTTTGGTGCTTTTACCCAACTCTGCAAACTGACTTCCCATTTTTCCTTCACAAAAAAAATAATAACACCATTCACACTACAAAGCAGATTGTGAGCCTAGTTTTTTGTGGTTTCATTATTGTTGGTAATAACCAAATCTATGCTCAGCACATTTTTATTTGACCCTTTTTTCCCTTTCACTGGCAGCAATTAATCTAAATTTACTATCGCCTATGGACAAATCATATAGACAAAATTGAACTGAAAAATATTAATCATCAGTATGACTATAGGTAGCAAGTTTTATTTTCACATAAAATCCAGAGGAGAAACAGAAATAAACTTCCCTGATGTATGAAGATGCAAAGATTCTCAGTAAAATATTTGCAAATTTAATTAAAATAACAATCTTGATAACACTAGTCTCCTTTTAGGGATTCATGGTTGGTTCAAGAAATATATACCAATAAACTTATTTTGTTACACAAAGAATGGAATGCATATGATCACTGAAATAAAGGCAAATTCACATTTTACAAAGTTCAACATCCCTCGGCATCACATAAAGACATGAAATGTGGTAAAAATATAATAAAAACATTACTGGGTACTATTTGTCATCATGGTTTCAAGTAACATTATAGATCTCTGGTAATAAAACATCATGGCACAGAAGAGAGCACCCAGATCTTACTCCACAATAAATGAATGCTAAATTACAAATTACTCAATAAATTTACTTGGTTTTTTGACAAGAAGCAGTAAGTAAATATGTAGTAGAAAAAGAGCATTTTCAACATTTGGTGCTAAGACACTTAAATATCAACATGAAAAATAATGAATAATCGCTGTGTTCTCTACTCAACTCCAAATGTATCAAAGAAACGAACATAAGAGATGATACACTTAATTGCTTGAGAAAAAAGTAAGAAGTACCCTCCGTAGAGAGCTATATAAGCATATTGAAGTATACACAAAAACAGGATGAATGTGTTATCAGTAAAATAAATGTTTTTTTTTTAACTCAGACAAAAGTTAATTGAAGAGATAGCCAACAGGATATCACAAAATATATTTGAGCTATAAATTTGTGGATTACTAACTAGAATATGTGAGATACCCAAAAAGTTATATTCCTAGAAAATTAAAAAAGCAATTTAGAAGGGCAGAATATGGTATATAATGGAGTCCTCCAAATATAAAAATGGCTAAAACACTGTAAAAGCTTTAACTGCCATTTGTCACCAAGGATGGAAATATATATTCAAACTAAGATTATATCACACCCTAGCAGGATGACAATAGATGATAATATAAATAACTGTAAATGATTATGGCAGTTTGAAGAAAGGGGAAATCTTATGAAGTATTTGTAGAGGTTGTTGTTAAGACACTATAGAAAATAAGTATGAAGATTCATTAAAAAAAAAAAGCACAAAAACTAGAAGTAGGGGAATGCCTTATAGCAACCACATATCTACTGTGTACATACCTGTGTTGGTTTGAATGAGAATAGCTGGGAGGATAATATGATTGGAAATGTTTGCTCTCAGCTATTAGAACTCTTGGTGAAAAGATTACAAGTTACAGTATTGTGAATAAATAATTACTGAACTTAGAACGGGACGCCGTTAGAGGAATCAGAAAAGAACAGGAAAAAGAAGCTCGAAGGGCCTGGAGACCCCTTATGAACAACATTGCCAACCAACCAGAGCTTCCCAGGGATACACCACTACCCAAAGACTTACATGGGCTGACCCTGGAAGCTCCAAACCTCATGGTAGCAATGAATATCCTAGTAAGAGCAGTGATGGAAGGGGAAGCCCTGGGTCCTGCTAAGACTGAACCCCAGGAACTAGATTGGGGGAGGCGACAAGGGGGAGGATGGGAGGAACACCCATAAAAAGAGGAGGAGGAAGGGGATGTTTGCCCAGAAACTGGGAAGAATAACAATTGAAATGTAAATAAAAGAAATATCCAATTTAATAAAGATGGAAAAAATGAAAAAAGATGAAGGTTCTCAACTACTAACTGTGATACCATGCCTATCTACCAGCTGCCAGCTCCCTGCCATGTTTTCTACTATGATTATCATGGACTTTACCTCAGGTTCTGTAAGCAACCTTCTAAATATGTAGCCTTGGTGTCTCTTCGCAAAAATAGAAAAGTAACTAAGACACAGAAAAATATAGAAATATATAACACAAATCTCTAACTTCTGAGTATATACTCAAAAACAATTTCTATCCTTAGGCCCATTGAAATCCAACCCAAGCTGTTTCCACAACTGTTTGTTTTTCTTCAGGAAATTGCAACACAGCCCCATTGCTAAAGACAACACCTATACAAATCATTGATGATTAAGATGTCAAGGTGCTGCCTATAAGGAAACTTCATTCCTATATTCTAGCATTTTTGGTGGATAAACATACTCTGCATGCTACTCAAAGAGAGATCAAGTACCAAACCAACCACAAAATCATTCACAACTGTTTATTGCCTAGAGCAATGGTGGCACAAAGCTTATGGGAACACTAAATAACTGATTTGACTTTAACGCACTCAGTAAAGGGGAATCCATACTCAACGCTTAGTTGGCTGACAAAGAACCAGAGACTAGATTGTTTAGTGACCTAGAGTAAAAGTAAATAACCCTGGTCTAAATTAACCTTTAATCTGGTGCCAAAATAACTTCTCAATATCCTATTATGCTCTTAGATCAGTGCCTTAATTCAACTCTCATCAGGAAATTTCCTCCGCAATAAGGGAGAGTCAAAAGACAAAATATTATGCAGCTACTGGGGCTTTAAATGCACATCCTAAATAGGATGTGTCTGCCAATTCTCTTTCCTCAGGGCTAGCAGAATTCTTTGGAATAGAAAGCAGAAAGGACATAAGAGAGAATGGAAGTTACCAAGGAGTCTGTAAGCGCATGAGCAAAGCTCATATGAATTCACAAAGACAGACAGAGGCAGAAGAATGCACAGTTCTGCACAGATATCCACAAAGTCTTCTGGCTTAATATTATAGCTTCAATTTGGTGTTTTAATGGGATTCCTGAGTATTTAAATGAGTGAGTCTCTGATTCTTGTGCCCTTTTTGGCTCCTTATCTTTTGCTTTTAGGTCTTGACCAATTGTGATGTGATTCCTTTATTTTATCTACCCCCCCACCTTTTTCAAGTTTTGTTTCATTTCTCTGATTTGTCACTATGTCTCTCCCCTCAAGTATATGTCAATTTCAAACATGGCTGCCTGCATCTACAAACTGCCATTACTTTCATTGTTAGGGATTCCAGGTGTTTGCTAAGTGAATCTGTATTCCAGTGAAATCATGCTGTAATCCTGAGTGTGACTGAATTCCAGTCATATCACATATACCTGGAAGGTCTTTGGATGTGATCTCTTGGTAGAGCAGCCATGTTGCTATATTAAAATTCATCTACATTTGACATAGCTTATAGTCTTCTAAATACATTAATTTTTACACATATAAAAGGCTAGTCTCAGCATTAGACAAAGAAATGTCTCTTAAAAACGGAATTTTTGCAGAAACCCTTTGCTATACAAGAGGTTAAAACAGAGGGAAGCTGAAGAGAAGGCTCAACCCTAAATAAGATATTTACACTGTTTCCTTTAGTTTTGAAATTTTGATGCAGAAAGAATAGAATGACAAAGTGCTGCAAAATCATTTTATAAGGTTGATGGTATAATGTCAATGTTGAAGTCATAGAAGCCCCATTTAATGGCACTGAAACTTATAGAGTACTCACTCTCATCCTACGTTGTTTATATGGATGATGGAGGAAACTATGGAATCTCTAAGAGAGATGGGCATAGTATTGACTGATGAGTCTACAATGTCATAATAGAATGCATCAAAACTATGGCCACATTTACAACCTTAATTAAACTGAGAAAAATTAACATGAATGTATTATGACAACATGAAGATTTAGTAAAATAAAAATAGTAGGCTCTACCTGTGGACTTCTCAACCCAAGACTTTGTGACTAGGTTTACAGTTCTAGACAGGAATATGCTGCTGCAGATTACATCCCAAATCTAATCAGAAGAGACTTGTTATTTCTACAACGGTTTTGTCACTATTGGTCTAATGTTGCCTTCTTATCTGTATTTTGTTATTTTTATTAGTCAATTTTATGGTAACTAAAAGTAATTAAAAATCTGTATACTTCTAAGCAAAGGGACATAATGAAAAAATCAGTTACTCAAACCTTACAAGTATGTATAGCTAGATTATATATATATATATATATATATATATATATATTTCTCAAGGATTTACTTATTCAGAAAATATGTAGCCTAAAAGTGTGTTATATTTATTTCAGTATGTTATATTGTGTAAAATAGTGTATATTACAGAAAATTATAAACTATGTAATTTAAAATGTAATATTAATTTCAATGTAAGTTATGTTGACTGGTGGGTCTCATAACAATAAATCTGTATTAAATTACACATTCACTAAATTATTAGTGCCTTTTGGGGAATAAGAATTGTATCCTTCATTGAGTAGCTTCCTGAGAGATTACAGCAATTTAATGCTGAGGTTCTGTACCCCACCAATCTTCTTCTAGTTCAGGGAGAAATATTTTACAATAAGTTCAGGAATTTTATATATATGCTAGGCTTTACTCTTAGGAAGATCATACCTACTGTTAAATACAAATGTTGATAAATTGCTAGAGAATGAAACAAACTGAAAATCAGAATAGGATAGAAATCAGTGGTCAAGAAAACAAAAAGTATAGTAACCCAAGAGTCAAATTTGTGTAGAATTGCAGGCTAGCTTTGCCAATAGAATAAAAATTTCAAAATTACAGTTAAATCTCACTGGCTTTCGGTTACTTCATTTTAAAAATTATTGTATTTATAATTAACTGATTTCAATTAATTAATTAATTAATGTAATTTATAAAGTAATACAGGATCCTTCAGATTTCTGCCTGTGCTCTAAGCTAACCCAGTGACTCAGCTCTCTGAACGCAGATCCTATAGGGACAGAGCTGGATTCTTAGAAGTGCAGACAATCCTGAGATCACAGGAGAGACCACCACTTCTGCTCACATTCTTGGCCCAAGAGGAATCTGCCTGGAGCCCAATGGATACAGGAACCAAGGAGCAGTCTGGTACAGTATCCATCCTATTTACCCCTGCACCCAAAGCTGACGCTGTGACATAGTTCTCTATATCCAGAATCCACTGGGAAAATCTGATCTCACATTATTGACACACAGAGGCTTACAGGGAGGGTCAAACCACTGGCAGAGAAAGCAAACCAGCTAAATGGGAGAGGAAACTAGATGGCACAGAGGCAGGGGAAGAACATAAGCAAAAAAACAAGGCCACGTCGTCCTCAAAACCAATTTTCCCATAAGAGCAGACCCTGGATACCAACCACAACACACAGGAACAGAAAGATTTTAATTTAAAATCACAACCATGATGATGTTAGCGGTCTTTAAGGACATAAATAACTTCCTTAAAGAAATACAGGACAACAGAGGTAAATAGGTATAAGCCTTAAATAGTAAACACAAAATCCCTTAAAAAATTACAGGATAACACAATGCAACAGGTGAAGGAATTGAGCAAAACCATCCAGGATCTAAAAATGGAAATAGAAACAATAAAGAAATCACAAAGGAGACAACTGATGGACCTTAGAAAACCTAGGAAAAGATCAAGAGTCACAGATTTAAGTGTCAACAGAATACAAGAGATAGAAGAAAGAATCTCAGGTGCAGCAGATACCAAAGAAGACATTGATACAAACATAAAAGAAAATGTAAAATGCAAAAAAACCTTAGCCCAAAACATCCAGGAAATCCTGGACACATTGAGAAGATCAAACCTAAGGAAGAGAGTGAAGATTCCCAACTTAAAGGACCAGTAAATATTTTCAACAAAATTATAGAACATTTCCCTAACCTAAAGAAAGTGATGCTAATAATCATAAAAGAAACCTAGAGAACTCCAAATAGATTGGAACAGAAAAGAAATTCCTCACGTCACATAATAGTCAATATGCCAAATGCAGGAAACAAAGAGGGAATATTAAAAGGAGTAAGGAAAAAGGTGAAGTAAATATAAAGGCAGACATATCAGAATTATACCGGACTTCTCACCAGACTGAAGATGTCATAAAGACCCCAAGAGAACATAAATTCCAGCCTAGGCTACTATATGCAGCAAATCTCTCAACATAGATTGAGAAACCAAAATATTCCAAGACAAAACCAAATTAGCACAATATCTTTAACAATCCAACCCCACAAAGGATAATACATGGAAAATTCCAACACAAAGAGGGAAACTACACCCTAGAAAAAGTAAGAAAGTAATCTAATTTCAACTAATCCAAAAAAAGATACCCGCACAAACATAATTCTATAACAACAAAAATAACAGTAAACAACTATTATTGGTCCTTAATATCTCTCAACATCAATGGGCTCAATTCCCCAATAAAAAGACATAGATTAACAGAGTGGATATGCAAAGAGGACACAGCATTTTGCTGCACGCAGGAAACACACTTCAGTGACAAAGACAGACACTATCTCAGAATAAAAGGCTTGAACAATATTTACCAAGCAAATTGTCCCAAGAAACAAGATAAGGTAGCCATACTAATATTTAATAAAATTGAGACATTCAACCAGAGTTATCAAAAAATAAGAAGGACACTTCTTATTCATCTATCCTGAATATGTGTGCTCCAAATGCAAGGGCACCTACATTCATAAAAGGAACTTTACTAAACTCAAAGAACACTTTGTTACCTCACAAAATAGTAATTGGAGACTTCACACCTTATTCTCATCAGTGGTCAATTATGAAACAATAGCTAAACAGAGACATAGAAAAGCTAAGAGAAGTTATGAACCTATCTATAGAATATTTCATCCTAAAACAAAAGAATATACCTTCTTCTCAGCACCTCATGGTACCTTCTCCAAAATTGACCACATAATCTGTCACAAAACAGGCCTCAACAGATACAAGAAGATTGAAATAATCCCATGCATCCTGTCAGATCATTATAAACTAAGGCAGGTGTTCAATAACAACATAAACAACAGTAAGTCTACATGAACATGGAACTGAACAATGCTCTACTCAATGACAACTTGGCCAAAAGAATAAATATAGAAATTGAAGGCTTTTAGAAATTAAAGAAAATGAGGCACAGTATACCCCTTTGCCGGGACAAAATGAATGCAGTCCAAGAGGAAAAGCATCATAGCTTTGAGTGCCTCAAAATGAAACTGGAGAGAGAATACTAGAAGAATTTGACACACCTGATAGTTCTAGAAACAAAAATAAGCAAATACACCCTTGGGAGAAAAAGAACTATACAATGAATCAATAAAAACCAGAAGACAAACTAACCAGAAGGCACAGAGGGAACATCCAGATTAACAAAATCAAGAAATGAAAAAGGAGACATAACAACAGAAACTGAGGAAATTCAAAATATCATCACATCCTTCACAACATCTATACTGAACAAACAGGAAAATCTATGGATAGAATAAAACAATTTCTAGTCAGATTTTGTGTATCAAAGTTAAATCAGGATCAGATAAACCATCTAAAATAGTCCCATAAATCCCTAAAAGTAGAAACAGCTATTTAAAGTCTCTCAACCAAAAAAAGCACCAGATAAATTTGCGCAGAATTCTGTCAGACCTTAATAAAAGACTTAATATCAATACTGTCCAAACTATTCCTACAAAGTAGGAATAGTAGGAAACTTCTTCAATTTCTTCTCGAAGGCACTTAATTATGCTTATAACTAAACTACAGAAAGATCCAAAAAAGAAAGAGAACTTCAGAAAAATTCCCTTCATGAATATCTATGCAAAAATAATAATATTTTTGCAAACTGAATCCAAGAACACATCAAAAAGATCATCCATCATGATCAACCAGGCTTCATCCCAGTGATGCAATGATGTGTCAATATACAGAAATTTATCAACCTATAACACTATATAAAAGACAAAAACTCAAAGAAAAAAAAAACCACATGATCATCTCATCAGATGTTGAGAAAGCATGTGACAAAATTTAACAAACCTTCATGTTAAAAGTCTTGGAAAGACCAGGAATTCAAGGCCCATACCTAAATACAGTAAAAGCAATAAACAGGAAACCAGTAGTCAACATCAAACTAAATGCAGAGAAACTTGAAGCAACCCCACTAAAATCAAGGACTAGACATGGATGCCCATTCTCTCCCTCCCTACTGAATATAATCTCAAAGTCCAAGACAGAGAAATCAGACAACAAATGAAGGTCAAAGAGGTACCAATTGGAAGGGAAGAAGTCGCAGCATTACTAATTGCAGATGATATGGTAGAATACTTAAGTGACTCCAAAAATTCCACCAAAGTACTCCTAACCCTTATAAGCAACTTACGTAAAGTGGCTGGATATCAAATTAATTCCAACAAATCATTAGCCTTCCTCTACTCTAAGGATAAACAGGCTGAAAAAGAAGTTAGAAAAATGACACCTACCATAATAGTCACAAATAATATAAAATACCTGGGTGTGACTCTAACCAAGCAAGTGGAAGCTCTGTATGACAATAATTTCAAGTCTCTGAAGACAGAAACTGAAGAACATCCCAGAAGATGGAAATATCTCCCATGCTTATGAATTGGAAGTATTAATGTTGTAAAAATGGCCAGCTTGCCAAAACAATCTTCAGATTCACTGCAATCTCCATCAAAATCCCAAGTCAATTCTTCACAGAGTTAGAAAGAACACTTTGCAAATTCATTTGGAAAAACAAAACCCCAGAATAGCAAAACCTATACTCAAGAATAAAAAACTTCTGTGGGAACCCCCATCTATGACCTCAAGCAGTATTAAAGAGCAATATTTATTAAAAAGATTATGTTATTGGTACAGAGACAGGGAGGTAGATAGAAACAAAGACCCAGAAATAAACTCACGTACCTATGGTCACTTGATCGTTGACAAAAGGTGCTAAAATCATCCAGTGGAGAAAAGAGCATTTTCAACAAATGGTGCTGGTTCAACTGGAGGTCAGCATGTAGAAGAATGCAAATTGATCCTTTATTATATCCTTGTCCAAAGCGCAAGTTCAAGTGGATCAAGGACCTCCACATAAAACCAGATACACTCAGATTAATAGAAGAAAAGTGGGAAGAATCTCAAACACATGGGCACTGGGGAAAATTTCCTGAACACAACACTAATGGCTTATGCTCTAAGATCAAGATTCAACAAATGGGACCTCACAAAATTGCAAAACTTTTGCAAGGCAAAGGACACTGTCATTAGGACCAAATCATAACCAACAGAAGGGGAAGAAAATCTTTCCCAATCCTACATCCAATAGAGGATCCAATATATACAAAGAACTCAAGAAGTTGGACTCCAGAGAATTAAATAACATTATTAAAAATAGGGTACAAAGCTCAATATGTATCGTCAACTTAAAAATACAGAATGGTTAAGAAGCACCTAAAGAAATATTCAACAGTCTTAGTCATCAGAGAAATGTAAATCAAAACAACCCTGAGATTCCACCTCACATCAGTCAGAATGGCCAAGTTATAAAACTCAGGTGACAATGGATGCTGGTGAGGACAGGGAGAAATAGGAACCCTACTCCACTGTTGGTGGGACTGCAAGCTGGTACAACCACTCTGTAAATCAGTTTGGAGTTTCCTCAGAAAATTGGACAGAGTATAACCTAAAGAACCAGCTATACCACTCCTGGGCATCTACCCAAATTTGCTCTAATATATAATAAGGACACATGCTCCAACATACTCATAGCAACCTTATTTATAATAGCCAGAAGCTGGAAACAACTCAGATGTCCCTCAACATAGGAATGGATACAGAAAATATGGTACATTTACACAATGCAATTCTACTCAGCTATTAAAAACAATGACTTCATGAAATTCATAGGCAAAAGTGTGAAAGTAGAAAATATCATTCTAAATATGGTAACCCAATCACAAGACAAACAAACAAACAAACAAACAACCCACATATTGTATTTACTCACTGATAAGTGGATATTAGGCCAAAAGCTTAGATTACCCTAAATACTATCCACAGACTACATGAAGTTCAAGGAGGAGGACCACAAAAGTGCAGATGGTTCAGTCTTTCTTACAAGGGGGAACAAAAATATTAATAGGAGGAAATATAGAGACAAAGGTTTGGACTGAATGGAAGGCCATCCAGTGACTGCCCTACCTGGGGATCCAGCCCAATACACATACAGCCACCAAACCCAGACAATATTGATAATGCCAAGAAGTGCATTCTGATAGGAGCCTGATATAGTTGTCTCCTGAGAGGCTCTGCCAGAGCATGACAAATACTGAGGCAGATGCTCATAGCAAACTATTGAACTGAGAACAAGAAGGAGTCAGAGTAAGCATTGTAGGAGCTGAAGCAGTTTGCAACACCATAAGAAGAATACCAACCAATCAGAGCTCCCAGGGACTAAACCACTATTTGAAAGTACACACATGAACAGACCCATGGCTCCAGCTGCATGTGTAGCATAGAATGGCCTTGCTGGGCATCAATGGGAGGAGAAGCCCTTGGTCCTCCTAAGGCCCTATGCCCCCTCCCCCTTCCTCAGTGTAAAAGAATGTCAGGGCATGGATGTGGGATGGAGTGGGTGGATGGGTAGGGGAACACCCTCATAGAAGAAGGGGAGGGGATGGAATAGGGGGCTTATGGATGGGAAACCGGGAAAGGGGATTATATTTAAAATGTAAGTAAAATAAAATCCAATTAAAAAAAAGAAGTTTGCATTCTCCTTTCATTAAACTGATATAGTCAAGCCCTTGAATGTCTAATTTTTTTATGCTCCACAACTGAATATTAACTTGACTCCTCACATGCTAAGGGAAAACATCTGCCTGCCATAATTTTAAATTGGCATTTGCTATTACCTAACAACTGGATTTAATACTGAATAATGTAATGACATTAAAATTCCCACTTTTTATTTGACTTAAATAACTCATTGATCTTATCCATTGATGTTCCTACAAGGTCATGTTCTGCTCAGCTAAGTTTCTGCCTCCACAAACCACGAATGCCATGGGACAAATTACAATCCAATGTTATTAAATGGGAACAAGTTGTTTGAGATTGCTCTTCATCTCAATTTTAAGGCTGATTCTGGACTATTCTCTTTATAAATCAGACAGTGTGCTTAAAATAATATCTTTCAGATAATGTCTTTTTTCATGTTGCTTTCTTATTCCTGAGTAAGATATCAGCTTTTATGAAAAAGAAGTTTAATTCATAATGAATTCATAAATGTCTACAACTTTATATATACTCAGTTTAGTTGTTTAAAGTAAATGTTATCAGTTTTATTTGTCTGTGCTTATTCTCAAGCTAATTTGGGGTGTTAGATAAGAGTAATGATATCATGGGGTATTACTTATCTACATATCTATACCCAACTACATTTCTATATATTAATGCTTAATCATTGTTTACATTACATCTTACCATATGCTTTGTCTTTTAAAAATATTTCTCTACTTATATTTCATTGTATAATACTCAAGTAATAAATATTAAAGCTCAATCATTTCTCAAATTCATCCATCATGAGCACTGTTATTACATTCTTATAGACAATGAATTCTCTATAGTTTAATTTACTTGATACAGTGATATATTTCTGATATTTTATATTGATATATTACTAGTGTATTGGTTTGGAATTTAAAATAAATGTATAATATATGCTGATAAGCTAAAATATTATGTACCAAATAGATAGCAAGATATGCTGATTAATAGAGAATATGACTTCTACATCATAAAAGATTATTTTAACATCCCAGACCTTCTATATAATATATAATTTTTCAGGAAGCTGATTAGCTTGTAAATTACTTTATTTCATATTAGAAGGTAATCTTATAGTTTAATAAGATAAAAAATAATATTGCATAATTGAATAAACAAGCATTTGACAGAAACAGAAAGCAATGTTTGTTAAGAAATTGAATTCATCAAAGACAATATAAGAAATACGTGTGAAAATTGAGATTGAACACATCAGCTTTCACAGCTAATGCCTTATTTAAGTGGAATAAAAGTTTTCTTTGAAACTCCAGCTAATATGAAACCCATTGGATGGTTAAGAATGGTAGATGAGGAAACTTCTGTTTCTGTTTTCAATAGTCACCATTCATATTTTTAAAACACACTTTATAAAAGAACTTTTAATACAAAACCCTTGAAAAATTTAACTCTATGTTCTTCATATGAGATAAATGAAAATATGATTTATGTAATATTATATCGCACCTAAGGAGAGTGCCAGAAAGGAGAAAACAGGTAAACCTTCTAGCCACCAACTCTGTTCAGATGCAGTCCTTCAGCAGAACTATAGTAACAAATAAACTATTATCTATAAGGAGAAATTGGGGCCATATTAATGAGAGTAAAATGCTGGCTGAAACATATTGTTGAAAAAGAGCATTTCCTAATTTAAAAGTAAAAATAAATGATTTTTCATGTAAGTAAATCTGCCTGCTTTAATATTATATGTATTGTTTGAACATAAAATTAAATCACATAAAAACAAAATAATCACTGCATATGTTTTAGATATCACCTACTGATATGTAGAAAATTCATATTAAACAGTCATTATATTATTCAATTTCCACAGCAGAACTTTATATAACGTACAATGTATTGTCTTATTAAATTTTATAGTGTATAAGAAATGTACAAATATAATTTTACAATCATGTGTTTTATAGACATTCACACAGAAATAAAATTTATATATAAAGTATAATGTTTTGTCTTATTAAATTTTATAGAGTATAAGAAATGTACAAATATAATTTTATAATCATGTGTTTTATAGACATTCACACAGAAATGAAATTTTGTTGATAACTGAAAGTGTCTTGACTTAATTACTCAGATTCTCTAGAAAGATATTTGGCTCCCTTGACACCATCAAGCTAATATTCACATAATTTTTGTAGGCTAGGTTTTCTAGTAGAAGGTACTTCCTAATTTATTGAAAGCTGTAAAACATTTTAAACTTTCAATCTTCCCTTGCAATGAGAGAATTCTTGATATATATATATATATATGTATGTATATGTATATATGTGTGTGTGTATGTGTGTATACCAATTTCAACATTTTCAATCATGAAAAATTTGCTGTGTGATAGAAATTGGCAATAATGAAATTTGTGAAAAAGTTTTGATCAGAGTTCCAGAAATATTGCAGCATATTACCCTCTCCATGTCTCAGAGAATTCTGGACCACACATAATAGAAAGTGGCAAGACCACAGAGACCACTGCTACAAAGTTGTATTCTGAAGTGGGCATGACCTTTGAATTTCTGGACTCACTGCACTTGTCCTTGACCCAATGACATTTCATCATATATGGGGGAGACAATTTAGACACTACGTTGACTTAAAAAATCTATTAGCAATTAATATTTAGAGAAGTATGAGTATGATTTTCTTCAATGTTGTAGCAACTAAAATTTGGCAATGCTCACAGAAGCTCATGTGGACAATCCCAGATAGTACTTGAAGTCCATGTACTAAAGGGGACCTAAAAATAGGAGGTAGAGACTCACAGAGGACAGTTATTCTAGGCTACTGTCTGTAAGCATTATAGAGAATCATTAACAGTATCAGCAGTAGTGCTGGCCCATGGGATGGGTCATGAGTTGGGCCAGTTATTGACTGAGCCATTCCTTCAATCTCTCCTCCGTTGTTGTTCCTGTATTTATTTCTGATGGGAAAAATATTGGCTCTAAAGTTTTGTGAGTAGGTATGTGCCTTTATCTCTGCCCTGGGCATTTGGACTGGTTAAAGGAGGTAGTCTCTTCAGGATCCATATACCCACTGTTAGGTGTCTTGGCTAAGATCACCTGCACTGATTCCTGGGAGTGTCCCTCATTCCAGGTGTCTGGAACAGATGTAGATTTTCACAGCTCAACATTAAGTGGAGGTCAGGGAAACTTATGGAAGATTTGGAGGAAGGCCCTGCAGTGGATAGGAACTATGCAACTAATCTGGACCCTGGGGATTCTCAGATACTGAGCCACCAACCAAATATGTGGGTTACTCTGAGAACCTATGGACATATGTAGCAGACATGCAGTTCAGTCTCCATGTGGATTCTCCAACAACTAGAGTGGTGGTTGTCCCTATATACTTTCTATAAAAGTAGTCTAATGAATGCTTAATATGGAATGAATATATATATGTATATATATATGAAATTCTCACAAAGTAAATTTAAAATGATGAACAAAAATTTCAAAGTAAATAGTTACTTCTTAAGTGAGATGAAAATTTAGACAATAAACTCAGTACATTCATAAGGAATAAAATAATGGATGTATTTTTTTCAAAGAGCAAGAACTATGTACTTAGTTGGAGAAAACTGATAAAAAGAATTGGAACATTTAAAAGACAGACAAAACCTGAAACTAAGAGGAAGAAGAAAAATAACAGGAAGAAGATAAATTAGGAAAAGATGAGGAAGAGTATGAGGAAGAATAACAGGAAGAATGTAGAAATGAACAGAAGGTTGAAGGTAGAATTGCAAAAGGCCGAGGGAGAAGGAAATGGCCATTTACCAAAAATGAAAAAGAAATAGAGACACATATACATTTAAAAGATGAACAGTAACTTCACAGGGATAACAGAGGGTATTAATATTGTTAAGAAGAAAGCAAATACAATAAGTTAGTAAATAAAAAAAATATTGTGACTTTATAAGCCCAAAGGAATTGAGATAAAGTTATTGCTGTAATTATTGTGCTGTACATAAATGGCAATCAATTAAAAGGACTGGGTATTAATCAATCAAGACCAGCTGGCAGAGAAAGAAAATAAGGCTTTTATGAGTAACTAACTAAGCAATATCAATATTGATTCAACACATCTACAGAGAAGACAGCTATGTGACCTTGGATACTCAGTCTCCTTAGATATCACAAATATCCTGAGCTTTCTGTCATTCAACTGTTCATGAAAGGATACTTTTCTCATCAGAGCACTCAATGGACACTTTATTTCCCAATCAACCTTGCCTCATTTTAGTGACCTTGGGTGAATGTGCAAATCAGAGGTCATTCTTTCTATATAGCTTTTTGCTGACCATCAACAAGGGGGTTTCAAATGAGCCTTCTTAGAAATGTATGACTATCAGATTCTATGTTGTGATTTTATTATTGCAGGCAGTTGTACACTTTAAAAGGTCTGTGGGAAGGGGTTTTCTCAAAAAAAAAAAATACAGAAAGCAGTGAGCAGTAGGAAACAAAGCACAGAAATCGTCAAACTCATGAGACAAAGAGGTTACATGTCAGTTTATTTATGGAAGAGACTGTCACAAGCTAGAGGAAGATTCAACATGAAAAGTCTTGTCTATTTTATTTGCTATTTGGTTTCTAAATCCTGTGGGAAACATTGCATTCCAGATCAGTATGATTCTTGCCTCGGATTGTCAAACTTACATTCCCATTTTCACACTGACATTTCTGACATGCATTCAACATGTACGGCTTTGTAAATGTTTCTATTGCAACATAGTGCATTTGCCATTTTATTCAACAGTAATGCTCATATTTAGTTTGATAACAAAACATGCATATGTTTGTGTGTGTATTACAAGATATATTGCTGCAAAGTGACTATTTATATTCATTTTAAATTCTTAAGAACTTATTTCTTATGGCTGTCTATATAGATTTTATTTAAACTATAATATCTTTAATATATGTATTGTAAATACATAAAATATGTGCCTTAATTTACCTGTAGTATATCAACTGTTTGAAAGAAGTGCTTTGTCATTCTTCTTGTAACCCATACAACATGAAATGTAAATTCAAAAACTCCTTTTATTAAATTCTTCATGTAAAAATGTATAGAACTGAGTAATGAAGAGGATTATTTTATAATTGATATCATCATTCAAAATGAAATTGAATTTAACTGTTTCTTCTAAAACAAATATAAATTTTAGATACTTGACTCTCAGATATCTTGATTCCAAATTTACTTCCTAATTCAATGAGATACACTATGGAAGAGTCAAAGCAGCGTACCACACTGACTCAAGACACCAATCTGCATGTCATTCTTCTCTAATGTTTTCAAAATGGAGTAAACTAACTCCAAACCCCCAAAATTTAGCTTTCCTGCACAGTGAGTGGGAGGAGCGATCCTAAGTCATCTATGTTATAGGAAGCACTTTCCTTTTACTCTGGACTTCAGTGCTCTGTCAATCTAATACAATGTCTTTCTTTAGTATTTTGTCTCTATTACACAACATTCACACAAAATATATAAATGTGACTTTGTAAAAATGATATGAACAGCTTAATTTTTTTTCTTTGTCTTGGCTTCCTTTCTCAATATCAGGATGTACACTTACCAACCTAGGAAATGTTGAAAAGTTTAAAATATTATGCTCCAAATCAAGCACTTAAAAAAAATATAAGAATTTATTAAAATGAAGTTGTATGTTCAATGAAATGTTTTAAAAATATGTAAAAATAAGTAGATTGCTTACCGAGACCATGCCTGTGTGTTGACATCGGTGGTAAAACAGTCCATGTCTTGGTTTTAGGATTGTAACATTCAACTGTGTTCAAAGTCTTTAAGCCATCTCGACCTCCAATTACAAAGAGCTTATCATCAATGACAGCAACACCGAACTGAAGCCTTCTGCCATTCATCATTCCTGCCTGAATCCACAGATTTGTTCTGAGGTCATACTTCTCTATGGTTGTAGCCCCTGATAGAACATAAAATCAAATGGTCATCAATCTTAGTGAATCGATGAACAGCTTGAACAGTACAATGTAAATTAGAATGCAAAAACACAGTAGATACATCTATTTGTCTTAGGGAAAAGCATGACATGAAAACAAAAGTAATCATAAGACATTAACTTTATTTTGTTCTTCCTTGTATAGACTAATAATCAAAATAGACTCATAGATCCAGTGTTTAACTATTTGTTTAACAGTAACAATGTTGGAAATGAACAGTCAAATTTTAAAACATCTCTGTCTTATAGTTTGTTAAAGTATATTTTATAATCTTAGTTTGAAAAAATGTCTGAGTACCCCTTTAAATGACAAAATTATGTTTGCTATTTATCTGTAACAATTTCTGAAAGTAAGAATATGTTAGTTAAAACAAGCATAAATGGGCTAGAAACATTTGTTTTTACTTCTATCTCTATCTCTATCCATCTATCTATCTATCTATCTATCTATCTATCTATCTATCTATCTATCAAGAGAGATAGAGAGAGAATGGTAGATAGACAGACAGGCAGAGTACAAGGTGCTTTCTGTAGGCTTGGATGGTGTGTGTTTGATATCTAGAACCCACTGAGTAGAGGGAAAAATTAATCTCACACACTCCTATTTGATCTTTATATAAGCCCTATGGCAAAAAGGGGTCACATACATACACTGCACAAATAAAATAAATAAATGCACTTTTATTGTCAATTGGAAGATGTTTAATATATATTTCCCATGATGTTTAACCTTCCTCAAAATTGTCTGAAGAGGAGAATAATAATATTTACACATATAAAATGTAATTCTATTCAAAGTAATTATAATATAATCTCTAAATAATGTCTCTTTTTCTGAAAAATGTATACAACTTTCAGAAATAAAATAACTCATAAGAGAAAACTTGAAAATGTCTAAGTTAGAATGGCTTCCAAAAATAGCATTATTAGTTTTTGCTATTTTATAAAATATAACTGCTTAGAACATATTCACAAATATTTATATGACACAAGATGAATAAGCTTCTGGACTCATTGTTTAGCCTCAATTCACCAATATTTCAACTTAATAAATGAGGCATGAGTTTTGTGTACTTTCAAATATCAATGCTCTATTTTAATTACAATAAAAAGGATATTTATTTTGCTTAGATAACATACATCTCCAAGTGGATTGATTAACTTCGTAGACTATAAATAGCAATAAAGAAACAAGTATGAATAACCCGGAAGTAGAAATTTTACCAGTTACTGTAACATGATATAATTTACTCTCAATTTATCTTAAAAAATCAAATAATGATCATGTAGAATCTTAAATGTTGAATTATCTGACATAAGTAAAAATAGAAGCATTATTAAATAATCATAGATATATATATGCATATGTGTGTTTATGTAATTTTTAAAAAATTAATATATTTATTTTGAATTCAAATGCATTTGCTCCATTTCATTCCATTGTTCAAAAATATATTCTCTGAGCTGTTTTGCATCATTGAATGATTTTAAGATTAACTGACCACCAGCAAAGTTCTAGTGCTTACCTCTGCAAACTAACAGTAAGGTCCTTTTGCTAAAGACAGAAACTTTATAACTCATTGAACATGGCTAAGTCAAGCTGATGGATACTTTCAACCTGAATTCTACTATTTAATGTTCATAGAACTGTGAAGTTATTTTCATAGAACTAGAGGAGCAGGTAAACATCAACCCAACCTCAAATCTTTCAATGTACAATGATGACTTTCTTGTAATATACACTGATACAATAGTGGCACAAAAGGTGTAGAAGTAACCAACCACAATCTGATTGGATTTAAGACCCAATCCATGATATGAGACACATGCCTGACACTTCTCAGATGATCAACGACTCTGACATTGTTTGCCCTGGACCTAGGGAAAAAGGAAATATCTGTGTTTTTCTAACGGAACATAGAATGACTTCTAAACAAATTCATTTATACTCATAGATCTGTGCCTTGCTCAGCTATTATTAGAGAGTTTTTCCTTCTGTAGATGGAACACCTATAGCATCTACAACTAGATGGTGTGCAGAGAATGAGAGAGACCTTGGAACAACTCAGTTCTAAATTAGATTTTTCTCTAAATCCTTCCCTTCATGATTCAGGGAACTATGCAGGAAGGAAGCAGAAGATTGTGAAAACACAGTAGTAAAGGAAGACAGCAAAAAGCAACATCTCCAATACACATAGGAGCACAAAGGGACTAGCAAAATGCACATGGTCTTTAGAGATGTTTATTGCAATGTCTAATCCAAGTGAAGCACTAGCACTGAAAGGGGCTTGGATAGCAGCCCCCATCCCTAACCTAGATGCTATCTCCAACTGATAACTACTCAAAGAAAAATAAATCAGTTTAATCCAAAGGAGTCTTGTTGGGTATACAAACCACACTTAAGGGCATGCCCCATATTCAACAAGAGATGGCCAACACAAAACAAACAACACTACTTTGGAGGATTTTTTTCCACATAATTCTTTGACTAGGGATTTCTAGCTTTACAGGTCATTTGCTTATATTTACATTTCTGAATTTTTGTCTTTATGGGTTTCATTTTGTGTAAATATGTGTATTTTTCTTTATATATTCTTTGTTTTCCTTTGGCTCATTATTTTGTTTTCATTTATTAGTATTTTTCCCAATTTGGTTTGTTTGTTTTTATTTTCTCTTCTTCATATTGTATTTCTCTCTTTTTAGATTTTTTTCTAGTGAGTGAGAACAACAAAGGCTTAGGATTTAATTGAATATGCAGGTGTGGAGGATCTGGGAGTTGTGTGGGAACAGTAATCACAACACATTATGTGAAGAAAAATTTAGTTTTAATTAAAAAAAAGTTCTTGAATTCTCAAACTTGGCATTGGTATTACATACATGCCATATTAGAAAATAAAAAAAAACTATATTCGATCACATATTTTTGTAATTAGCTATTGGCAAATGATAACAGAAGAGTATAACTTAATATTGATCAACCCAATCTCTCTAGCCTCATGCTGCAGGAATAGGAAAACATGAAAGCATTTGACAAAATACACTGCCTTATTATCTAAAACCTTGCTGGAAAGCATCACAGAAAACATGAAAAGGTGCTGTGCTCATCTATGGGATTACTTTGGTATGGATGAAGTTAATCTGACCTGAGCAACCATGTGCATTTTTATTCATACATGAATGTGTGGAGTTGATGTGTCAAAGCATTCTCCAAACAAGTTAGGTAACTTTTATATCTGAACAAATGATTTTGAGCTTTCATATTTTTTTTGCTTGCTTCAGTATTTTAATGGAATCTACTCGTTGCAACTCATCTCAGTTTTCATTATTGAAATTATAGACTGCATCTATATTTTATGATTACTGAAAAGAAAACTGTCTCAAACTTGTGGGCTTAATAACACAAGTATATTTTCTTACTGCTGACAGTCAAAAATGTGACACAGACTAAAATCATATTGACAGTGTTGCCTTCCTTTCAGGGGCTCAGGGAGTAAAACTAGAAAATGTTTTCTTTTTGTCTTTTCTATGTTCTAGCAATACCCATGTTCCTCACAGACCCTTCTATAAACAAAGATCCAACAGCATCTCTCTGACATTATGGAATACTGGTTTATTTACAGTATTCTTTAAGCATATGTTACATGTATGTCTGTTACAACCAACATATTAGTCATCTCAATTCTTAATTTAATATATTTCATTTTGATAAATTGTATGTGTGTGTATGTTTCTATTTGTGCACATATTTTTACATGTGTGAGTACAGATAGCTATGGATACCAAAGAAGGAAGATGCTGTGAAAATATGAATGAATAATCAACAGAATATTTTTTATTTAAGAACCATTTGATTTGGGGCTTGCTTATAGCTTTAGATGATTGCTAAAATATCATATTTTCAGGATGCACATAGGCATGTTGCTGGAGCAGCAATTGAGAGCTTTGTACTCTTATATGTAGGGAGCAGGCAGAGAAGGAAATGGGACTTGCCATGGGCTTTTTAACTTCAATACCTACCCCAGTGACAAATCTCCAGCAACAGCACACGTACTTCAACAACTATACTTTAACATCCTAATTTGTCCTACACATTTACAGGAAATGGGCATGACAAAGAAAGAAGTAATGAAGTGTCACTTAAGGTTTACAAACACTGATTTTCTTTTCTTTTTTTTTTTTTTTTTTTTTTTTTTTGGAGCTGGGGACTGAACCCAGAGCCTTGCACTTGCTAGGCAAGCGCTCTACCACTGAGCTAAATCCCCAACCACAAGCACTGATATTCAAATATCAGAAGAGTGGCTCATTGGTTTTGCTTTGTCAGGATAATCTGTTCAGGCAAGGAATCAAGCATAAACACCTGTGCACATAAACACCTGTGGTGCATGGGTCATGGGACTTGGATTTCAAGTGGTTCTGTCATGGAGTACTGTTATCATTAACAATTGGAAACACAAAGAAGAATTCCAACTTAGTATGATAAGTACCCAGGAAGAATAGCTCAGAATGATCTACAGAATGATCACCCACATAGAGCCAGGTAAATATATGACCTTGTCTAACTTGGCCTTAAGGTATTCTAGCTTCTCCACCGACCACATTCTTTATATTACAATCATAATATTGTATAATCTAGAATTAATAAAAAGGGAAACTAGCCAGGTTCTCTATTTCATATGGGGTACTTCAAGGCTTCATTGAAGAGGCAGAGAGAAAATATTGAATGAGTATGGAGTATGCTCAAACACATTGCAAATCATGTTAACTTCCCTATGTCTGGCCTCTGCATTTCCTGTAGTCCAATTAGTATGCATTCGTATTCTCTAAACCTTATCTCCAGACCCCTAGAGCTTAAGGCTTTCCACAAATAATATTTCTCTTTATATGTAGCTGAGCGGAAAAGATATCAGTGACAAGGACATGAGTATATTTTGTGAAACATTGTCAACCAAAAGCAATGAGGTGTATCACACTTCATTCCTCAACAGTGCTTCATTATACACAGTTTAAGAAATACATAGGAGAGAATAATTTGCATTTGTGGAGAATACATACACTGGCCAAAATAATTGGCTATTTTCTTATTTGGCTATTTTGCTTCATAAATATTTTAGCTATATGTGTTTAAGTGTGGGTGCATGTATATGTGTACGTGTTTGTATATGTGTATATGTGTTTGTATACATGTGTGCAGGTATTCATGCCAATGTGGAAAGTCACCAAAGATCAGTGTGATGTCTTGCAGTCTGCTCAGCCAGTCCATAAATCTGTAGTTTGAGACAGAGCCTTATTAAAATTGAAGTGTAGTTAGAAGTCAGAAAGTCCCCATTCTTTCTGCTTGCCCTCAGGGGTTGAGTCCTTTTCCCCCATCCAATATCATATCATGTTCCCCTCTTTCCTCACAACCATCACCTTTCCCTCTCATGTCCCTCCCTCCCTCTCATCTTTTGGTTGCTTTCTTCTCCCTTCCAAGGACTAAAGTATCCTAACTTGGACCCTTCAGCTTTTTTACTTTTTTTGAGTTCTATGAACTGTATCTTGGGTATTATGTACTCTTTTTTTTTTTTTTTTGGTTAATATCTGCTTATTAGTGAGAACACATCATGCGTGTTGCTTTGTGTCTGAGTTACCTCACAAGGCCCTGAGGACCAGTAGACAGAAACAGAAAGAATGGAAACAAGCAAATTTAAGAGAAAGGAGGTTGGGTGGACCCTCTAGAATGTACCAGAGAACTGGGAAGTAAGAGCCTCTAAGGACTCAAAGGGAGGGACCCTAGATTAAACGCCCTACAGTGGGGACAGAGTACTTATTGAACACAGATGGTTATCAAGTGAGGGATGGGGTTGTCTTCCCATAGCCAAAGCTCTGAGCCAAAATTCTTCCTGAATGAAATGTAGGGATGGAAATGGAGAAGAGCCTGAGGAAAAGGAAGTCCATAAACAAACAGGTCCAAAGTAAGACTCAGCTCAAGGGGAGGCCCTAAGACCTGACAACATTACTGAGGCTACGTGGCATTTACCACGTTACCTATCATAACTGATCTCCAAAAGACATAACAAGAAGCTGAAAGAGCCCGATGCAGATTTGTGCATCCAATCAATAAACAGAAGCTGCTTACCCCTGTCGTTGAATTAGGGAAAAGTTCGAGGAAGCTGTGGAGGGGGGCAATCCTACAGGAGAACCAGCAGTCTCAACTAACCTAGAACACCTAGATCTCTCAGACACTGGATCACCAACCAGGCATCAAACACCAGCTGAGATGAGGCCCCCAACACATACTCAGCAGAGGACTTTCAGGTCTGGGTTCATTCAGAGAAGATGCACCTAACCCTCCAGAGACTGGAGGCCCCAGCAAGTTTAGAGGTCTGGTGGCATGGGTAGGGTGGGGCATTCTTGAGGAGCCACAGGGGGTGTAGTGGGGAGGAGGTATGTTGAACTGTGGGGGGGTGCTTGGAGAGGAATAAAACCTGGAGTTTAAAAATAAGTAAATAAATAAAAATTAAAAAAAGAAAGTCTCAAAACCCTGTTTCTCCTTTAATAGTTCTAGAGTTACCTGCATACATGTATCCTGTCTGCCATGGTTATTTGAATGCAGTATCTTGTAATATTACCTATGCTCTTAAAACCTGAGACATGTTTCCAGGTACTACTTTGTAATTACCAAAATGTCAAATACATCTTTGATAAACACATTTTCTGCTAAATATTACTAGAAATATTCTTTAATAAATATCCCAACAAATGTATTTTATTGTCTAGGTGTATTTCATCAAAATTATTATCACTATTTCTTTTACATTTTTGAATTTGCAAATGGCAGCTGTTCCCTTTTTTCTTTGAGAGTTATGCATTCTCTTTGGTGTTTGCTGTGCCAGAGAAAAGACATATTCATTTTGGTTAATTTCAGATTTTTGTGCCTTAAGTAAAGGCAACAATTGTCATTACATTGATTCAAATGTCAATAAGAACATTGCTAGACCACTATTGTAGTAAGTAATCATTTTATAAAAGATTCAAAAGGCACCATTCATGTGAAGACAGAATAATTTGTTTATCTTAATTAAATAATTATACATTGTCAATAATGTCTAAGAAATAAAGGTGCATCTTTTAAGGTTATGTTATAAATCTTGTCCAAGAGCATCTTGACAATTTTTTTTTTTTTATTAACTTGAGTATTTCTTATATACATTTAGAATGTTATTCCCTTTCGGTTTCGGGCAAACATTTTTTTGGGTTTTTATTCCCCCCCATTGCTGCCCTCTCCCCCAGTCTAGTTCACTAGGGTTCAGTCTTAGCAGGATAGGCTTCCCCCCTTCCACTGGTGTTCTTACTAGGATATTATTCAACCTACGATTTTTTCTAACCCAGAACGCGTTTTTTGTGGGAAAACCACTGTTTCTTTGATATTGATACTGTGGAAATCTTGCAACAGTATTTGTAGTACACTAAATTTGTATATATATATATATATATATATATATATATATATATATATATATATATAATCGTTCCTAGAGTTACCTAATAATAAACATACACAACTAATGTAAAATAATGTCTAGTTTCATGAGTACATGTACAGATCCAGATTTATTTGGATAAACTATGGTTTGGCACTAGTAAACCTACAAAGTTTATTTCCAAGGTGGAGATTGCTGGCTAATGTTACATTATTTTGAAGATTCTCACAGAAGAAGTTTGCCTTCACTCTGTGAGCTTTAACCTTGTACAGCAAATGATCTGTAAAATGTATATTCTAATTTAATAAACCAACAGCATCCTAAATTAATGTAGCAATTGAATTCAATGGGAGTTCTCATTTCCAATAGGCAAAACATGTTGAAAAATGTTAATAAATTTGTATTTGCAACAGTATATTTGCTCATTATTGATAATTCTTAAGTTTATAAGTTGAAATGAGCCATGCCAGAATGATTTTAAAGCATATATTTAAATGGGTAGTTTTCTGAATAATGAAACCATCAGTAAAATTTTTCATATTTCACAAAATATGAAATTTTTTGCAATTTCACATGGAAACTGTGGAAAATTAATTGTGTTAGGATTACTACTGCCATGATAGGACACTGGAAGGAAGGTGTTTATTTCAGTTTACAACTCTCAGATCACATTCCATTATTGAGAGAATTCAAAGCAATAGCTCAATGGAGGAATGTGAAGCAAATATCCCAGCTCATGTCAAGTAACTAGAAAACATAGTCTTTGATTTGAGAACAGCTAAAATGTTATTAAAAAGTTATCAAAATACATTAAAATGTAAGGAAAAATTTCTAAGTAGTGATTTGTGAATTAATTAGCATCTAATTTGTTATAAAAGCTTTTGAGACTGAGTGAATTCCATTTTTATAAAACTGTGATTAGAATTATTTTATGACTATTTTATAAATAAAACTTTAGTTATTTGCTGAGTATTCTTCACAATACAATTTACTGATCAACACTAACCTAACTTTCAAGCACAATATAATGAATTTTAATTTTTCACCTTTCTAAATTAATTTATATTAAATATAAATTATTCACAGAATTTAAAAACTCCTCAGCTTCAGATATTTTAATTTATTTTGAGAACCTCTGATTATAATAAAATATCACTCCCTTGACTTCTGTTTCTGTTATGCACCCCCTTTACTTATGTTTATGTTATGCTTATGTTTCAAGGGTCCAGAGATGATATTCCTATGTCATTTTGATGATATGGGCACTGGAAAATGTAGCACGTTGTCTCCATAGTACACAATCACTGATAAGTAGATATTAGTCCAAAAGCTCGAAATACCCAAGAAATAATTCACAGACCAAAAAGCTCAAGAGGAAGGAAGACTAAAGTATGGATACTTCAGTCCTTCTTAGAAGGGAGAACAAAATACTCATGGGAGGAAATACAGGGACAAAGAGTGGAGGAGGGACTGAAGAAAAGGTCATCCAGAGACTGCCCCACCTGAGATCCGTCCCATGTGCAGCCACCAAACCCAGTCACTATTGCTGATGCTAAGAAGTGCTTTCTGACAGGAACCTGATATGGATGTCTTCTGAGAAGCTCTGCCAGAGCCTTACTGATATAGAAGAAGATGCTTGCAGCTAACCATCGGACTGAGCAAAGAGACCACAATGGAGGAGTTGGAGAAAGGACTGAAGGATATGAAGGGATTTGCAACCCCATAGGAAGAACAACAATATCAACCAACCAGACTCCACCAGAGCTACCAGAGACTAAACCACCAACCAATGAGTACACATGGAGTGACTCATGGCTCCAGCTCCACATGTAGCAGAGTTTCCCATTGTCTGGCATCAATAGGATGAGAAGCCCTTTGTCCTGTGAAGGCTCATTTCCCCAGTGTAGGAGAATGTCAGTGTGTTGAGGTGAGAGTCGGTGTGTGGAAATGGGAGCATCTTCATAGAAGCAAGAGGTTGGTGGAATGGGAGAGGGGGTAAAGCCAATAATATTTGAAATATAAATACATAAAATATCCAATAAACATTTTTTAAAAAAGAGCAATTGGAAAACTTGTAACATAAACAGAAGACATCAACATAATATACAAAGATAGAGAGGGACACGAGGGAAAGTTATTCAAAAGTCCTTTGTAGAAAGCCAAGTCAAGCCAAGCATCAAATTCATCTAATTATAAGGAGAGATTTGTCCCAATAATCTGAATACAATTTGGATTTGGAAGAATCCTACACACTATTTAAAAGGATAGTTATGGCAAGATTTGATCCTTTACAGTTCTTAATAGAGGACACAACCAGCCACCGCAGAAGGAATCTGAGATAATATGTGACTGTGATCTAAATTTCCACATATACTAGAGTAACAAAACTTTGTTAATTTTACTTGTATTTCATGATACAGAATGCACTTCCTTTTCATCCTTAATAGAAGTTAGAAGATACAATGGAAACATCAAATCCTTTCCCTCATGAGACAAGATACAGGCTTTTCTTAAAACACAGAAGTTGAATAAACGGTCAAATAGTTATTGAAGTACAACCTCTGTAGATGAGTTCAATGATAAAAGTCAATGTGATGACAGCAATTAGTGTATATGGATTCTGCTTTCCCATTCTATAAGGCGAGATTTGTTGCAATATGCATAATTCAATTATTTAGCAACCTCATTTATCTTGAACACAGACAGCACAAAATTAAGTGATATATTTCTTGAACTGACAAAATAGATGTCAAGGAAAGACACCTAGGCTGGTAATAAATCTACCTTAATCTCAGTAGAAAACCCCAAAGGTTTTTTACAAAGCTTTTTGTCTATGGTTTTAATGGAACATTAATAAACTGAGTTACCTGACTTCTAAGGCTTTTTACAAACCAATAAATTAGAAAGAACTGGGGCAGCTGAAAGCAGCAAACAGCTAACACTGGGAAAGCAACCAGTGAAAACATGCATTGATTTACAACTGAGCAATCATTTATTGCTATTAAGTGGGAAAAATCAATTTATGAAATACTTAGAGAGACTCTTAGTCCAATACTGATGATGATCCGGAGGCTATCAAATCATTATGAAATGATTACAACATGAAATGTATTCGCTTTCAGAAAGCAGCTAATAAAGACAGGCATTTCAGGAAAAAATATCAAAAACAACTTGTTTTTTATGATACGCAGGATAACAGAGACAAAACTTTAAAATGATTATAGCGATCATTATCTGTCACTTACTTATAAGTTTTCGTTGAATAAAACATTTCATCAACGCCATACATCCACATTATTTTATGAAAAAGAGAACTGTAGAACACATACTTTAAATAAACGCACATGACACTAGGACAGGTAAAATACTGCTTGAACACAGAGGGAAATTACTGTTTTCTTGCTACTTTATTATATAAGGAAGCTACATAAATATTATAACCATCACAATAATTTTCCATGTGCCAGGTCACCATCCAGAAATGTCATAATACTAGTGGCTGACCTAGGTGCTGAGAAATCAAATTTGAAACCTCTCTAAGAGTTGCAAATTCTCTTAGCTTCTGAGTCAACTCTCCAGTCCCCAGTTCAATTTCTTTATAAAAATAAACTCACCACTATTGTGAAAAGAGGTTATTTGAAAATAATCATCAATAACAGTGATTATGGAAGAATAAATCCAGTGAGCAGAGCACAGATGCTAAAGGAAGAAAAATAGAGAACTTTGCTAGAAAATGTCTTGTGAATGGTTAAAAGTCTAAGAAACCTTGAATGATGACTTATTGTATATTAAATAATCATAGTCACATCATAAAAACATTTTACCATTACTAATTTAAGTGCTCGATTGTAACTTACTAGAAAATAAATTCTTAAAAGTTTGGACAGTCTCTATGAGAAAACAACTGAAGAAAATAACATACTAAATATACAATAGGTTTCATAGTCATTTGATTAATTATAATTGAGAAAGAAAATAATATTAATTAATTATAATGAAAAGTTAATCAGTTATTGATGACCCATAATTAATTATTGATGATTAATAGTTATACGAATAATGGTTTTCACTGACACGGCTCAAATCAATTGGCAAGATTAACCATACCTAAATCTTTGAAATTGAGTCGGAGTAAGTCATTCCTCCTCTTAAATTGCTGTCAAGTACTTTGTCACATTGGTTACAAGTCTGGGTGATATTGAAAATTAGTAGCAAAGATGTGTAGTCATTGCTGTGACTAACCCTGATAATGTGATTCTTAAGATCAGGGATGGGGTGGCAGGGTGACTATGGGGGCCACTTTCACTGAGACTCCTTGCAGAGGGGGAGATGGAGCCTAAAGTGATCACCTCTTGTACCTACACAGGATTCCCAATAGAAGGATAAGGAAAGCAACCCAGCCACACAACGTTCAACCCAAAAGCTGTCTTCCCTACAAGATGTTCAAGGAGGAAGATGGAATCGAGATACAGAGAATCGATAACCGATGACTACCCCAAATTGAGATCTATCCAATGGACAAGAATCAATCCTTGACACTATTAATGATACTGTTATGCTCTCAGTCAGGAGCCTAGCATAACTGCCCCCTGAGTGACTCCACCCAGCAGCCTATGGGATCAGATGCAAAGAACCACAGCCAAACATTACATGGAGCTTGAGGACTCTTGTGCCAGAATTGGGAGGATTTAGGGACCCAAATGGGATAGGGACTCCATAAGAAAACCAACAGTATTAACTAACTTAGACAATTGTCCTCCCACCCCCAGACACTGAACCATCAATCAGAGCTAGCAGGGGATGGACCTAGAACCCCTTAGCATATGTAGCATATCTGCAGCTTGGTCTTCATGTGTTTGTCCAACATCGGGAGCAGGGGCGTATCCTGAATCTGTTACATGACTGACTCTGGATACTTTTCTCCAAACTGGGCTCCATTGCTTGCCTGCACTGGCAGAGTATGTGCCTAGACCTTCAGTGACTTGATGTGCTAGCGTTGGGTGAAACCTGGGGCGGGGGGTTATCTCCCACTTCATAGAGAAGGAAGCTGGAAAGGGGAAAGGAGGTATGTAACAAGGGACTGGGGCGAGTGGGGGAGCTAATATTGAGATGTAAAGTGAATAAATAAATTAATGAAAGAATAAATGAATGAAGTATTATTTTACAAAAAAATGGTAGGAGGTAGTGTTAAAATATTGGGAGAAAAACAAGGTATATACAGAGCCGAGAGTGAGTGTTTAGAAGGATCAAGCACTAAAATGAATGCAGAGAGTAAGATTGTATTATGAGGCTTCAGATGCAGAAAAAGGACAGTTGCAAATTGAAAAATGCCATCAGGTCTACAGCCTGGCAAAGAACTTGGTTTTAGTTCCTCAGTTCTCTATGAACATATGATAGTCTGATCACAAAGGAAACAAATCAGGTTAGAAGAGGAAATTTCAATGCTACCAAGAAGTTGAGTTTGCCAGCACATAGAGTTGGTTTTGCTTGCGATTGTAAGCCATAGTAACAATGAGAATGATGAACAAAAAGAAAAATAAAAAGAAAGGGAACGCTACAGATTTACAAGATTTCTAGGATGATTAAGTTGGTGCTATAAAAGGTAAGATTAATAGAGAGGTGTGCACCTTCAAAAGTGACACAAGTTTGCATGAATGAGAAAGATGTCTTGTAATTATCCTAGGAAGTCATTTGTTAAGACAGCACTAATCATAGAGACTCACTTGAAAGGTTTTGGCAGAGTGACCCTCCTCACACAAATCACACAAAGTCTAGGAGGTGTTCCCTCCCTTTAGCTTTCTAGTTGCTAGGAGACTGACAGCCAAGATCCAAGTGGGGCAGAGATGTTATGTCTCCTGCTAATACCCAATTTTAACCCAATACTGTGGGATGGGCTTTCATGCATGCCGATTAGGGTCATGAAGCTATCCCCACAGAATTCTAATGGAAGCCTGTGACCCACACAATGATCAATCAGAAATCATCAAAACATGAAATATTTGCCATAAATATACAGCTAAAAATAATACCCGCACACAGAGAAATAGGGGTGTATTTGTCTAGGCTTTTATAAGTCCATCGCATGTTTCAGATGTCAGAAGTAGAGCCCCAGTATATGAAGCTAGTAGTCTTTGAAAGGGTAAAACTCTTCCCTCACATCCCTCTTTTAATATACACACTTCTCCCTTCCGAAATAAAAAAATGACTTATTTTTTTAAAAAGCCCCCATATATAAAAGTTTTCTTCTATGAATATTGAACCTGTTTGTTTTATTTGGACACTTTAAGATGATTAAATACATTCCTCATTTACAACATAAGGCTTTACTGGATTTTACCAAAGAATATGTATTGATCATAAACTGACTAGTATAGATTCATAAAAAGTGAAACCCTGGTTCATAGTTGATTTCATTATCTGGAAAGATGAAAGAAACATTAGTGGGAGAGACATCCTAAGTAGAGGATATAGAATACTGGGGCTAAATCTTGACTTTCTTTTCTATCCTCATCTCATTTCCTGAGTTGGAGGATGGCTCAGGCTCTCTTATTCACTGTGTCCCTCTGTTTTATTGCCAGTAAACTGTAGCCTGAACATATTGAAGCTGGAGCTTTGCAATTCTATGTTGTTCTATTAATTATTTTTCCTTACACAGAAAAATTCTGAACAGAATAGTCATGAGCTGGATGATGAACTTTGGCCCTACAACTGAAAGAATGAGACCTTCCTCTTTTGAAAGTGCTAATAATATTAGTAAATGTTTAATGGGATGTCAATAAGAATATATGACATGTTAAGGAGTCAATTAAAATATACAAACAAAAATCAATTCACTTTCTAATAATTAAATATATTTAATTACCAATAAATTTATAAAATATACTGTTTTAATATTACTATCATTATTTGAGATTTTCATTCATGTACCTTTTGTATTATATTTTCAATAAATCTGCCACAATTCCATTCTACTTAAAATAACCCTTATCACCTCTGCCACTTTTCTTTCACAAGTTCATATTCTGGCTAAACTTCCAACCAACCAACAACAGTAAAAATAAAACAAAAACAAACAAACACACTTACTGTTGCCTCTAAAAACATCGACAGTAGGATGATTAACCGCTTAGGGACAAAATTCCTTAATAAAACCTCATTCTTTCATTTCAGTCTTTCATTTATTAACTCATAAATCACTACAGCAGCGAGAACTCATTCTTACTTGGTTGCCTAACATTCAAGAAGAGAGTTTTATTGACTTGATAGTAGTAACAAAACAGGAGTTGGTGGACTTTAAATCAACATATAGCAATGCTCTCCATGCATAGGGAAGGTCCATATTTTAAACTATGTTATATAATGAGGAAATAGATAATGCTGTATTTCTTAATGTAACTGAGCATAATGATTTAAGAAAACATAAAATTTTTATAGTTAAAATTATAATCTACTATTTCATAAGTCAGGTACTTATATCAAAAGAGAGCTTTATTACAATCAGCCAAATTTAGACTAATTTCATATCTTACTGTTTACATCAAAGAACACAAAATCGTTATATCTTTATAGAAAATGAACAAATATATTAAGGCATTGTTGGAAGTTCATTTTCAATGTTCATCTTCTTAAAAATATTTACTAGGCACAATAAATTCATCCTCCTGGACAGCTGTATTCATGCATATGATATTTATAAATTAAGATTTTTTTTACTTCATTCACTAAAACAAGCCATTTCTTTATATATTAGCATTGAGATATTAATGTTTCAATGAACACTTTCCACATAATGTGGTTTCAATTTTTGAGCCCTTTTTCAAAATATAGGAAAAGTGAATGGAAGAAAAAATTGAATATCTTGAATATTGCTCATTAGTAAATCTGAATTTGCAGAAAAATACACATGGCATGAGTGTCTCGTGAAGGACAAGAAGTCCCATTAATCTCCAGCTACAGCTATAAACACTTGAAAAACACATTTTTCCTTTTTTCATAAATGATCATTTGCTCTAACAAAATGTAATACTTAAAAAGTCTTTGTGATACTTTAAAATGTTCTCACTTCACTGTGACTTACATTGTCATAATTGGTGGCAGCTTGGTGACTTCTATTTAACTCTTTTATTTTTTGTCTTTATTTAGCTCATGGCAATTTAAACTTGGCAAGTGTCTTCCTCTATATAGCAAAGTCTTAAGGTATAGATATTTGCAAAACATATGTAAAACTCATTCTCAGAAATGTAGATTCTATGTTGGCCTATAAAAGAAGAGTTACTACATTAGCATGAAGAGGAAATTCATTAACAGATATTATATATTTTTCTGAGATTGATCAAAATGAACATAGGATACTTAATAATTTATAATTCTAATAGGTATTTTATCATAAGACAAACACCAGTCATTCTTTAATTTTTAAATCTCCTAGAGAATATATAATAATGTGGTCTAAATCATTTATCATAAAACAAAATCACATTATCATTAGATGAAATTTAGATTGTGTTGATCTAGGATGAGAACTATCATGGGAAGTATGAGATACATTTTCAGTTTCAATAGCCACAGTGACTTATTACTTTCTAGATAAGACAAAACTGTAACAGCAAGTGGTGTGGATTTCACTTTTCACCTGGCAAAGTCTCCTTCTATTCCTTTTTAAAGAGCATGGCGTGAGGGATACAGGGCCCTGTGTTACAGACTCTCTGGGAACACCATCAAAACAAATTTCACTTAACTCATGAGCAACTTTCCTAACTCTAAAAAACATTATTAAGAAAGCAGATAGAGTGATTTAACTCAGTTCTTCCCTTGGTGTCTTTAGGGACTGTGATTCACTGGAAAATGACTCTTGACAACCTGATGGGTGGACAGCAATTCCAGAAGACAGCTCTTGTGTGCAAAGCAAAGCCAGCTTAGGCTGACAACCTCTGATTCATGGCTTTGAGTTGTTTCTATAGCTTTGTGAAAAGCGGTGACCTTGAACCAGTAATCTCGATGATGTGCTTCAAGTTCAAAGAAAAAGAACTGAAGTGGAACTGAAGTGACTGACTTGGGTTATGGAGAGAGCATCCAGAGGCCAGTATTATAAAAAACAATCCAATAGGGTTGCTTTTATTATATCTATTTTATTCAATAATAAAAAAATCAGGGCAGCACTTTATTATATCTTAATAATTGCAAAGGTTTAGGCTTCATGACAAAGAATTATAAGTGAATTATTTCCTTTGTGCCAAATTTAGTTATGCTCAGTTATGTGTTTCAAGATATCCAATTATAGAATTTCAAAATGAAGGGCTCTGTTTTAAAAGTCCTTGACAGTAAAACTATGTGTGCACGTCAGGCCAAGGAAGAAAAATAATCAGGTCAAATGGCTAATAACAGCTGATATGTCACTTCCTGCTTTCTTTCTCAACAATGATGAAAATATAAGACAGAATCAGACTAAAATGATCCTGTGAAATCCTTTAATAAGAAAGAGAAAAATAATACCATGCTTATCCTTAAAGATAAATTCTTTTTGTAAAATATAGGCGACTGCAAGGCATAGATTGAATCTGAATATATCATGGGTTTTATTCACTGATGATCAAAGGATGGAAGTCATTTTGTCATTTGTAGATAGTAGTTAAATTTCTCTGCTCTCATAAATTTTCAACTTTTTTCTAGCCTTCTTTATCCTTAGTAATATTAAGATTATTTGTTTGGTATTCTCATGGAATATTTACAGCTAGTTGATTAGAATGCAGTTGTTAGTCAAATTGATTTTATGCCTTTGGCTACCAGTAGGCCATAAACAAAGAGGTAATACAGCAAAAAGAAATAAAAGCTGATTAATTCTACTTGTCCACTCAGTTACCCACCATCTGAGTGCATATACTTTACCCACGGGCGTGACATGCCATTGGCAAGGTGTAGTTCACTGAGTTTCATTTAATATCCATTACCGTCATGTGTAACATGATAAATGCAACAAGCCAATAATTCAATTGTGTTATTTCTACCTCTACTGAATTCTGCTAGGAGTATAGTTTTGAATGATACTCGGATTTCTTTAGCTTAACTTATACATTCCATGAAACCAAATAGTCTTCTACAATGTATTTAGTCTGACATGAAATGGCTCTCTACTGGTCTGTTATTACACCATATTTAGACAAGTACAGGAAGGAAGTTCTGTCAACAGAGAATGTCATGTTTCAAGATCTTTATCTCTTTTGGATAAATCAAAACAAGGATAACTTTTCAGATCCTTGTAGGGACCTTCACATCCTACCATGGCATGCAAGCTCTGTTTCCTCATAGCAGGTAACATAATTTAGCCTCTTTACTAATATAGACAACCCTTACACTTATGACTGTGCTATCCCTGGATTTCTGGCACCACTATTAACTTCAGTAACAAAATCTCCAAGCAGCAAGCCTCTCGTTTGATAAATCCTGGCACCATTACTGTGAATAATTACACCAAGAGTAAGCTTTGCTCCCCTTTCTGAGTCCACAAATCATTCCTTTATATATCTCACCATATTATCCCATGTCACTTCTTCCATTGTCTGAAGGTGACTAATATAGGAATACACACACACACACACACACACACACACACACACACACACACACACACACCATGCCACCACCACCACCGCCAACAACAATAACAATAACAACCAGGGAAATTTTCCTGAACAAAACACCATGCTCATACTTTAAGATCACAAATTAACAAATGGGACCTCATAAAATTGAAAAGCTTCTGTAAGGCAAAAGACACTGTTAATAGGGCAAAACAGCAACCCAAGTATTGGAAAAATATCTTTAACATCCCTACATCCAATAGAGGGCTATCATCCAATATTTATAAATAACTCAAGAAATTAGATGCCAGAGAACCAAATAATCCTACTAAAAATAGGGTACAGAGTTAAACAGAAAATTGTAAACTGAGGAATTTCAAATGTTGTAAAATGAGGCATTTAAAGAAATGTTCGATATCCTTAGTCATCAGAGAAATGCAAATCAAAACGACCATGAAATTCTACCTTATACCAATAAGAATGGCTAAGATCAAAAATGCAGGTGATAGCAGATGTTGGCAATGATATGGACAAAGAGGAACACTTCTCCACTGCTAGTGGAACTGCAAGCTTACAGAACCAATTTGGAAATAAATCTTGGGTTACTCAGAATATTGGAAAATAGTTCTACCTGAAAACTCATCTATACTATTCTTGGACATATACCCAAGAGATGCTCCAACATATAACACTGTCACATGCTCCACTATGTTTATACCAAAATAATAGCCAGAAACTGGAGACAACCCAGAGTTCACTCAAAAAAAAAAAAAAAAAAAAAAGGATACAGAAACTGTGGTACATTTACACAACGGAGTACTACTCAGCGATTAAAAACAATGATCTCATGAAATTAGTAGGCAAATGGATAAAAATAGAAAATATCACCATGAGTGAGATATATACAAAAGTAGACACCAGTTGTGGATGTTTCAGTCCTGCATAGGTGGGAGGTGGAGGGAGGGGGGACCTGAGAGGGAGAAAGAAGGGGAAGGAAACAAGTGGGCATACTGGAGGGGATACGAGAGGTACAGAAATATGAACAAAATATCGAACAAAAATATGAAGTAGTGAGGGAGTAATGACCTGGGGTAGCCACTGGAGGGTCCCAGAGACCAGGGAAGGGAGAGGCTCCAAGGCTTCTACAAGGGATGACTTTAACCAAAATACACAAGGAAGGGAAGATAGAACCTGTAGAGATCACCTTCAGTAGATAGGCATGGCCCTGAGTCGAGGGATGGGAGCGCCCTCCCATCTTAAAGTTTTAACCAAGAAACGTTCCTGTCCAAAGGAAAGACAACCGGAAAGGAGAAAGAGACAGCCAGCGGAAGGCCGAGAAGCTGCCTTGGAGAAAGAATATGGAGGCTGATGTTAAGATCCCATGCTGTGGGGTTGGGGATTTAGCTCAGTGGTAGAGCACTTGCCTAGCAAGCCCAAGGCTCTGGGTTCGGGTCCTCAGCTCAAAAAAAAAAAAAAAAAAAAAAAAAAGATCCCATGCTGTACCTTTGCAGATTGTTATGAATGTTCTTAAGAGAAGGAGGTGTACAGGACTTTGTATGTTTAAGTGGGCAACTATATCTTATCAACTGGAAAAAATATGGAGTGGAGACTGAAGGAAGGGCCACCTGGGAAGTGGCCCACCTGGGGATCCTACCTGTCTGCAAACACAACCCTGACATGGTTTCTGTTGCCAAGAGGAGCTTGCTGAAAAGAACCTAGTGTGGCTATTCTCTAGGATGTTGTGCCAGCACATGATTGATGTAGATGCAGATATTTGGTTCCAACCATCAGACTGAGTTTAATGACTCCAGTGGGGAAGTTGGCTTAAGGACTGGAGGAGTAGAGGGGGATTGCAACTCCAGAGGAAGAATAATGTCTGCAGGCCAGAGACCCCAGTGCTCCCAGGGAATAGACAACCAACCAAGGGAGGGATCCAAGGCTTCAGATACTATGTATCAGAAGATGGCCTTCTCTGACATCAATGAGAGGGGATGCTCTTGGTCCTGTTGAGGTTTGATGACTCAGCTTAGGGTGATGCTGAAGTGTTGGAATGGGAGTGCATGGGTGGATGGGTGGGTGAGCACTTTCTAGAGGCAAAGGGTAGGGGGAGAAGGCAGATGTGGGATGGGTGGGGGTTTGTGAAGGGGTAACCTGGATGGGGATGTCATTTAAAATATAAAGGATTGGAATGATTAATCAATCAATCAATAAATAAATGCCAGGAATTAAAAAACAAAAGACTTTGTAAGCTGCCTTGTGAGTTTCTCTGTGTTCCTACTTCACCACCACACAGTGAAGGGAACCATATAAAATGTAAACAAATAAGCAATAGCCAATAAATTTTTATGGAGTCTAAAATGCAACTATGAAGAATGCAAATCAAATTCAATTATAACATTTTTTATCATTTTTCTTCAATATTTTCCAACCACTAAAAATCTAAGAAATATAGTCCATAAACCATATGAAAATGGTTGGCTGCACTTAGCCATCAGGTCATAGAGTTTGACACCTACCTTTAGAGAACTAAAAAATTGGGAGTAAAAGAGAGATAGTAACCAAGCCTTGCTGGTTAAATAAAACAAAGACACATCTATGTTCAGAGAAGGACGTTTCAGCTAACAGTGTTCATGCCCTTGCTGTTCATCAGTGTGGCTTCCTCAGTCACAGCACATACAGCAGCCCCACAGCTCCTGTGCCCTACCTCGACTTTTGTACTTAACATTTCTCTATGATTAATATTTCCATTCATTATTTGATACTTTGAGATTGTAACCTTCTGTAGTTTAAGACAAAATACAAGAGACGGTTTTAGGTAGTTTTTCACTGGAATTAATGGTAGTGAGTTTAAATGATAATTGGCAAATGTTTCAGGAGAATTATGATCTGAGAACCATAAAAATGCAGAAAAATGTGAAAAATCAGGAGTGGAACAAATGTCATTGTAATCTAGTTTTCAATTAGTATTTTTCTAATGACTTTGTAGAATCATATTTCTTTTTCCCCATTTATTTATTTACTGTGTCTACATGTATATATGAGTCAATCTAAAGACAGATTCCAGAACACAACTTGAGGGAATCAGTCTTCCTTTTTTTTTAACATGTAAGATCTGGGCAATAATCTAAACTTGATAGTAAGCATCTTTACCTTCTGAGCCATTTAGCTGGCCTGACATAGTGTTTCTCAAATTGAAGAGAAGGCTAGACAGATGGATCATCAGTTAAGAGTACTCTCAACTCTTCCAGAAGTCCTGAGTTCAATTCCCAGCAAATACATAGTGGCTAACAAGCATCTGTAATAGGATCTGATAGTTTCTTCTGGTGTGCATGAAAACAGCTAGAGGGTACTCATATAAATAAAATAAATAAATCTTAAAAAATCTTTGAAGAGAAATATTAGCAAAATTATGAGAAGTTCATATTTAATACTCAATAAGTTAGCATATCTAAAGTGATTTCATCAGATAGAGGAAACTAATTTAATTGGCAATTTTTGTAGTCAAATATACAATTAAAAACCTTCAGCAAATGTAGAAGAATGCAAATAGATGCATTCGTATCTCCTTGTACAAAGCTGAAGTCCAAGTGGATCAAAAACCTCCACATAAAACCTTATACACTGAAACTAATAGAAGAGAAAGTGTGGAAGAGCTTTGAACACATAGGAACAGGGGAAAACTTCTGGAACAGAACAATAATGGTTTATGCTCTAAGATCAAGAATCGACAATGGGACTTCATAAAATTGCAAAGCTTCTGTAAGGCAAAGGATACTGTCAGTAGGACAACACAGCAATCAACAAATAGGGAAAAGATCTTTACCAATCCTTCACCTGATAGAGGGCTAATATCCAATATATACAAAGAACTCAAAAAGATAAACTTCAGAGAATCAAATAAACCAATTTGGGATAGAGAGCTAAACAAAGAATTCTCAACTGATTATTGAATGGAATTAAAGCTCCTAAATAAATGATCAACACACTTAGTCATCAAGGAAATGCAAATCAAAACAAACCTGAGATTCCACCTCACACTAGTCAGAATAGCTAAGATCAAAAATACAGGTGACTGCAGACGCTGGCAAGGATGTGGAAAAAGAATACTCTTCCATTGTTAGTGGGATTGAAACTGGTAAAACAACTCTGGAAATCAGTCTGGAGGTTCCTCAGAAAATTGGACATAGTACTACCTGAGGACCCAGTTATACCACTCCTGGATATATACTCAAACAATGCTCCAACATGTGACAAGGACATACACTCCACTATGTTCATAGCAATTTCATTTAAAATAGCCAGAAACTGGAAAAATCCAGATGTCCCCCAACAGAGGAAAGGATACAGAAAATGTGGTAATTTACACAGTGGGCTACAACTCAGCTATCAAAATCAATGGATTCATGAATTTCATAGACAAATAGATGGTACAAGAAAATATCAGCCTGAGTGAGAAAATCCAGTGATAATAGAACACACACAGTGTGCACTCACTGGTAAGTGGATATTAGCCCAAAGGCTTGCAATACTCAAAATACAATTCATGGGTCATATGAAGATCAAGAAGAAGGAAGACTAAAATGCAGATGCTTCAGTCCTTCTTAGAAGGAAGAACAAAATACTCACAGGAGAAATACAGGGACAATGAGTGGAGCAGAGACTGGAGGAAAGGCCATCCAGTAAATGCCCCACCTGGGGATGAGTCCTGTATGCAGCCGCCAAACACAGTCACTATTGCTGATGTCAAAAAATGCTTGCTGACAGGAATCTGATATGGATGACTCCTGAGAGGCTCTGCCAGATCCTTACTGATACAGATTAATATATTAGCTTCTAACCATTAGACTAAACACAGGAACCCCAATGAGGTAGTTAGAGAAAGGACTGAAGGAACTGAAGGGGTTTGCATTCCGGTGAGAAGAAAAAAATATCAACCAACCAATCTTGAAGGAGCTCCCAGGCACTAAACCCCCAACAAACGTGTACACATGGGGGGACCCCATAGCTCCAGCTGCATATGTAGCAGAGGATGGCATTGTATGGCAATCAATAGAAAGCGAAGCCCTTGGGCCTGTGAAGGCTTTTTTCCCCATGTAAGGGAATACCAGGGTGTTGAAGTGGGAGTGGGTGAGTAGTAGGGAGAACATTCTTATAGAAGCAGAAGAGGGGTAAAGAGAGAGGGGGAGAACCAGGAAAGGAGATTATATTTGGAAAGAAAACACATAAAATACCCAACTATATAAACAACAAACAAACAAAAAAAGAAAACTTTTACAGAGCAGACCTTGGGCACGGGTTCCTTGCCCAGTCCCACAAATCCCAGAGGAATCTTGACTCCCAAGTGCTCTGATGCACAGATCATAGGTGTGGAAGCCACATCTGTCCTAACCCCTTGAGTAACTTAGTCCCACAGGATCCAAGGATGCAAAAACTCCACCTAGTCATGGACACTGGACCCTTCCCGTCTGAACCAGTGCCCTGAGCAGACCCACAACTTGAATCCCAAGTGCTCTAAGACACCCAATTTCACAGTTTGAACCTGCACCCAGAGAAGACCTGGGGTGCTGGCTCTGCATCCAATCTTAGGACATCCAGAGAGAGCCCAACTCCCAGGTGCTCTGAAACTCATAGCACCACAGGATCACAGGATGTCAGAGGAATCTAGATGCCCAGGAAATTTGACACATTCAGGAGCACTGGAGCTCTGACACACTAAAGATCACAGTTGAGGGCACACATCTTTCCCAACACCAAGTGTAACTGAGACCCCCACAAGAACTAGGGAAACACAAAACTCGGCCTAGCCAGTGACACTGGTACCTTCCAATTTGGCTCCCTACCCACTCCTGCAATACCCTGTGAAGGCTTGACTTCCAGGAGCTCTGACAAAATAGGATCTCAGAAGGTTGATCACACCAGGATTTCAAGAAACCAAAGGAACCTTGACTCACAGGAGCTCTAACACACCCAGGATCTAAGGATCACAGAATTCCAGAATCACAAAATCACAGAGACAGTTGGACTCTGAGGTGTTCTTACACAACCAGGATCACAGGAGGGAAAGGTTCTAGTCAAAAAAAGCAAGAAAAGGTAGCATAAGAGACAAACAGATAGAGCGAGGCAAGCACAAGAACATAAGCAACAGAAACCAAGGCTATTTGGCATAGTTAGAACCCAGTTCTCTCATCACAGCAAGTCCTGGATAACACATCATACAGGAAAAGCATGATAAAGGTTTAAAATGAAATCTAATGAGGATGATAGAATAATTTAAGAAGGACATAAAAAACTCATGTAAAAAAATACAGGAGTTATCAAAAAAGATAAAGAAGGACACTTCATATTCATCAAAGGAAAAACTTACCAAGATGCACTATGAACATCTGAACATCTATGCTCCAAATGCAAGGGCAACCACATTCATAAAAGAAATTTTACTAAAGCTCAAAGCACACATTGCATCACAAACAACAATCCTGAAAGACTTTGACACCCCATATTCAGCAATGGACAGATCATAGAAACAAAAACTAAACAGAGACACACTGAATCTAACAGAAGTTATGAAACAAATTAATTAAACACATATATAGAACATTTCATCCCAAACCAAAAGAATATACCTTCTTACTGGCATGACATGGAATCTTCTCCAAAATTCACAAGATAATCAGTCACAAAACAGGCCTCAACAGATATAAGAAAATTGACATGACCCCAAACATCCTATCAGATCACCATGGACTAAGGCTCCTCTTCAATAACAAGAAAAACAAATGTAAGCCCACATACACAGGGAAACTGAATGACGCTCTACTCGATGATAACTTTGTCAAGGAAGAAATAAAGAAATTAAAGACATTTTAGAATTTAATGAAGATGGCAGAACAACATACCAAAACATATGCAACAAACTGAAAGCAGTGCTAAGAGGAAACCTCATAGCTCTGAGTGCCTTCAAAAAGAAATTGGAGCAAGCATAGACTAAGAGCTTGACAAAACATCTGACATTTTGAGAACATAAGAAGTAAATTTATCCAAGAGACATAGACAGCAGAAAATAATCAAACTCAGAGCTGAACTCAACCAAGTAGAAACAAAAAAAACTATACAAAGGATCAACAAAATCAAGAGCTGGTTCTTTCAGAAAATCAACAAGATAGATAAAACCCTTAGCCATCCTAACCACAGGGCAGAGAGACAATATCCAAATTAAGAATATCAGAAATGAAAAGGAAGACATAACAAAAGAAACAGGAAATTAAAAAATTATCAGATACTACTACCAAAGCTTATACTGAACAAAACTGGAAAATCAGGAGGAAATGGACAATTTTTAGACAGATACCGGATACCAAAGTTAAATTAGGATGAGATAAACCATTTAAATAGTCCCATAATCCCTATAGAATTAGAAACTGTCATTAAAAATCTCCCAACCCCCCCAAAAAAAATGACAAGGTGCAGATGGGTTTAATGCAGAATTCTAATAGACCGTCAAGGAAGACCTAAAACTAATACTATTCAAACTATTCCACTAAATAGAAACAGAAGGAAAACTACCAAATTCATTCTACGAAGCCAAAATTATGCTTATCCTAAACCACACAAAGACACAACAAAGAAAGAGAACTTCAGATCAATTTCCCTCATGAATAATGATACAACAATATTCAATAAAATCCTTGCAAATTGAATCCAAGAACACATCAAAATGATCATCCATCATGATTAATTAAGATTAATCCCAGGGATGAGAATATAGAGAAATCCATCAATTTAATTCACTGCATAAATATACTCAAAGAAAAAACCCACATGATCATATCATTAGATGCTGAGAATACATTTGACAAAATTCACCACCCCTTCATACCTAAACATAGTAAAAGTACTTTACAGCAAACCAGTAGCCAACATCAAACTAAACTGAGAGAAACTTGAAGCAATCCCACTAAAATTAAGGACTAGACTGGCTGTTCACTCACTCCCTACTTATTCAATATATTAATTGAAATCCTAGCTAAAGCAATTAGACAATAAAAGGAATTCGAAGGGATACTTATTTGAAAGGAAGAAGTCAAAATATCACTACTTGCAGATGGTATGATAGTATCCTTAAATGACTCCAAAAATTCCACCAGAGAACTCCTAAACCTGATAACTTTTGCAAAGTGACTGATTAAAAATTTAGCTCAAACAATTTAGTAGCCTTTCTGTACTCAAAGGTTAAACACAGTGAGAAAGAAATTATGGAAATGACATTTTTCACAACAGATATAAATAATATAAATCACTTTGGTGTGACTCTAACCAAGCAAGTGAAGATCTGTATGACAAGAATTTCAAATCTTTGTAGAAAGAATTCAATCTTAGAAGATGGAAAAATCTTCTATGCTCATGGGTTAGTAAGATTAATATAGTAAAAACGGCCATCTTTTCAACAAATGGAATTGGTTCAACTGGTGGTCAGCACATAGAGAATGCAAATATATCCATTCTTTTCGCTTGTACAAAGGTAAAGTCCAAGTGGATCAAGAACCCAACCCCATAAGAACAACACCAACCAACCAGACATCCCAGGGATTAAACCACCATTCAAAAAGTACACATGGACAGACACATGGCTCCAGATGCATATATATATATATATATATATATATATATATATATAGCAGAGGATGACCTTGTTGGGCACCAATGGGAAGAGAGGCCCTTGGTACTTGGAAGGCTCCATTGTAGGGAAATATCAGATCAAGGAGGTGGAAAGGGGTGGGTGGATGGGTGGGGGAACAGTCTCATAGGAGAAGGGGCATGGGATGGGAAACCAGGAATGGTTTATGGATGGGATACCAGGGATGTGATAACATTTGAAATCTGAATAAATAAAAAATATCCAATAACCCACTCCCCCCAAAAAGACAAATACACTGAAACTAATAGAAGATAAAGTATGGAAGAGCCTTGAATACATGGGACCAGGGAAATTGTTCCTGAAGAGAATACCAATGACTTATGCTATAACATCCAGAATCTACAAATTGGAAATCATAAAATTGTAAAGCTTCTGTATGGCAAGGGACACTGAAAATAGACAAAACAGTAAGCCACAGATTGGGAAAAGATCTCTACCAATCCTACATCTGATAGAGGGCTAATGTCCAATAAATAAGAAGAATTCAAGACGTTAGACTCCAGAGAATCAAACAACAATATAGAAAATGGGATACAAAGCTAAACAGAATTCTTAACTTAGGAATATCAAATGGTCAAGAAGCACCTAAAGAAATGTTCAACATCCTTAGTCATCAGGGAACTGCAAATCAAACAACAACATTCAGAATGGGAAAGTTCAAATATTCAGATGGTAACAGATGCTGGTATGATGTGGAGAAAGGGAAACACTCCTCCATTGTTGGTGGAGTTGAAAGCTGGTACAACCACTCTGGAAATCAGTCCAGAGTTTCCTCAGAAAATTGGACATAGTACAACTTGAGGAGCCAGCTATACCATTCCTGGGCATATACCCAAAAATGCTCCAACATATAACACAGTGGACACATGCTCCACTATGTTCATAGCAGCCTTATTTATAATAGCCAGAAGCTGGAAAGAACTCAGTTGTCCTTCAAGAAAGAATGAGTACAGAAATTGTGGTACATTTAGGGATGGAGTACTACTCCACTATTAAAAAACAATGACTTCATGCAATTCTTAGGCAAAGGAATGGTACCATAAAATATCCTGAGTGACTTAAAAAAAAACATACACACAATGAGTGGTATGCAAGTGAATCTTAGCCCAAAATCTTGAAATACTCAAGATACAACTTATAGACCACAAAAAGTTCAAGAAGAAGGAAGACCAAATCATGGGTGGTTATGTTTCTTAAATAAAATACTCCCAGGAGGAAACTCAGAGACAAAATGTGGAGATGAGACCGAAGAAAAGTCATCCAGAGACTGCCCCACCTGGGCATCTATCCCCATAAACAGATACCAAACCCAGATACTATTGATGATGCCAAGAAGTGCATACTGACAGGAGCCTGATATAGTTGTTACCAGAGAGTCTCTGCCAGAACCTGACCAATACAGAGTTGGATGCTGGCTGCCAATGCATTTTTTAAGTCTCCATTTTGAGAGAGGGGGTTCCTGGGATTGTATCAAGAACCTTGTGCTGATTATGCTAGGCTCCATCTCTGATTTAGATCTTTGATTTTATGCTATGCTTTTAAATGACAGATATAAATGAAAGGCTATCTTCTTCATCATATAGATGGGAGAAATTTTTAGAACTTTAGCATTATCATTTCTTTTCTCAGTGCTTATGCCCGAAAAATTGAGCTTGACCTGACTATTACCTTTGCAGCACTCAATGTGTGTTTGTGTATCTATGTGTGTATGTCAGTATCTGTGTATACAAATATGTGTGTGCACATACAAAAACAACCATACACCTACAATGACTGTTACATGGTATAATTGAATGAAAATAATCACTTTTATGTCTTTAAATGCTTGTTCATGTATTTTTCTCTATATTAAATCATTCAGTAATGCTTATTCATATTTATAGTGTATATTTATATTTCTCAGCAGTATATTTCCTACTTGAAAGTAGTTGGGAAATAGACTTTAACTATTCTGATCACAGACAAAGAAAAGATAAATCAATCAAGTGTTTAATATGAATGAGAATGGACTAAGAGGCTTGTCTTACTCACTATACAATATATGGATATTCCACAGCATCATGCTGCAGGCCATAAAATATGAAATTCATGTCAAGTAAAAGCAAAACATTACTGTGTATGGTTTGTACTTTAAAAAGATAAAATAGTTATAACAATTGAATTAAGATCCATTCAATGATAGGGGGCCCATCTCTAATGCCAGGAATCACAATCAGAAGATGGATATATCAAATACCTAGAATAGAACCTAGGATAGAATTTATATATATATATATATATATATATATATATATATATATATATATATATATATTGTTGTGATGTTTTCATTTTCATAAATAATAATAAAAGCAAACAAACTTTACTCATGAACATAAACTTCAAAGTCTAAAACATATTTTTACTATTTAAGAAAGAGCAAATTCATCTATCTTTGTACTTAGTATTAAAATTTATTTTAAAAATTGGTAAAAACTTAATGAAATCTGTTACATTATAGTTTGAAAATATGTTATTAAAACATAAAGCTCATCAGGAAGTAATCAAACATGGTTTTGGAATGTAAGAGTGAATAGTGAAATATTTAGTGTTCTGTGTGATAAAAAACATTAAATTATGAAGTCTAAAGTAACTTGATCTAGTATGGCGTGGTCATTTGTAAAATATCTAATTTCTCACATTCTTTATGGAACTCCAAAAATTGCAAAATGTATTCAGTTCCTCTGAAATATTTGTTTGTGTGAGAACTAATTATAATCAAGTATACTTTATTTAGAAAATGTACGAAGAATTGTAACATACTTGGTTAAGAGTATCATAGAAACCTCATTCTTTGCATACCTTTGCATTCTTTGCAAATTAGAGAATGATAAAATTAATTCAAGTTTGGAAATATAAGCATGTTTATTCTCTTCCTTTAGTAACTGATAAGGAAAAAATACAATAACCTCGGTCAAAAAATTTGTTGCCTATAAATGGCATATTATTCTGGTTTGGCTACCTTGTCTGACCTCAGTGGGAGAGAAAGTGCATAGCCTCAGAGAGACTTAAAGTCTTAAAGCTTTGATATCTATGATAATTTAAGGGACTATGAATTGTTTGTTTGTCATTCCCAAGCATTACTTGGAGGTAGTGGTACTTTTATGAGAAGAAACACAGTGGAGAGTAATCAGGACTCAGACAGCATCACTCCTTCCCCATTTGGACTACCAATCATCTTTACATTTTTAGATTTTCTTCAGTCCCAACTGACATTTCCCTCCTTCTCCTGTGCCCTGCCACCATGATGTGATGTGCTACCAAGGCCAAAACAAGTGAGGCTAACCAATGACAGAAGCATCTCAGCGTATGAAGAATAATGCCAACTTTCCTTCCACATATGTTATTCATCTCACATATTTGTTACAATTGTAGAAACAAGCATACATTCCACGTGGTGTCTCAATGTGTGTTCATTGGGTAGCCAAGGTAAGTATATAGGTCTCCTCATTTTCCACAAAATATTTATGGTGAAAATAAGCAAGTCCTTTGTTTCTAGTGTCTTGGAATAATTTCCAATTCCAATGTGGTGAATCACATAACTTTCATATCATGGGACTTGAAAATAGGATAGATTTTCAGGAAAAAAAAATGAAAGAAAGAATGGAAGAGTTGGTCAACAAAGAAGATAAGAAAGAGATTCTTATCAAGAATTTAATGAACATGGAAACAATCTCTCATTAAGAACTGATGCTATTCACACGATGAATGAGGTTTGGAGATCCACTTCTCTTGTGACCAAAACAAAGCAAAGCAGTAAAACATACCAGACACACTGGAGCATCCAGTCTGTGATACTGAGAAATGTTCCCGTGGCTCTAAGTCAGCAAACCTCTCCACACCAGAAGAAAGAACCTACAACATAAGCCCCAAAATGGTCCAAAGAGAGGTAACTATTACACCTAAATATGAATGCTCTAAACACAAGGAACTGAATGTGGATTTGCATATAAAAAAGAGCTAGCAAAATGTATATACTCCATGCTTTTTTTTTTTTTTTTTTTTTTCCGAGCTGGGAACCAAACCCAGGGCCTTGTGCTTGCTAGGCAAGTGCTTTACCACTGAGCCAAATCCCCAACCCCTTACTCCCATGCTCTTAATTATTGCCTATGTCAGTCATAGTAAATAAACTAAATATATGAGCAGACTTGCAGCTCTGAGTAACACGCCAATAGCTTCAACCAATTAGAGACCTAATCTATTAGAAAAAAATTCACAAGAATACAGCAGAGGTATTAATGTTTTCACTTCATTTTTCAAACATCCCATCTTCTTAAATATCATGTAAGTTTTTATATAAAATTAAGCATTCTAGGAAACATGGCTATGATTTAAATTAAGGAGGAGGATTGTGATGGCTATAATAAATATTGTGGCATGTATAGGAAGAACTGGAATATCTTTCAATTTAGTCTTGAAGGGGTCAAGAAGAAGCCCCTCACAAATACAGAGACATTTTCACTGTGGACATGAAAGAAATACAGAAATAAAGCAAAATCTGTAAATTTATCATATATATGAAAAAATCAAATAGTTTCAGGTAGAAAATTCTGTCACTCTTATACACAGGGCCTGTGTTTCTTTTGTCAGCATTCAATGGAGTGACTCTGAAACTTTGGGTTAAAGAATTACTTAGCCTTTTTCCACATGCACACAACTGAAAATGACATTTTATTGAAAAGGCTAATGTCCAGATACAACAGAATGCAGAACAGTAGGCACAGGACTGTTCTCTGTTTTCTCTTGGAGGAAAGCTGTGGCTCAGAGGCCAGGGAGCAAGCTATCCCAGAACTTTGCCAGTGGCCTTTCTGCAGGCTTCTGACCTTGGTGAACCATGGATACTGTAGAGCCCAAAAAGCAGTCAGGACCTCAGAATTCACATCCTTCAGGAGAGCTAGGATGGTACAGGTGCTAGTGGGATCCAGGTATTTTCTTATTTACAGTTTATTTAAGATGAGACAGGAATCAAGGCAGAAGATGGATACAAATATGCTAAATTTAGCTTTAGCAACACAGAGAAGCACTGTCTTAAAAAGGGATATGTTTAAGTTGAAGGGATTTGCAGTCTCATAGGAAGAACAACAACATCAACTAACCAGAGCTCCCAGGGACTAAACTACCAACCTTCAGCTACACATGGAGGGACCCATTACTCCAGCTGCATATGAAGCAGAGGATGACATTGTTGGGCATCAATGGGAGGTGAGGTCCTTGGTCCTGTGAAGCCTTAATGCCCCAGCATAGGGGAATACTAGAGTGTTGAAGGGAGAGTGGGTGGGTGGGTGGGTGGGTGGGTGAGCCCCCTCATAAAACCAGAGGAATAGTATAGAGGGTTTCCCAGAGGGGAAACCTGGAAGGATGATAACATTTTAAATGTAAATAAATAAAATAACCAATAAGAAAATAACTAAGAAAGCATTCTGTCCTGCTAAGGAAGAGAGATCAGGTGTAATTATTGAAAGTTAAAAGGAAGATTGCTCTCACAAATGATAAATATTCTGAAAATCCATTATTTGTGTTTGGAAGAAGATACTCTCTTTAAAAGTCTGCCTAAATAAAATGAATTCTGGATGCAGGAACCTAATATTTTCCAAGGTTCAGTGTAGTTTCTAATACAGTATTCATTATTCTTTCAGAATGTATCATGCTTGTTATGAAACTGACCCAATTCTTACAGCATATCTTTAAGGTATTAAAAAATGTTCATTTTGAAAGAAAGAAAATGGCAATATTGTCCTATGTGCTGTTTTATATGATATATATATATATATATATATATTCACATACATACACATATATTATATATGATACACATGATATATAGCAGAAGATACATTATCATATATTTACATATATATTCTATATGTGGTTATTATATAATATAGCCAATGAAGCAAAATGAAAAACAATTAGAAAAGGAGAAATTCTTGTTTTGTTACTTCTCACTATATACACAATCAAATGTATCAAAACCTTAAAAACAGATTGGACCAGGCGACGTATGCTTTTAATTCCAGGATTTAGGAGGAAGATTTAATGTGAATCTTGGTGACTGTCATGCCAGACTTATTTCTGTAGTGACACTCTGTCTCAAAATAAAACAAAGCAAACAATGTACACTTACATTTTCAAGGTGAAATTATAAAAGTAACGAGCGTTGAGGGCTTGAGAGATGACTCTATGTTTAAGAACATTTGTTTCTCCTACTGACTTCTATGTGCATCAACAACACGGAAACATACTACAGTAACTCCTCTTCTAGGAAATCCAGACTCTCTTAAAGCTATCAAAGGCAGTGCAAGTACATTGTGCATAGAAACAATTAGGCAAAACATCCCCATAAAAATAAATAAAATATAAATAAACCAAACCCAAGGATGTGAAGGTTGCATTACACAGTTATTATAATATATAAGATATCTATTCATAATAAAACTGAAATTTATTGATGATTTAAACTGTACATAATTTTCAGAAAGAAATGATTTCATATGCAATAGAAGCCATGTCTTCTCACACATTGAGTTTCCAACTAATATGTTTCATACTATGTAAATAGTATGTAAGAAAATGTCAATGATCGAATTACTTAAAGAATCATTGATTTATATTGTAATAATGTTCTCAGAGACAAGCTAAAAATACTTTGGGATTTGCATATAGAAAAACTGTTTAAACTGCCTTTTTTTTTCATCTTTATTAACTTGGCTATTTCTTATTTACATATTTCGATTGTTATTCCCTTTCCCGGTTTCTGGGCCAACATCCCCCTAGCCCTACCCCTCTCTTTCTCTTTGTGTGTTTCCCTCCCCATCCTCCCCCCATTACCGCCCTTCCCCCAACAATCACGTTCACTGGGCGTTCAGTCTTGGCAGGACCAAGGGCTTCCCTTTCAACTGGTGCTCTTACTAGGATATTCATTGCTACCTATGAGGTTGGAGCCCAGGGTCAGTCCATGTGTAGTCTTTGGGTAGTGGCTTAGTCCCTGGAAGCTCTGGTTGGTTGGCATTGTTGTTCATATGGGGTCTCAAGCCCCTTCAAGCTCTTTCAGTTCTTTCTCAGATTCCTTCAACGGGGGTCCCGTTCTCAGTTCAGTGGTTTGCTGCTGGCATTCGCCTCTGTATTTGCTGTATTCTGGCTGTGTCTCTCAGGAGAGATCTACATCCGGTTCCTGTCGGCCTGCACTTCTTTGCTTCATCCATCTTATCTAGTTTGGTAGCTGTATTTGTATGGGCCATATGTGGGGCCACTCTGAATGGGTGTTCCTTCTGCCTCTGTTCTAAACTTTGCCTCCCTATTCCCTGCCAAGGGTATTCTTGTTCCCCTTTTAAAGGAGTGAAGCTTTCGCATTTTGGTCATCCTTCTTGATTTTCATGTGTTCTGTGCATCAGGGTAATTCGAGCATTTAGGCTAATATCCACTTATCAATGAGTGTATACCATGTGTTTTTTTTTTTTTTTCTGTGATTGGGCGACTTTTAAGAATTTCATAAACCCCCAGTGAACGTGATTGTTGGGGGGAGGGCGGCAATGGGGGGAGGATGGGGAGGGGAACACCCATAAAGAAGGGGAGGGGGAGGGGTTAGGGGGATGTTGGCCCGTAAACCGGGAAAGGGAATAACACTCGAAATATAAATAAGAAATACTCAAGTTAATAAAAAAAAAGAATTTCATAAGCCATAAATTTTATTATGGAAATAAGAAGTACTGAATAAAGCACACATATATTTAGATGCTTGATTATTTCGAGTCAAGCTGAAGGAAGAAAATATAAATACATATGACATACACATTTATGTATGTTTTCATGTACATATATGCACTTTGAAATAGTGAAAATTATGATTTTATGCTACGTTATTATAATTTTTCTTTTAAAAAATTAAAGTATTGTATATTTTCTGTTTTTTCTCCTAAGGTTTTTATAATTACAATGAAATTAAAGCTATCTTTAGAAAAAATACTGATTCAGCAAAAATGTGGTACTACTTCTATGATTCCTAATTTGATAGAAATATTTTATCTATCAGTAAACTCATAAAAACAACTAAGAAGAATTTTGGAAAATGTTTTCCATTAAATATTATCTACAAACTTAAATAAGCATGCAAATAACTAAGACAGTGATAGGTTTTTTGTTTGTTTGGTTGGTTTTTTTTTGTTTGTTTGTTTTTTTGCTCCCTTTAGATCAATTACTAAATTACTATTTGTTTCTACTTTTAAGGGATCTTAAATTTGGAAGGATTTATATTTATTTTTTTTGAGGATTTATATTTATAATTATAATGTCATCCCATCTAACATAGTTTATGAGTTTCTCTTTATCCATATCTATCTCTATCTCTATCTATAATTACTGCCTTTGTTTCTTTTTTCCATTTCTTTTTTATTGTTTATTTTTTTATTTATTTAGATTTCAAATGTTATCCCCTTTCCCGGCTTCCCATCAATAAACGCCTAAACCATCTCCCTACCCCTTCTTCTATAAGGGCGCTCCCCAAACCATCCGCCCACCCCTTCCTACATTCCCACCCTGACATTCCTCTACATTGGAGGGTCCAGCCTTGGCAGGACCAAGGTCTTCTCCTCCCAGTTTTGCCCAACAAGGCCATCCTCTGCTACACAGGCAGCTGAAGCCATACTTCAATGTAAGTAATTACTTTTTCACCATTAATTCAGGTTTTTCAAAATATTTGAAGTACCGTATTGTTTGTAATAAAACTATTATTAAAAATGTAGAAATTTTACTCATGCAAATTATCAACAGTTTTTAAAATTATGTTTATTTTGTTTGTTGATGATATTATTAAAGATGTCGGTGATTATTATTGGTTACATTTTTAATTATGTTTAATTTTATATGTCATCTTATATTTCATAGTTAATAAGTATAAATAAATATTACAAATGTATGTAAATTATTTAAATCATGCTAAAATTATTTCATTTTAACTGATGTGTTTTTCAAGATTTTTAGTGATAAGCATTCAATTACACAAGCTTCCTCTCTGTTTTCTCTTCATTAATAAATATGACTGCCAACGACTCAAAAGAATGACAATTTTATTTTATCATTTCTCAACACGTGTGCTTGGCTCTGCTAAATAAATGATAAGGACATAAAAAAAAGTAGTCATCTCATAGAACTAGAAAACAGAGCAGAGAAGGTCAAAGTTACAGATCCATTCATCAAGTTTTCCTCAGGACTTTACCTTCTCACCTTTTCTATATTAATAAAGGTTTAATCTAGTAAGAAAAACATATGGGAATTAATCTTGCAATAAAGGGTTTTCTGTGGAAACATCATATTCCAAAGCAGCAATTTTTAGGGAAAATAATTCAGTGGTAACACTTGCTTTGCATGTATATGTTATTGTATTTTATCTTAATCATCACAATGAAACACTTACACAGCACACTGCAAATTTCCATTCATTACTCAATGCTTTTTTAGGGGGACGGTTCATTCTTCAGTGGTATTATAATTTTCTTCCAAGGCATTTTAGCATCCTCATGTTCATATGAATGTCACTTTAATAAACAATTTATTAACTTCTATCTTTCCTGTATAAAGCCCTATTATTTCAAGGAATCTTTATACTCTCATGTGTTCAGTTACTAGGCTTCCTGATTTTATTATATTAAATAGTAAGAAGGGTCTTCCTGGATACTGCTACTGCTGAGTTTCCTTAATTTGTAGTAAGTGCGTGTGTGCACACAGGCGCACACACAGGCACACATACACACACACACACACAAAGGAAGGGTGCTGCCTAGCAGTGTTAAATATGCTTTTATATACTTCTGATCATTCCACTGTTACAGAAGGGATTGGGCATTTTAAATGACATCAAGCATTTAAACATGCATTGCTCTCTGTAATGATGGTGTCTCTAGAAGAGTATCACCACTTTTTACAATTCAGAATGGCTAAGATCAAAATCTCAGGTGACAACCCATGTCAGCAAGAATATGGAGAAAGAGGAACACTCCTCCATTGCTGATGGGATTACAAGCTGGTACAACTACTCTGGAAATCAATTGAGAGTTTCCTCGGAAAATTGGAAATGGACCTACATAAAGACACAGAAATACCACTCTTGGTAATATATCCAAAAGATGCCCCACCATGCCTCACAGGCACAGGTTCTACTAGTTCATAGTGGCCTTATTTGTGATAACCAGGAGCTGGAAACAACCCAGATGTTCCACGACAGAAAAATAAATAGAGAAAATGTGGTTCATTTACACAATAGAATACTACTCAGATATGAAGAATGAGGATATCCTGAGTTTTGCAGGCAAATGGATGAAACTGAGTGAGGTAACTCAGACCCAAAAGGACATGCATGGTATGTTCTCATTAATAAGTGGATATTAGCCAAAAATAAAGTACAGAATACCCAAGATACAGAAATCAAAAAGTTCAACAAGCTGAAGGGCCCAAGTAAGAACGCCTCAGTTCCACGTGGGAGGGAGAAGAAAGCAACCGCAGTGAGAGGGAGGCAGGGTCAGTGGAGGGATAGGGGATGGGAATGGGGGGAGAGGGTAACATGATCTGGTATTTGGTGAGGGGAAAGGACAGAAGTCCTGAGGGCCAGCTGAAGAATGGATACAGGCAACCTCGGGAGGTAGGGGGCTGGGAGGACCCTCCAGAATGTATCAGAGACCTGGGAAGTGAGAGACTCTCAGGACTCAAAGACAGGGACACTAGATGAAAGGCCTTACAGTGGGGAGAAGGAACTTACTGAATTCCTCATCCAGCAGAATGTCAGGGCATGAAGTGAGGCTTGTGGTTGCTATCCCACAGCCAAAACTCTGACCCAAACTTCTTGCTGTCTGAAAGAAATGCAGGGATGGAAATGGAGAAGATCCTGAGAAAAAAGGATGTCCAGGGACAGGTTTAAAGTGGGATTCAGCTCAAGGGGCAGGCCCCAAGACCTGACACCATTACTAAGACTATGGAGCACTCCCAAAAAGAAACCTACCATTAATGTCCCCCAAAGACCCAATAAGCTGCTGAAAGAGTCAGCTGCAGTTATGTGCACCCAACCAATGAACAGAAGCTGCTGACCCCTGTCACTGAATTAGGGAAAAGCTGGTAAGAGCTGAGGAACAGGGCAATCCTGTAGGAGGACCAGCAGTCTCAATTAATCTGGAACCCCAAGTTCTCTTAAACTCTGGATCACCAACCAGGCAGCATACACCAGCTGAGATGAGGCCTCCAACACATATACAGCAGAGTACTCCCCGGTCTGGGTTTAGTCAGAGAAGATGCACCTCACCCTCAAGAGACTGGAGGCCCCAGGAAGGTTAGAGGCCTGATGGGGTGGGGGTGGAGGGATGGGGACATCTTCATGGAGACAGGAGTTGGGGTGGTTTGGAGGGTGGATTGGGATGGGAATAAAATCTGGAGTGTAAAAATAAATAAATTAAAATAGAAATAAAGACATTCAGAGTTCCCAATCAGAAGAGAAACTGTTAGGCCTTTACCTAGTTTATGGTTTTCTTCGTATGTTAATATTAGTTGTTCTTTTAAAACTAGTTCCAATAGCTCTCACTTCTTAAACAGATCATAGACTTTCTATGGTACAACTTCATATCTATACATGTATTTTCATCATCAGGATTATCTTTCTATCCCCAAAGTTTACCTGGCCTCTTGATATCACAGCCTAAAAAAATAATTCTTTTCATTGGTATTTTTGTATAAAATAGTAACAGGTATTAAACAGATAAAAAGTCAAATTAACACTCCTGTCCTTTTGTTTGAATGTATAGTTATGTTTGATAATATTTATTTATTATTTAATGCTTACAACATTTGTCTTAGAGTAAAATATATGCTCTGAATATTTACAACTGCAACCGATCATGTATGGTCAATTTTTATTTTGAAATACACCATTTAAAAAGAGCAAAGGGCATTTGCAGAGTATACACAATTTGCCTGTAACACTTGTCTGTGTGTGTGCGCGCGCGTGTGTGTGTGTGTGTGTGTGCAAAAACATGAATGAACATGTGTGTATGTGTTTTGAATGTAAGCTAAAGATATAAAGAGAACCAAAATATTCATATTTATCACATTTTTACAAAATTGTGAAATTTGATTTTACAACAAATTCTTTAAGTGTGCATATCCATTTTAAAACAAACTAAGAAATTATTGAGACATGAAATGTAATTCAGAATTTACTATTTCCACTGACAATGCAGTAATTAGTTCTTATCGATCCATTTTCTGTCATCAGTGTTTCATGCTCAGCTCCTCAATGGCAGAGTTGCTTCATTATTACACTCCTAGAATCTGTACCTTCTCATAATGTATTTCTTCATCGTAGAAACGAAGTATCATCCTAATATAATCATACAGATATCGTATATATAAAAATAATTTGCTTCAATTTTCCAAGCAGATCATTTAAGTTCTATTTTTATTTAAAATATAATAAATCAATGTTGTGAAGATATAGAAGCAGGAACTACAAAATGTAAATAAGAAATATATTTCAATGTTCCCATAATTTTTAATTATACTGTTTTAATATAAGTATATGTAAATATTATTAGTTTACATACAACTTACATTATTCAAATTCAGTCATGAAACAACACAGGGTTAAGTTAATGCAGATCTAGATTCACATACCTTTGTTATTATCCATTCCCCCCACTGCATAAAGAGTTCCAACTGTAGATTTTCTGGGCTTAGTTCTTGGGCTCTGCATTAAAGTTCTTCTTTCTGGCAATAGATGGTATTTCATTGCTTCCAGAATCAGTTTTTGACATTCTAAATCATTCTTGAATAGTGCATGGTTCTCAAGGTCAGCCAGTATCTATGAATAATACACAGTCACTGTTAACAGTGTATGCTAATTTGACAAGAATATGCAGTATGTATTGACATTAGAAGCTTAATTTCTTTGCCATTACTCATACATTTGGACTGCAAGAAAACATTCTTACTTGGTATTAAAATAATAAATAAAACAAACAAGTATATTTGCTTCCTTTCCCATTTTTCCTTGGAATTCTTCACATTAGAATGAAAAATAGATGATATAATTAACTGAACACCAGGTAATCAGTCATAGGTAACAGGTATATAGAATAAGAGAGCAAAATTACTTAAATGGGGCATCTGTATCACGCCTCTTCATTCTAGGACCCAAAGTAACTGACTGAAGATAATGGGGAAAGAATCTAAAAAAAGAGAGAGACAATAGAAAAACAGAAGAAAATACTATCTTCTCAACATAGTAAGATAATTGTACAGATTGCCTTCTACTGGATATGACAACATATATAATCCCCATGCAACTCAAGCCGTATTAGATCTCTGTATGGGGAGGAGAGGTAGGCATAAAGTCTCAAACAAGGTGAGGAGTTATTGACAACTATAGCTGCTACAAAGCACAGTTCCATTTTCTCTAACAATGTAGATGCTAATAAGTCCATCATGTTCCAGTGGAAGCATGTCTTCACATCCAAGTATCAATGTCCAATGTAATTTGGCATGGGTGTGTGTTAAAAAAAAGATACACGTCTGGTAGGTAAGGAATTGGAAGAGGATCTCAGTGATGTTTCAAAAGGTAGAAAAATGATTAAGTCCCACTGTATAAAATTCTTATACTACCAGTTATAATTTTTTAAATCTTTAATAAATATTAATAATTAAAATGTAATTATAAAGGGCAGAAAGCTAATAGAATTTCTATAAAGTGTATTAATTGCATTCATATCTTTCATGTGTTCATGAATTCATGGTAATCTAGAGAATAATATTGAGCAAAGACTTAAAGAAATAGCTGAGCTGAATATAGATCAAAGCAGCTGTAATGCTGTGTCACTGAGTTATTAAATTTATAAAACTATGCACATTTGACAATAAAATAATATAATTTTATATTTTTCTTATTACTTAAGACTTCTCAATAGAGTCTTTAAAACCCATAGACATTTGTGATACACAATCTAAGACACCAAAGATGCCATTTCAGAGTACAAAACCAGCAAAATTTTAATTACCATAGATGGATAAAATAAGACATTCCATTGTAAAACCAAATTTAATCAATATATATTGCTCTACAAACCTAGCCCAACAGAAAGTATTTGAAGGAAATCTTCAAACTAAAGAAGTTAACCAAAGTTATGAAAACACTGGAAATAAATTTCTAAATCACACACACACACACACACACACACACACACACACACACACACACTCCTCACTACCACCACCACTATCATTACCACCATAAATAAAACAATGAACAGAAACAATTTAATGATAGATATCTCTGAATAACAATGCTCACAATTACCTAACAAAAAGGGACACAGACTTACAGAATGTATGCAAAAATAGGATCATATCTTCTGCTGTATCAAAGATGACTTTTTTTCCTCAGGGTACATTTATGTCAGCGTAAAAGGTTGGAAAAAAATTTTTAAAGAAAATGGACCTCAGAGGTAAGCTGGTGTAACAATTTTAATGTTGAAAAAAATAGACTTCAGGTCAAAAACAAATCAAAAAGAGATTGAGAAGGACAGTACATACTCATCAAAGAGAAAAATATACAAATATGACATTTCAATTCATAATTTCTATGCCCCAAACATAAGGGACACAAATGTGTAAAAGAACTACTATTATAAGTTAATTACATATTGGCCCTCATACACAGATTATAAAAGACTTAAATATTCCACTCTCATCATTGGCAAAATATTCAGAGAAAACCTAAACAGAAATTCTGTAGCTAACAGATATTATGAACCAAATTAACCTAAATGATATTTATAGATAATTTCACCCAATATAAAAGAATATACCTTCTTTTCAGCATGCTATAGAACTTTTGCCAAAATTAGTGACATTTTTGATAATAAAGCAAGTATCAACAGATATAAGAAAATAAAACTAATACCCAGCATTCTAACAGATCACCATTGATTACAGCTGATAAAGTTGTTGAAACTGAATGACACTCTTCCCAACAAAAAATGATAAATGAAATGTGAATCAAGACAGAATAAATGAATAAATTAAAGTCCTTCTATAACTTACTGAAGTTAAATACAAGAAAGACAATAAACATGTATGACACAGTGAAAGCAATTCTAAAAAGCAAGTGTACTCCAATATGTGCCTACATGGGGGAGTTTTAATACTTGTTTTAACTTGGCAGTACCACTTAAAACTCTAGAACAGAAGAATGAAGTAACATGCAAAAGGAATAGATTGCCAGAAACTTAGGGCTACAAGTCAATAAGGCAGAAGACAACAAAAACAACACAAAGAATCAATGAAACAAAGAGTTAGTTCTATGAGAAAATTCAATAAATTGACAAGTTTTTATCCAAATTAACTAAAAGGCAGAGGAGTATCTAAATTAACAAATAGGAATGGAAATGGGGAAATAGCAATACTGATGCAATGCAGAGCATCACAAGAACCTGTTTTAAAAACTTGAACTCTACCAAATTGGGAAAATCTAAAAAAATGAATAATTTTTTTCAATACATACCACTTGCAAAAGTTAAATCACGATCAGATAGTCAACTTAAACAAACTTATATAGAGCCATTAGTGAAATGGAAGCAGTATTTAAAAATATCCCAACAAAACTAAGCCCATGGCCAGATGACATTAGAGCGTTATACTATCAGACTTTCACAGAAGTTATTGCAATTACACATCAAGCTATTCTACAAACTAGAAACATAAAGAACATTGCTTAAATATTTTTATGGAGCCACCATTACCCTGATAACTCAACCACATAAAATCCCAGCAATGCAAAATAATCACAGACTAATTTAAGTTAATATCATAGATGTAAATATACTCAATAAAATACTTGAAAACTAAATCCAAGAACATATCAAAATACCATTTAACCTAATCAAGCATTATTCATCACAGAAATACAGGGATTGTTTATCATATAAAAATCAATAAATGTAATCCACCACATAAATAAGCTAGAAGGCAAACTAGCACTCACATGATCAACTCATTAGAAGTTTTGACAAAAACTAGTACCCTTTCATGATGAAAGTCTTGAACACAATAGATACAAAAGACATGCCTAATATGATAAAGGCAGTTTACAGAAAACTCATAGCCTAAATCAACAAATGAGAGAGAAGTAAATCAATTCTACTATAATGAGAAATAATACAAGGCTGTCTAATCTTCCCTTGTTTATTGAATACAATGCTTGATGTCTTACTTAAAGCAATAAGACAACTGAAGGAGATGAAGGGGATACAACTTAGAAAGGAAGAAATAAAAATATCTTTATTTTTATATGATATGATAGTATATAGAAGGGATCCTAAAACTTCTACCAATAACTTCACACAGTTGATGAACACTTTCGGCAAAAATAAAATGGATGCAAATAAATAAATCAATTGAATAATGGATGCAAAAAAGTAACCTTCTTATATGTAAATGACAGAATGAGAAAAAAAACATTCAGAATAGAATCAAATGATATGAATTTTCTTTTTTTTTTTTTTTTTTTTTTTTTTGACTAACTCTAACCAAGCTCGTGAAAGACTAGCTCGTGAAAGACCTGGTAGGAAGAAGAGAGAGGAGGAGGTTGGGAGAGGTCACTTATGGGATGAGACAGGAGTGAAGTCCAGAAGGCCAGGAGAATGATTGACATATATAGCAGTCGGGGGTGGAGAACTCAGGGAACCATTAGAAAGTCCCAGACGGCAGCAAAGTGAAAGGCTCTGACTACCAGAGATACAATTCACAGACTACATGAAGTTTAAGAAGAAGGAAGAACAAAGTGTGTATGCTGCAGTTCTTCGTGGAAGGGGGAACAAAATACTCACAGTGTCTACCTCCTCTGAGGGAACTGGGAGGGACATCCGAGAAAGAGAAGACGGGGAGGAGAAAAAAGGAAGGCAGAATCAAGTATAGCAAGAGATATGGATGAAACTTAACAGATGTGTGTAGCAATGAGGGATGGAGAACTGGGGGTTGCCACCAATATGTCCCAGATGTCAGGAGAGCAAGAGTCTCCCAGGATCCAACAGGGAGGATATTAGCTGAAATGAATAACAAATGGGAGACAGAACCTGTAGAGAGCATATCCAGAGGTTAGGCAAGGCCCCCGTTTGGGGGATGGGGGCCACACACTCATCTCCAAAGTTTTAACCCAGAATTGCTCCTGTCCAAAGGAAATAAGGGGACAAACAGTGAAACAGAGACTGAAGGAAAGACCATCCAGAGACTGCCCTACCTGGGGATCCATCCAATATACAGACACCGAACCCAGACACTATTCCTGATGCCAAGAAGTGCTTGCTGACAGGAGCCTGATATAGCTGTTTCCTGAGAATCTCTGCTAGAGCCTGACCAGTACAGATGTGAATGCTCGCAGCCAACCATTGGACTGAGCATAGGGACCACTGTAAGACTTAGAGAAAGGACTGAAGGAACACAAGGGATTTGCAACCCCATAAGAAGAACAACAGTATCAACCAACCAGATCCCCTACCTCAGAGCTCCCAGGGACTAAACCACCAGCCAAAGAGTACACATGGAGAGACAGATGGCTCCAGCTGCACATGTAGCAGAAGATTGCATTGTCTGCCATCTATGGGAGGGGAGGCCCTCGGTCCTGTGAAGGCCCAATGTCCCAGTGTAGGGAAATGCTAGGGCAGTTAGGCAGGTGTGGGTGCATACATGGGGGAGCACCTTCACAGAAGCAGGAGGAAGGAGTGGGATAGGCGAGTTGCGGAGGGGAAACTGGGAAATAGGATAACATTTGAAATGTAAACTAATAAAATATTCCATAAAAAACCTCTTAGAATGTTTAAAATCAACAACACAAGTGATTGCTTGTGATGGCAAGGATGTAGAGTAAGGGAACATTTATCCATTGCTCTCTGGAGGACGAACTTGCATACCACTATAGAAATAAAAGTGTCAGTTCCTCAGATGTGGGAAACAATCTACCTCAAGAACAAGATATAACACATTTGGGCATACACCAAAGAATATTCAACCTACCATAGGGTCCCTTGCTCAGCTATGTTCATTGCTTCTTTATTCACAATAACCAGAAATTGAAACCAACATAGATAACCCCCAACAAAGGAATGATTTAAACATTGTGGTACATTTATATATCGAAGTATTATTTGGCTATTTAAAACTGACTCATGAAATTTCCAAGCAAATGGATGTAAATTTTAAAAGAATATTCAGAATGAGGTAACCAAGACAAAGAAAGATAAATATAGTATATATTGTCTTATATGTGAAGAATAGTCACTAAGTTTCAACCAAGCTGCCATCCACAAACCTATTAAGCTTAGGTGTAGATGAAGAGTTGGGGGACTATCCCAGAAAAGAGAGAATAGAAGAGATTTTATGGGTAGACTTGAAGTAGGGGTGGAAAAGAAGGATCAGAGAGGGGCGAGTGATAAAATTGTGGGGAGAGACCTAAAACTAAGCTATATTTGAGTAGTAATGTGGAGATAAATCACAGCAGAGGCTCCCTAGAATACACAAAAGCAATCCTAAAGTCTTCAAATAATGGAGGAGACGGTGTCCCAACCTGCCACCTCTTGTTACCAAAGGAAACTTTTAGTAACAGGATTGGGTTACATCCAATTAAGTTGTTGGGCAAAAGTGTCCCCAAACAACCCAGGACTTTGCTAGAAAAACACAAAACAAAAACAAACAAACAAAAAACCTAGCCACTCTTCACAACTGACAGCAAGGTCCTGTAGCTGATAACGCCAGCCATGAATTTCATTGAACATGGAGAGGTCCAGGTATTGCCTAATTTAACCTTCTACTCCCTGGTTTTATGTTCTTTGTGTGGGAAATGCTTTAGGAGCAAAAGAAGAACTAATTGTCAATCTAGATAAAATACTTGGATTTGAGTTATAGATCACTCGCTAAGATGGAACCCATACTGAACACCGTTTGAATGACTCAAACCTAGGATTGATAGTTTCAGCGACCTAGGTAAACCCTATCACCTCTGTTCAAAAGAAAGCAAGAAAAACTGTAGTGATTTTGTTTTATCTTATTATATTCTAAGTTGTTAGTTTTGTTTTTAAAGTATAGGTCGATTAAATCTGAGCACTGTAAGTGTTTTATGTTTTCTTTTTGTTGTTTTGTTTTTCAGTACTTTTGTTTAGTAATGCTGGAATTGATTCCAGGACTTAATAGAATATCTATAAACAAAATGGATTAATATTAAAAGTGATGTTCCTTTGAGAGGGAAGTGAACTGCATACAGTCTCTTGTGTTTTCTGTTTGAAATAAATGAATAAAATGAATGCCAAATCACTTATGTTTTGTACAAACTGTAGAAATTTATTTCTGTTTCAGTGTTCTAGGATGGGTATCATGTGAAGAATATATATATATATATATATATATATATATATATATATATATGAAATATATATGGGAAGATCACAGTATCATTTCATTTAAGTTTACCCTGAAACTTTTAGCTATTGTAAGGTGCTGGTGAAAGGATTCAGTGTTTATACAATTCAAAAACAGCACAGTAACCTTCTCATAGGTACAACTGACAATTTTTAAGAGGGTCACAAATGTCCCTGAAACTTAGGAGGATTTTCTCTGTATTCCCAACTTTCTGCTCTATGTTTCCAGTCAGCCACAGAAAGGAAAACTCATCGGAGATGCTGAAACTTGCAATATTCCTCTACCAGTGGTAGAACTTTTATCAGGGATCATCCAGTGGTTGCTGGGTGGGCAGCCTTTATCTCCCATGAAGAAAGCAGCTACCCACAGATAAACAGTCCATTTGTAGTCTGAATGACATCAGTACATCTAACAGAGATTAGATTCTGTTATTACAACCAAGTTCCATTAGTCTCCCAGAAAACATTGTAATCGACATAATCAAGACCTTGTCAAGTAACTTGAGTATTTGTAAATGTGAATATAAATGAAAAATGTACAAGCAAAAATCATTTCCATGTCTCTTGTTTCAAACTGACTTGAAAGCTATGTCAGAGATCTCTTAAAGAACTTACCTCAAACGTTTCAAGAAACATGTAGAGACATTTAATGAAAAAGAAGCAGGTTCATTAATCTTATTTCAAGTACCGAAATCTCTGATTGTCTTAAGATGAAAAGTAATTGGAAAGCTTGCAATTCCAATATGAATAATAAAAACATAATCAAAACAAGTGGAGCTCATAAAATTAACCCAAATCAGGGTTTTTATTAGTCACAAGTGAAGTGGGACCTGTGCTGGTATAATTTATGATTAATGTTTATTTATTGAACGTGAGTTTATTGTTCCACTTTGAGAAAGCTCAGAATTTTTAAAGCTGAAATAAATCTTCTCGTGTTTGGTAAGAACATTACTTCCTTCTTGACCATATGTCTCTTAATGAATTCTAAAGCATTCACTCATTCATTTCTTTCAAAATGGCAACAATTTTTCTCTCATACAATCATAGACCTAGAATATCTGTGGTTTAATCTTATACCACTATGTGTACTCTTATCTCACTAGACAGCCTTTCTTAACTTATCAAAGTTTAGGTTATAATTGAAGCCTTATTTTTTTATTTATCAGTAAATATCATTTAGTATCTTTAGGCTGCTATGCCAATTGAAATCTTATGGTGTTCCACCTCATCTGCTCATCTACTTTCCCCATTCCTCTAATTCAAATGAATCTTTGTGTGCATTTTAGATTTTCTAACATATTTCTATTAAAATAAGTTAAGGGACCAATAATTTATACAGGATCTAAGTTGTTTTAGAAAATTTATTCACATTTGATCTATAAACAATAAACATGTAAAACATAGACTTTTAGAAAAAAATGGTTGCTGATAAATCAAATTTTTATTTTTAAATAAGTATTTCAGCATGCTGAATTCTAGACATAATAATCACCCAAAATATCTCTTGAACATCTCTGTGGGCCAGTGGACTTTTTAACTAGGAAGTATTTTACAGAATGTTTTACTCAATTTTTTTTTACCAAATTCATTTATATATATATATATATATATATATGTATATATATATGTAATGCAGAATTGGTATATCATTTTTGTTTATTTTTATATTTCATTTTTAATTAATCATTCTATTCATTTATTTTGGTATGATATCCCCCTTCCCAGTTACCTCTCCACACATCCCTGATTTCATCCCTCCTTTCCCCATCCCTTTGCCTCTATGAGGGTGTTCTTCTCCCACTAACTCACTCCCCTTCACTGGTCTAGCATTTCCCTATGCTGGGGCATCAAACCTCCACAGGACGAAGCACCTTCTCTCTCAGTGATGTCAGAAAAGGCCGGAAGGAGTTGGAGGGGATCATAACTCCATAGGAAGAACAATATCAACGAACAGGACCACCCAAAGCTTCCAGAGACGAAACTACCAACCAAAGAGTACACATGGAGGGATCCGTGGCTCCAGATCCATATGTAACAGAGGATGGCCTTATCCCCCACCACTTTCCTAAATCTGAACTCACTTTTCCCAAGACTATTCTTCATCCTATATGAGACTCCTGCTACAGTATTATTGGTAATTTAAATAAATCTATTCCTTGACTTTGGATGTAAACTGTCCCTCCTAACTACTTTGAAGTATATGGTTTATAAATAAACAAATATGCTCTAATACTTCTTCCTCTTGAGAAACCATAATTAATGATACTATCACTTATCAGTGACCATATAACATTATCAGTGACAACATACCTTTTCTCTACAGTAAATCTCTCAGCTAAAGTGTTACCAAATGGAGATATTTTAAAATTAAGATCATAGTTTTTAACTATTGTCTTTTCATTCCAAAATTAACTTTACTGGTCAAAATTCTCTTATTAATATTTCCTAGGTTTCGAGGAATATTATTTATTTGAATTCCTCACTGTGATAATCATAAGAATTCACAGACTTCCATCTTAAGCAACTATTCTATTTTCTATTCCGTACATGATAATTTTATTGTGGTTTTGATAACACATCTTATTCCTTATTTTTTATATATTTACATATAAAATATAATATATTTGATATATTTATTTATCCTTTTGATATATTTATATATTATATATTTTATATGTGTACTTTATACTGTGTTTATTAAGAACTTCTAAATATTTTTAAACTGTAATTGGGATTTTTATAAGTAATTTTAAAAAGGCTTCTAAGGTAGGATATATAAGTCCACAGTTAACACTTCCTGTTTTTCTAGAGGACTAAATTTTAGTTCCCGACACTTAAATAAAGTTTCCCATAATTGCCTATATCTCAAGTTACAGAAAATCCAATATGCTTGATCTCCGTAATAATTCATATACATGCAAATGCACAAAATAATTAATTACAGCTTTAACAATACTCTTAATAGACATTATTGTAGACATGCACATGCATGTGTGTGCCACTTCTGATTTATATATAAATTCCTCACTATGTACTTATTTTAATTAAAAGGAAGCTAGAAAAACCTTTTTGTAGCATTTATTATATATAACCTTATTCTTCAAGTATGTTATTGGAGAAGAATTTATTGCAGGTTTAAAAATTCATAATGATTAATTAGTGGATTTATGCTTCCTTTTCTCTTTAATAAAAAATATTTCTGAGTGCCAATACTGAATTTTCATGTCATTTTTATTAACTCCATGATGATACAAACAACCAAAATTTCAGCAAAGTTATGCATTTGTATTCTGTGTACTAAATATTACCAAAGAGACACTTGTGTACATAATAAAACTGAACTAATTAAGTATTGTTCACCTTTGATTTAGACGAAGTAGTAAATTTAGCATGTTAAAGACAGCTGTAGTCAGAGAATGTTTAAGTCTCATCACTTCGCTCCAGAGCGAGGCTGCCTGAGAGCACAACCACAATGTCACTGACAAATATTTTGACACCTTAATGAAATTAATTTTACTAAAATAAGTTAGCAAATCTTTATATGAGGGTCATTGATTTTTGCTTTGTTTTCAACTGCTTACACTTTTCTAAAGATGTGAGCAGACTACTATATATCTAGTGGCTATTCCCATCAAACTTTGACTATCCCCCTCATTGGAGAACTAACCCCTGGCCTGCAGACAAGAACATTTCTGAGAGACCAGAACATTATATTCACAAGTGACTGGTAGCCCTCTAAAAAGCAAATGGTGTTAGAAAAGTAAAGCAGCAATTCTCCCCTCACTTCTGCCACATTATATTTCAAGTATGTCAGTTATGTGACAGAAACAACTGTGAACATGTTGACATGAATTTGCAAGGCAACCTTTAAAGATGCTGCATTCTGATTCACATTAAGGGGACACTGTTTTATTCTTTCATAAGCAATGCCTGCTTCCGACTAAACATTAATATTTCTTTGGTCTTATCTTTAAGCAGGCCCTTTCGATTTGTAATTTGTAATACACTAATTATAAGGTACCCCTATATTTTGCCTTTCTCATTTCACTAAGGGAAGATGGAGAAAGAATTTCAATCACATCATATTTGCAGATTTCAGCTTTCTTCAGATTTATTCTGATCAAAGCCCTGCGCTCCTCTTTTGATGATCATCAGTGAAATCAGTTTCTGTGAAGACATCAAGGTGAATGCCTCTTGCAAGTCAATAGGGATTGGAATTACCCTCCCCCAGATGTTAATTCCACTGGGCATGAACTTCGTAGTGTTTCTAAAGGTTGGAGAAGAAATCAGTTACCCAAACACTGTACTAGAAGGAAACTTTCAAAAACAAGGTAAAATACAAGTTTATTTATCTTTCATCTTTATACTAGAAATATTGAAATTATCCGGAAAGTGCTAAAACCTTTGTAAGTTGAGCATTTCTTAACATAATAGAACTCTGTTCATTATTATCCAATGCTTATGGTTAAGCTACAGTATATTTGGCTGTGCTGAACACCTGGGTAGCATAGGATTTGTTTACTGTTTTCGTAATGAGATCTATACCTAATTGCATTTTCAATAAATCTCAATGTAAAACCTGATATACTTAATCTTTTACATGGAAAACAAGGAATACACTTCAGTTTTTAGGTGCAGAAATGGGATTTCTGAGCAAGAACCAGGTAGCACAGGTACTGAGGCCAACAATGAAAAAGTGCACATCATGAAACTAATCATCTTTAGAAGAAGTCAGACAAGCATTTGAGTTCAGAGGCATGAATGGGGAAAAGTCCTTACTAATCATAAGCATATTTCTAAAAGAGAGTCAGTACTTTGATTTCATTAAAATTAATATTATATATTAAATATATACATGCATATACTATTACTTAGAGCTTTCATCTTGTCTCTGTCAGAATGGTAAGACAAAGAAATAAAATCGAGAAACAAAAACAATGATAACAAATGATGGTGTGGATGTAGGGAAGGAGGATTTTTATTCACTGCTGTTAGAACTCAGTTTGTTACAACTGCTATAAAAATCAGTGTGGGGTTCCTCAGAAGTCTAAGAACAGATCTATGACGTGATCCAGCATTACTACCCCTGGTCATATCCTCAATGAAAGTCTATATCAGAAAATAAGTATACTTCTCAATTATGAGGGCTCCTGATCTAGTCACAATATCCAGGAAATGGAAACAACCTCATATTTCATATGAACAGATGATGAAAATATTGTACATTTATGAAATGTAATATTATCCATATATAAATAAACATGAAATATGAAATGTTCAGATAAGTCATTGAGGTGGAAATAATCACTATAAATGAGGAACCTACAATTGTAAAGACAAACATTTCATATTTTCTCACATATATGAAGAATATATTAGGACAGTTAGACAAATGTGTTAAATTAGTATATGTATAGATGCTGATATAAATTTTAAGGGCCTCTGTCAGGGACTTCAAAATAGAGGAGAAGTAACTCAGGTGGTGTACTGTGGAAAAGAGATAACGGTATGGGCTGGACAAAGGCACTGTAAAGGGGAATGGTATTGAACCATTAAAAACTTCAAAGGTCACATCAAAACATACTACTGTATAAAATTAAAATAAAAAAGAGGCTATGGTTTGGAGGACAAGTTGCGTATGTTTGCATTTGGGGGATGGACAAAACAAAGGAGATTATGGTGTAATCATATTTTAATTTAAGGCAAAAGAACACTTAAAATTAGAAGAAAAATTATGAAGGCAAGCAAAGGAGTGGAATGAAAACAGGGGGATGGATTTGCAAAACAGCTAATATACATAAATAAAATTCACAAACATAAAAGTAAATAAAATAAGAAGATGAAGAGTTTCTAATCAGAGAGGCTTGGATACTTCTTACTCGAAGAGGACCATGTAATTTAAATTATATTTCTAGTTAGTGACTTTGTTTTGGTCATGATTAAAATTTGATATGAAAATCAAAAGCCAAAGAAACTCATGATTAGTGTATTTTCCTCAACTAAATGAAACTTCAAATATTTACTAAATTAATTTAGATAATTACAAATTTTAGAGTTACAAATAATTGGAAAATTAAAATACATTATTTTTCTACATATAGCATGAAATTATTAGTCTATGATAAATTATATTAATACAGAAATATAATTTTTTCAAATAACACTTTTGCATATGTTGATCAATTACATTCATAGATGACCACATTGGATATATTTCATCTTTTTATTTCTCTCACGGAGTAGAAACTAGAAATGGCAATTTACTGTCTTGAAAAATGCAATTGAATTGACAGAAATAACTTCCAGTGAAAATAAACAAGCAGGAAGGAATATAGTCACAGACAAAATTGTCCCATACTTCTTCCAATTTAAAACAGTGCCTAAAATAATTTGCTTTTTATTTTATTTGCTTATACTTGGGACAGTTATCTTGGGAAGGTCATATTTTGTTGCTATTTGAAAATCTCTACCCTACTCTAGGATAGCCATGTAACCGTGACACTTAACTTGGAAAAGGTATTTACAAGTGTTAATGTTCCAATTATTATCACTCTATCTTGTTCATCCTCGTTTTGTTAGGAAGGATTAGGACGTTTTTGTTTCTGTTTTCTTCAGCTGAAGTCACCTTCCTAATAGCATATTTATTGTTTTCCAAACTCATGGAGAAGTTCAACTTTCAATTTGTGTGTGACCTCCCACAGCCATCAGTACCAGTTGTTCTATGTTATTTATCTATTTAACCTTAGACTAACCGTGCCATAGTTGAGCTGCTGTCTGGGATGAGTCTTTGCTACCAAGGTCTGGCAATTCTAATTTGGAGCGTGGAGGGCCTAATGATAAGGAAGTGTAGTCTGCAAACAGAAAACAGTAACAGAAGGGTTTAGACACAGATTCTTCTCTCTTGTCACAGATAGTGATAAAGCACTTCCTGAACATGGAACTGTCTAAACTTTGTTGTAGGCTCTGACTTCTTTGGGTAGATTCTCCCTGGAAGAGTAGCCACCCACAGGCCTAGGTAGCAGTTTCCCCAGAGCACTGCAGTTTCTATTCATTATGTATCAATTTGAAAGTTGTCTTCTCTAGGACAGTGGACAGTACAGATTGAGGTTAAAAACTCCCTTTTATGTATAAATTAGGAAAAGTCAGATTACTGTATTTAATGAGGGCTATAAATACCAGAAATAGAGAAGCTCTTGGAATATCCCTAAGTTCCATGTTCTACACTGTTTATGGCAGATTATATGCTCAAATTATAACTCTATCTATCACCACATGCAACATACTAGAAAGTACATTTACATCCGTGATCACTCCACTTTATCAAAGAATCTGCAGCTAAAACTCATAATGGAGGCTTGAACCACACTCATAAGTGCCACTAGGAATGTGCATATATTCTCACATATAACTCAAAAGGATCAAGTAAAGTTTCAAAATAAGCACTGGAAAAGGTTGACACCAGTAACTAATATTAAAACGCAATAATGATGAATAATAATTTGAAAACATACACTTCTGACATTTCTCATTCAACATTGTGGATCAGAACTGACTTTACATCAATAAAATCTGAAGAGTCCAAGTTACGATAAGGAACAACTATTATATCTCCCAGTTGTTTGCCTTTAAGTAATAACTGCTCTATATATAATGAAGGGTGACTGAAGATCCATGACTGTTCTATGTATTCATGCAGTAAATAAAAGTGTTAAAATCCACAAGCTTTTTCTTTATTTATTGTCCTCTTATATAGTGCATTATATGATGATGATGGTGATGATGATGATGATGGATAACAAAATGTTAAAATAAAATCTCGATATCTGTTTCTTTCTGGCCAAACACTCCTGAGCATTAAGCTGGCCCTAGAAGGTGAGTGACATTTCATTGGAGAAAACTTATCCCTGCCCTTCCAACCCCCAGCAGCTATCAACTGTGAATGGCTATATTTTTAGGGTAAAATTTTGTGTCCACTTTTCCTTCTTAGTGCTGGGATTTTGCCCTTCATTAACTTGTGCAAGAATTGTGAGTGCTCTCACTTCTCTCTTATATCTTGAAGACAGAGTTTTCCCAGGTTCAACAGTACCTCTGTGTCTTAGCAGCCTCCTCTACCACAGGTGTTCTCCTTCCTCTACCACAGGGCTCCATGCACCTGAAAGGTCTGATTAGAACACTCCATTCAGAGGTGAGAGCTGATAAGTCTCCGTGCTTTCCACACATTTTCTCCTTGTGAATCTCTGTGCTAATAACCATCTACTACAAGAAGAAGCCACCATGATGAGGGCTGACCTCTGCTCTGTTCTAATGGTATAGCAGTATTATCACGAGGGGTATCTTAGTATTTCAGACGTTCCAACGAAACACTGTGAGGAAAAAAATGAGGTAGAAAGTGTTTACTTGGCTTACATTTCAACACTCTAGCCAACTACTCAAGGAAGTCAGGACAGGAACTCTAACAGGGCAGGAATCTGGAGGTAGGAGATGATTCAGAGGCCATGGAGGGGCAGCTGCTTACTGGCTTTCTCTTGTACCTTTGTTCTGCCTGCTTTCTCACAGAAACTAGCACCATCAGCCCTGAAATAGCACCACTGAAAATCACTAAGAAAATGACCTAAAGTCACATCTTACAGAGGCATTTTTGAAATTGATGCTCTCTCCATTCAGATGACTCTACTTCATGTCATGTTGAAATAAAATTAACCAGGAAAGAAGACGACGACGACGACGACGACGATGATGATGATGATGATGATGACGACGACGATGAAGATGGTGGTGGTGGTGGTGGTGATGATGATGATGATGATGATGATAATGATGAACATTACTGTGTTACTTTAGCAGATTAACAATAGTACTTTTCACCTACTGTTGATTTCTCTAATTCCATGTTTTGGATCATCTTAACAGTTTTATGTACTGATTTCATTTTATAGAGTGGGCCTTATATCCAATTTAAAATGTGGTTTGTTACTTTCATAATAATATTTGTTCCTCTTCTAGTAAAATATTCTTAATTTATAACTTCATACCTCTGGCCCAGATATCACATGAATAGACAATAGTGAATAAAATAATGTAAAACTCATAATGATTGAAATATGTACTTGCAGATATTTGATTTAATTTGATTTGTACTGACAAATTTGCATATGATCCTAATAATAAAGTAATATTAATTAATTTGTACAGTAATTTTATTGAGGGCAACACATACTTTAGGGGCTTAATCCCTGAAACATTGTCTGGTAAAATTTAAGGCTCAGCATACAATTGTACATCAAATAAATACCAATAAAACTACATTTGAATGAAAAGTGTATCTTGATATCCTTGGGTAGGAAACAATAGCAAATCTCTTTTATAAACTCCTTCAAGTAACTATAAAAGAGATGCATTATGTATTATGAATTTGAACACTAACTAGTTGTCATACAATGGCACTGTGACAACTGGTGCTCACTTAAGCAGAAACAAATGTAAGCAAGACAAAATCATGGTCCTAAGGTAAGACCTTAAGTTCTGATGAGGCATCATTGATCACCAGAAATTACTTGAGGACAAAACCATTGACTTCCATTTATCATTTTAAAATATATACATTTACTTCTTCTGTAGGAACACTAAGATAGAAAAAAGTTTGTGATCTGACTGACTGAAAAGAAAGGAACAAGCCTACTGAAGACCCCAAACATCCACTATACTGAAGCAATAGCTATTCATCACAGTGTTATTTTTATAGATATTAAGAACATAGTCTGGGACATGGTACAATAGTTAAGAGCATGTCCACTTATTTTAGAGGACTCTAATTCAGCCCCTAGCACCCCTATCATGTGACCTAAGACCATATACAATTCCGGATCAGGGCATGCAGTACCCTCTTATGACTTCCATGAGCACCTGCATTAATATGCTCATACTCACATTTGCATACACAAACACACATGTAAAAAATGATAAAAGTCAAAGAGTAACAAGTGATTCAGCCACATAATGACTTATAGTCAGAATGCTATCTAACTAATGTTAACTGAATGCAAGATGCTATCAATCATAAAAGTAAAATGACATTTCTATGTACAGTAATAAAAGTTAATGCAATTAATGCTAACAACTAAGAATATACATTCAATTAAAAATGATATGGAAATCTATCACAGTTTTACTATGCTAGAGACATAATAACCTACAAACATAAATCAATATTTTATTCAAATTAAAAGTACAATAATTTACTAATTAGAAATTTGTATATAAGAAACTAACTAATGTTACCTTAATTTCAGTGGATATAACTTTTGATAGAGTAATACCTGCTGTGAGAAACAATAATATGTACTTAGGTGTTACTACTTTAAGAAAAATTTGCATTGATGAATTCTCACCTAGTATCAATAATTTTTTCATAGAAAGATTGATGATAGATAAATAGAAGATAAATAGATAGATTATAGAAAATAGATAAATAGATAGATGATATATAGATAGATGATAGATAGATAATAGATTGATAGATAAATACATAGATAGAAAGATAGATAGATAGATAGATAAATAGATAGATAGATGGAAAGATTATAGATAGGTGATAGATTGATAGAGTATATCAAAGGGAGAAAAATAGTTTATGGGTGTAAAACCTATGAAATACAATTAGATATAAAGATAGCTATCTAAAATATAACTTGCTTTTTAATATTACATTTTTAAACATATTTCTTTTCACCAGTTATGAATGTATCTGTCTGCATTTCTATTGAACTATTTACTAGTCATCCATGTATGGTCATCTCCATTTCTCCTCATCTGTTTTCTGCTCATAGAATTCTCTTTCTTTTCAGGAACTCAGAAAATAATGTGCTTACAGATTTTTCTAGAACATATTAGCACCACCTCTGGATAACAGTTGTTAACTTTACCTTTTGAAACTATTAAGAATCTATAGATTAATCATTTTAAGTTTATACCTCACTATTTAGACTCCTTTAGTTCTTCTTTAAATGTGATATTTGTTTCCAATTCTTATTCCTCTGTGTGTATATTAATTTTTATTTTCTTTCCTTCCATCATTTTGCATTGGTTCTTGACTTTTTTTGGAATATTCTAGAAGAGCAAGTCTTACTCCCAAGATGACTATCATTGGCTTTATCTGATGAATACCAATTCTAAGTAGAAGGCAGAATTATGACAAAGATGATAGTATTTCTTCTTTATTGCTTTAAAAGCCTTCCTATAGTGTGTCACTTAAGACATGCTCAGGCAAAGTTCTCTCTCTCTGAGCATCTATCAGTTGTCAGCAGTTCTTTTGGTAGTGATGGAATATTGGGCTCACCTCCTCTGTCCATGCATTGTGTGAGCTTGTTCAGGTCTTACTTGTCTTTTCATCACAGATGTAGTTAGTTACCTAAAACTCTTGTAATAGATGCTGATTAAAATAGACTTACAATTATTCATTGAATAAGATAGAATGATCAGCCTTAAGTTGGGCTGATATTACACTCTTTCCTATCAAAGCTTAGGAGTCATTGTGGAGGTAGAAGAGGAGTATCTGAAGTAGGAGGAGAAAGAAGAAGAGAAGAGGGAGGAGGAATTGGTGATGGTGGTGGTGGCATGAGAGGAAAAGGGGCTAAGGACCAGAGTCAGTGGATGCATACACATTTCTTTCTGAACACAGCAGGGCAGTTGTACACATGAGTTCACAATGGCTGTAATAGTTAAAATCTATGGAATTACAAGCAAGATCAACTAACAGCCCAGCATTGAAGAGGGAAAATAGGCACAAAGTCACATTTGTACCAAAGAGCTTCAAGCAATTGGTAACATCTTGGAAAGGGGAAGCCAGTTTACTTTATAAGTATAGTCCCTGGATGGTTGATCACATTCCAAAGACGACCCCTCCTACAAGTCTATGGCCCCCATAGTCTCATATGCTTACATGCTTGGCCCATGGCAAGTGTTACTATCAGGTATAACCTTTTAGAAGTTGGTGTGGTCTTATTTGAGGAAGTCGGAAGCTTTGGAGGAAATATAAAAATCTTACTCTAGACTCTATCATGTAGTTCACTTTTTTGAAGAGATTGCCTTGCAATTGTAAAACATTACTCAGGAAAAAATGCAAAATTCATGGTCCAAGGATTAAAGGTACACAAGAAGGTAGAATGTAATTAAATCCTGTGTTCAAAGGTATTACATAGAATTAATGGAGTGGTGACCTCAGGGAAAGATTCCACCTTCCTAAGCTTCCATCTTCTGAAAAAGGAATAGAAGAAAAGCTTACATTTAGGCTTCATGTTACATGCCTTTAATCACAGCACTCAGGAGACAGAAGCTTGCAGGTCTCTGAGCCCAAACCTAGCCTGGTCTACAGAACACGTCCTAGGATAGCCATGCTTAGCCATGAAGTGAAGGAAACTTTCAGAAGAGAAAGCTAGTGATGATGTAATTGAATAAGAAGCCATGTTCCAGCTTCAGCAAGCAACAAACCATGTCGTTCCGGATTTAGAATCAAAGATGGACATTCCCTTTACTACTGAGGACAGTTATGTGGCAGAGTGGTCCCCATCTGGAAGACAGGAAAGGCCATTGTGTGAACCTATTTAAGGTCATTGTGGGAAGCTGTGAAGTTAAAGCCTGGATTTGCCTTGGAAACCCCAAGGTTTTGGAGATGCCAGACTCATGGGACATCTGTCAAGGAAAGCTACTGAGAGTGGAACTGGCCCATGAGAAAGAAATGAGCTGTAGTCAGTAAAGATGAACGAGTTTGGTTATCCAAAGAACTCCTTGACATCAGACATGAAGATGGAGAGTTTGGAGTGTTCTCTGCTGGTTTTAAGTGTTGCTTTGGGATAGACTTTCCTCACTGTGCTCCCTTCCTTAAGTTTGGAATAGTAATAAGTATCCTGAGCCAGGGTGTATTGGAAGTATGAGATCTGCCTTTTGATTTTGGGATGGTAGGGGATTGCAGTTAAGAGATTTCATTAATCACAGAAGTGATTGAACTTTGGGCTTCTAAAAATTGCTGAGACTGGGGTAGGCTATGGGGAATTTTGTCGTTGCACTAAATGTATTTTTACATTATGTTATAAATACAACCCAAGGGACAGTTAGTAGACTATGATAGTATGAATAATTATGGCCTCTACAGATTTATGTGTTTGAATGTTTAGCCCATGGGAAGTGGCGCTATTAGGAGATGTGGCCTTGTGGGGGTACACGTGGCCATGTTGGAGGCAGTGTAACTGTGTGGCTGCCTTGAAGTCTCCTATGTGCAAGCTCTGTCTAATGTGGCCTCCAGTCTCCTCCTGCTGGCTTTGGATCGAGATGTAGAGCCCACAGCTACTGGGGCAATGAGGCTCCCTGTGCTTTCCACCAAGATGGTATTGGACTAATCCTCTGAAATTGTAAAATAGTCCCAGTTACATATTTCTTCTGTAAGTGGTGCCTTGGTCTTGGTATCTCACGATAGCACTAAAATTCTGAATAAGACAGGAGAGGTGCCTCTGGGAGGATGTGAGTGAAGGGTGATCATAATGAAATCACATTGTACAGAACTTAAAATGGGACACATATTACATAGAACAACTCTCAGTATGCATAGAATAAAAGACAGATATTGAGAAAATAATTATTTATTGTTAAAATATACTTTATATTTTGGTTTTGAACATGAAATCATTAAAAATATTTTTGCTCTCTAGAAAACCTTACAAAACTCTGAAATCATTGCTTACAATTTGTCTTACATATAGCTGATTTGTCTGCCAAATTTCACCTATATATTAGCATACATTAAAAATAATAAACAGCAAGAGTGAATACTAATATGAGATAAAATATTATGATCAGGATTAAATTGCATCTCTTATTTTTATAATGGAAAGTGTTGTAAGTAACTGACATCGAAGCCTAATTTCTGGTCTCATTTTTATTAAGTATTTGTCATCCACTAAATTTCTATCTCATACTTGTATCTCTGATTTTCCAACATATTAGAAAAAGATAATGGTACTTATGCTGAATTGAAGTGAATTCGAAAATTGTTTAATGGCTCAGAAATTTCTCACAGATGACTGGATTGAGACTAACACACTCATTATTATTTATTACTCTATTTCCAGGTCTGTGCTACTCAGTCTATTGAATTCACTGAATATGCTTCTCTTCTCAGCATCATGAGGAAAAATGTGAATGCTAACTTGTAGCAGACAAACTCCAATAAACAGGAGGGTATAAAAGAGCCAGGGTTTTAAAGCATAAGATTTATACAACATTTAACTTAGGATAATTTGCTGTCATTGAAAATATGTTGTTTATACATTTGTGATTTTCAAATTTAAAAAAAAATAAAGTAACCCCGTGAACATTGGCTACATATAATATCTGCGTATTTTTCCATCAATCTTTCATACAGCTTTAAATGATCTTAAGAAAGTCAGTATTTTAAAAATTTATGTGTTGTTTGTAGATTGATTTAATACTTTTTATTTTTACCCTAAATATAAAACAGATAAGATTACCTTGCTTTTTATTTGCTATGACTTACTGATAAATAAAATTGAGTACTAAAATGTAGCAGAACCTTAAAATCTGCAATCATTAAAACACTACAGTACTCACTCTAATCGAGTACTCTGTCTAATTAAGTCCTCTGTCACGTTCAGTTTCTTTAACCCACTATTTATTAAATGAATATTTTCTCAATAATTAAAAAGAAGAAAAGGCAGGGAGCACAAGAATCAGAAGGCAAAACTCAGGTCAGGGAGTGATTTTTATTTTTAATTTGACTGGTGTGTGTGTGTGTGTGTGTGTGTGTGTCTGTGTGTCTGTGTGTGTGTGTGTGTATGTGTGTGTGTGTGTGTGTGTGTGTGTGTTTTGCTTGTGTATGTATAGGCACACACAAACTATAACACTTGTATGAATGTCAGGGAAATCCTTTTGGGTTTAGTTCTTTTTCACTTTACGAGATAAGCCTTTCTTGTGTGTATCTTTCTTTGTATTGGCTAGATATTGTCAGGCAAGTGACCATTCTCTGTCGCCAGTTTACACTTCATCATAGGACTGTTGAAGGGAAAGATGCACACCACTATGCCTTTACTTTACAAGTGCATTCAAGGAACTCTAGTCAGATCCCCCCAAGCTGGTCAGGGAAGAACTTTAACCCAATGAATGGTCTCACTGAACCAAAGTTTGTTTTCTTTTATTTATTATGATAATTGAGGGCTGAAGAGCTGGATCCACAGTTATGAACATACTTGCTGTTCTATAGCACCCCAAGTTAACGTCTGAGCATCCAGAAGTAGCAAGCAACCATCTACAGCTTAAGGTCCAAGAGATCGGTTGCTTTCCTCTGACCTTTGAGAGCACTCACATGGATGTCTCTCTCCAACACACACACACACACACACACACACACACACACACACACACACACACAGATAGGGGGGAGTATATAATATAAGCATGTATAAACATAAATAAAAATGGAATAAATAATGATAGCCAAGGTAATTTCTATAATAATTTGTACTTCACGGTTTGAATCATATTTTGTCATGTTGGATTCATGGGATTATAAACATGCTATTATTTTTGGAAGAGTGTTTTTTATGACTGTTGGCATAAGGACAAGACACTTGAAGATGTTCATAAGAAATATAATGGAAAATATTGGACGGACATGGGAGATAGGTGGCTCAGGAGTAAACAACACCTGCTGTTCTGCTCCTGGACCCAGGTTCAATACTCAGAATATGCATGGAAGATCACAACTACATGTGACTTCAGCTCCAGATAATTCAAAGCCCTTTTCTGGATTCCACGTTCTACAGTACTACAGACATGTGCAAGCAGGTAATCACAATGGACTTTTATTCAGCTATAATAAAGATGATATCATGGATTTGCATGTATTTTTGTTTTAGCTTCAAGCAGGTAAAACATCATACAAAGAAATCTTTATGTAATCACAGTGAATTTTTATTCAACTATAACAAAAATGATATCATTAAATTTGCAGGCAAATGTATAGAAATAGAGAATAGTATAATAAGCAAATCTGTTGTGGTTACCTAACACATTTCATTGTTCATTCATCAGTTCAAGACCTTTAAGTTGTTTCTCTTCCATAATTACTGAAAACAAACCAGTGACGAACTTGGATGATTATGTATTTGGATTAGGGTGTCGATTTTTTTGGACATATACATATGAGTGTACACCTGGCTCATAGTATAGATCTACTTGAATCCTTTTAAGAATTGTCCACACTGGTTTTGAAAATGACTGTACTAGTTTAAAATCCCAACAGCAAATGTGGGTTTCCTATCAGGCGATGGAAACAGATGCAGAGACCCTCAGTCAGACATTAGGCTAGAGCTTGGGGAATCATATGGAAGAGTTAGGGGAAAGATTGATGGACCTAAAAAGGACAAGTGCTCCACAAGAAGATCAACAGTGTCGACTAATCTGGACCCTTGGGAACTCCCAAAGAATAAACCAGCAACCTAAGAGAAAATGGGAACCTAGGCTCCCTGCACATATGTAGCAGTTGAGCAGTTTGATCTTCATTCAAGTCCCCCAACAGCAGGAGCATGTGATGTCCTGAATCTCTTGCTTGCCTACCTTCCTTCCTGCTTGCTTGGCCTGCCTGCCTGTGGATCCCATTCCACTTAGGAGTTGCCTTGTCAAGGAAGTGACTTGACAGAAAGAGGAAAAAGTGAGAAGAGGGAGAGATGGGGGAAAGTTATGCACAAGGGGGTACTTCAAAGAGAGAGGGCCTGATGTTTGGATCTAAAATAAATAAATTTAATATAAAAACTAATATATTTAAAAATATTAATCAAATATTTTTTAAATTTATAATAATGATCGAAATAAATATTTTACTCTTTGGTTATTATTGAAGTAACATCTTTTAGATGTTATTTACAAGAACAAATTATAAGAATTTTCCATTTAATCATACTAGTAATGTACACTTCTAAGTTATTTGACAGTCCCTAATGGTGTCACTCTTTTTTACCCAGTCAAGGGTAACATATATTGGAACATTTCGAGTCTTTTAAGGTGTGAATAATAAATACAATAACTGACTTTAATGGAGGGAATAAGTTGAGGAAGGAGTTTGAAAAGGAATTCCTTGGACTTCAGACCAACCTGAGTCCTATAATACTTTCCAGCTTAAGCTCTTGACTAACAATTCACTAAAGAAATCGAATCAAATCCATTTGAGCAATTCTTTGCCAAGGGATGGTAAGCTCTGTCAGAGGGAAGTGATGGACGAGCCTTGACCGACCTTGAAGATTTTTCTACCTGGTTTAGATGTAACCTCTCCAAGTGCCTGTCATCTGTGTGGCTTTGTATCACCTGCTCTTTACAATGCAGCTGGTGTCCCATACTGAGTAGCAGCTGTTCTGGGGCTGTGACATAAACACCAGTTTTTTTTTTTTTTTATTATTATTAACTTGAATATTTCTTATATACATTTCGTGTTTTATTCCTTTTCTCGGTTTCCTGTCACACATCTCCCTCCCCCTCCCCTTCCTTATGGGTGTTCCCTCCCCACCCTCTCCCCCCATTGCGCCCTCCCCAACAGTCTAGTCCACTGAGGGTTCAGTCTTAGCAGGACCCAGGGCTTCCCCTTCCACTGGTGCTCTTACTAGGATATTCATTGTTACCTATGAGGTCAGAGTCCAGTGTCAGTCCATGTATAGTCTTTAGGTAGTGGCTTAGTCCCTGGAAGCTCTGGTTGCTTGGCATTGTTGTACATATGGGGTCTCGAGCCCCTTCAAGCTCTTCCAGTTCTTTCTCTGATTCCTTCAACGGGGGTCCTATTCTCAGTTCAGTGGTTTGCTGCTTACATTTGCCTCTGTATTTGCTGTATTCTGGCTGTGTCTCTCAGGAGCAATCTACACTTCTGCACTTCTTTGCTTCATCCATCTTGTCTAATTGGGTGGCTGTATATATATGGGCCACATGTTGGGCAGGCTCTGAATGGGTGTTCCTTCAGTCTCTGTTTTAATCTTTGCCTCTCTCTTCCCTGCCAAGGGTATTCTTGTTCCCTTTTTAAAGAAGGAGTGAATCTTTCACATTTTGATCATCCGTCTTGAGTTTCATTTGTTCTAGGCATCTAGGATAATTCAGGCATTTGGGCTAATAGCCACTTATCAATGAGTGCATACCATGTATGTCTTTCTGTGATTGGGTTAGCTCACTCAGGATGATATTTTCCAGTTCCACCATTTGCCTACAAATTTCATAAACTCATTGTTTTTGATAGCTGAGTAATATTCCATTGTGTAGATGTACCACATTTTCTGTATCCATTCCTCTGTTGAAGGGCATCTGGGTTCTTTCCAGCTTCTGGCTATTATAAATAAGGCTGCGATGAACATAGTGGATCACGTGTCTTTTTTATATGTTGGGGCATCTTTTGGGTATATGCCCAAGAGAGGGATAGCTGGATCCTCAGGCAGTTTAATGTCCAATTTTCTGAGGAACCTCCAGACTGATTTCCAGAATGGTTGTACCAGTCTGCAATCCCACCAACAATGGAGGAGAAATGCCAGTTTTCTATATTGTTACAGTGCTACTCTTGTGTTCCTTAGAGTTAACTTTTCATTTTTCAATCCTTCCTTGATTCATAATTTAGTTAGTTACAGATGATTATCATTAATGTAAACCTTCCAGGATGAAATTTCTATCTACATGAATGGCTCAGCTTGTGCTTTATTTCTCATTGAATATATTAAGCCAAAAATGGCTTATTCAGAGGCATTTATGTTCATTTACTTTGCTAATTTTGTAGGCTGAAGAAATGTTTCAATCAGCAAAATGCCTGCAGAACAATTATGAAGACCTCATTTTGAAATCCAGCACCCATGTAAAAGATAAAAAGTACATCTATCACCCTACAGACAGGAGATGCACAGGTCCTTGGAGACCTCTGGTCAGTAAATAGGCAATTGTTGAAGTGCAAATTTATTAAGAGAAAATAATGTGGAAATCAAAGGAGGTAAATACCTCCAATGTCTATATATGTATGCATGCACACACACACACACACACACACACACACACACACACACACACACACACACACACTGTTCTAAGAAGCAATTCCTCTTTCCAGAATCCTAATTGAAAGGTCTAAGGATTTTCATGGATTTGGTTTTATTACACATGCTTCACAATTTCTCTTAAATTTCTAAAAAAATTACTGTATCCTATTTTAATTTAATCATACTATGCACAATATATATGATTAAATATTAAATTCTCTTTAATGTTTAATTGAGAAAAGTAATTGGTCTTGCTCTGTGTGGCCTCTTGGTAAGTGTTACTATAATATTTTAATATGCACAGAAATGCTTATTATACAATTTAAGTTTTAAGTTAATTTGCTTTACTTGGACTGAACTTTGTTTTGCTGATTTATCACACTAGAAAAGAAAATGTACTTTTTAATCTAAACAGTTTTTTTTTAAATTTAGTTGTACTTTTGCTAGAGATGGCTTTGCATAAAATGAGGAAGTTAATTTCCTGTTCTAGATACTGCCTTAGATATTAGAAAAAGGTTGATAAATCTCTGTGCTTTGTGAGTCATAGCAAGTTAAGATGTTATCTACATAAATGACTCAAAATAAAATGGTTTATTAGCACTCCTTGCATTCTTTCAAATATATACATTTGCACATATATACTTATATTTGCATTTGCATATACATACTTATATCTGTGTATATATACATACATTTATATCTTTTCTTTATAATAAAAATTATGCAATTGTCACCTTGACTTTCAATCATTTTACTATGTTAGCTGGTATAAATGGCTTATGAAAATGTTTCTGTATACTCCACGTATTAAAATGTTCAGTCCAGCTACAGAATATTAAGAGTTAGAGAAAAATTAAGTCAAATGAGTTAACTTGGAATAATTTATGTAAAATTTTGTACAAATACTGGTTTTAGTATTTTAGTCAATTTTAAGCTTAAGATTAATTGATTTGCAGTGGTAACATTCTGTCAGATTGATATAGTGGAAGTGTGACTGTTAAAGATAATAAAACATTGGTATATAAAGTCCTTTTCTTTGGAACATGGAAACCATGATGATGTGCCCCATAATAGGATGGTGAGGAAAATAAAAACAAAGAAAAACATTTAGGATAATGGTATTTCGTAGAGCTAGAGAGACTTCATAAAAGAATGAATACTCAATAATCTGTGAGGGATTAGTGGATGAGTCTTATATTTATGCGTGAGAAACTAGATAGTAGGTGGGTCTTTACTGAGGAAGAATATAAATGTCTTAGGAAATATTCTATTTTACTTGTGTTTAATCCCAGATAGCTAATGGAGGCAAAATTGAAGTTTACAGTAATTGAAAGGACAAACAAACAAAGAGAGATCTGTCTTTCAGAGAACTTTTAGAGGCAGAACTCAAAACTCAGAAATTATTGCTAGGTACAATATAGCAATCGGAAGGAGAAATAAATACCATTCTCTATGGATAAGGTCTGGGGGTCAGAAGAACTGCCAATTCAGGAAATAAAAAGCATTAACATTAAAAATTAAGCAATTATGAAAAACAACTGCTGAGAATCCAAGAAAGATGTGAATGAGAATATTTTCGTCTGCATTTGGAAAGTAATCTATTTCTTTTCCATTTGGAAAAATGTAAAGCATATTAGACATATTGGCTGCAGTTAAAGTTTGGGACAGTTACATGTTTATGAGTGAATACACTGTGGAAGAAAAATTAAAGAAATCATATAAACTCTCTCTCTCTCTGTCTCTCTGTGTGTGTGTGTGTGTGTGTGTATTTATATGTGTGATATTCTCTGTGTCTCTTCCCATGTGATTTACAAATCATGACTTTGTATTGAATTGCTCTTTGTCATTTAGTTTTCTTTTCATCAGATATTTTACTCGTGACCACAATTTTTACAGATAGCAGACTGCTTATGTCACTGTTATCTGATCTGTTGTCATTGTTCCATTGGGGGTAAAAGTTGGAGACCTTGTCCTATCTTGCTGCATTGATATGACAAACACGAAGGGCCTCTGCTAATATATTCATTCATACTTTTCATAGAAAGAATTATTTTTATGATATGGAGGTTATATATATATATATATATATATATATATATATATATATATAAACTTTAAGTGAACCTTCCTTTTTATTTTCTTTGTTACTAGATTTAACCATATTCTTCTAAATAGAAATTATATTTAATTTTTCTATTGAAGAATTTTTGGTCATTATATTTATACTACAGGGAGTGAGTTTAAGTGTAAAATGCACACGAGATGCAGTTACACCAATAAGCTTCATCATTAGGAATTTGTTAATAATAACTACAATGTCTTGAAAAGATACATGTGTTATGAAACTAAACCTGTCTACAGATGCTCAAAACTATTAAATAAATTTTTGTAACAAGATGCGATTTCTTTGGTCACTTCTTAGGTCAATTCTGTTTAGGAGAATAGTCCTTCAGTTTTAGAATCTCTCCTGTTTACCCCAGTTATATTCATGTGTGAGTGTCATTATATGAGCTTATGTATAGCATCTATATGTAGATGCTTTTGGAGGCCAGGAATGGGTGTCAGATCACCTGCAACTGGAGTTACAGGTCGTCGTACCTATCTGCTGTGCATGCTAAGAACAGAAGCTGAATCCTCTGAGAAAAGAATAACAGCCTTTTACTATCAACCTGCATCTTTGGTCCCTATAAATTCACGTTAAGGTCAAATTGGAGAAGGACAAACACACATGTACAAATGAGTATCTCTGTGATGTTTTATTGTTTCATGGTACTGAGAGTCAAACTAAAGACACTGAACATGTAAGATGTGCTGTGTCACCTATGCTTCTAGCATAATTTAACTTTTAAACATATATAGGATAAATGCATACTCATGTGCATATTGTAAGCATGCTTTTGAAGCCCAATAAAAAGTAGAAGATTTGTTACAGAATATGAAACTATACTTTTAAATTTCACTCCATTTTTATGAAAAAAGTATAATGCAATAATAAAAAATCAATTTGGATTTACACTTCATTTCATACATATTTACATATTCAACAAATTGCTTTAAATTTCAATATTTTTATGATTTTGTTAAAAGGTCAAACTTTAGTGTCTTTAAGAAAATTATGAAAACAGTTAAATTTAACACTTATTTTAAAAAATAGAATTCATTCTTGGAAGATAATTAATGTATCTTTTTCTTTTCTTTAGCCATTCCATACATTCTTTCCTATTGTGACATCAAATAATTGAATTTAAATCAGTACAACCTATTGCATTTCATTCCCACATACTGTAGACATTTTTGTTCTTTCTGAGATTTTCTATGTCTTTTCTGTTTGTCTGAAACTCATTTTGTCTAGTAGGGGTCGCATTTAAAACCCATACTGTCTCCAGGAAGTTTACATTCTCATTATACGCTCCATGCCAAATTCCAGTAACATAGTTCATAACGGCATGGGATCATTCATATTTAATAGGGAATATCAGAATGGATTTCCTCTTGTGCTCATAAAAACTAAAACAGAAGCATCCAATGCATTTAGGAATATAAAAACATGAAAGTGTATAATCTAAGAAAAAACTAGTTTTATGGCCAACTTATAATGGCCAACTGCTTTATGAACACATGATAATATTTTCAATAAAACTAAACCATGCCTGTCACTGATCAGTCTTCTATAAGTCTATTTGTGAAATACTGACAGTTGTTTATCTTCGTGTATGTGTGTGTTAATTTTAAACAGATTTTATTTTATTTTTTATTATTTTATTTATTTACATCCAAGATCTCTGCTGTTGCCCTTGTAGCTTTCAGTCTCCGTTACTATAATTACAAATTATGCCACCAAGTACATTGTATTTGAGGGCAGTTGAAAAACACAATCACAGAAACAACCAAAAAAGTATTTTAACATGCAAAGGACATAGGCAATAAGACAAATCAGCATCCTACAGATTGGGAAAAAAATCTTCACTAACCCCACATCTGATAGAGGGCTGGTATCCAAAATATATAAGGAACTCAAGAACCTTATCACCAAAAAACTAAACAACCAAAACAAAAAATGGGCTATAGAACTAAACTGAGAATACACAAGAGAGGAATGTCAAATGGCTGAGAAGTATCTAAAGAAATGTTCGAAGTCCTTAGAGATCAGAGAAATGCAAATAAAAATGACTCTGAGATTCCACCTTACACCTATCAAAATGGCTAAGATCTAAACCTCACGTGACAACACATATTGGCAAGGATGTGGAGAAAGAGGAACACTCCTCTATTCCTGTTGGAATTGCAAACTGGTACAACCACTCTGGAAATCAGTCTGGAGATTCCTCAGAAAATTGGACACTGAACTACCTGAGGACCCAGCTACACCTCTCTTGGGCATATACCCAAAAGATGCCCCAACATATAACAAAGACACGTGCTCCACTATGTTTATAGCAGCCTTATTTATAATAGCCAGAAGCTGGAAACAACCTAGATGTCCCATGACAGAAGAATGGATACAGAAAATGTGGTTGATTTACATAATTGAATACTAATTACTATTAAGAATGAGGGTATCCTAAGTTTTGCAGGCAAATGGATGGAATTAGAAAATGCATCCTGAGTGAGGTAACTCAGACCCGCAAGTACATTCAAGAGTTATGTTCTCACTAATAAGTGGATATTAGCCAGAAAAAAAAAAAAAAACAGCAAAGAATACCTGAGATAGAGTCCACAAAACTCTAAACGGTCAACAAACTGAAGGGCACAATTAAGGACACCTCAGTTTTACTTGTGAAGGAGAAGAAGGGAACCACAAGGAGGGAAGAAGGGAAGAACAGGGGAAGGAGAGGGGATGGGGTTGGGGAGAGAGGAGAACATGATCTGGTATTGAAAGGGGGAAAAGTACTGAAGCCCTGAGGGCCAGCAGAAAGAATGGAAACAAGAGACCTCAGGAGGAAGGAGGTTAGGAAGACACTCTAGAATTTACCAGAGACCGAGGAGTGAGAGACTCTCAGGACTCAAAAGGAGGCGGAACCGTATGGTGGAGAGGGGGAATTTATTGAATCCACCTCCAGCAAAAAGACAGGGCATCAAGCAAGGGATGGAGCCTCCATTCCACAGCCAACCCTCTGATCCATAATTCTTCCTGTCTGAAAGAGTTGCAGGAATGGAAATGATGAAGACCCTGAGGAAAAGAAGGTCCAGCAATGTGAGGAGCTGTCCGAGGAGCTGTCCTCACAGATGTGAGGAGCTGTCCGAGGAGCTGTCCTTACATACTCCATTACAAGATGGCACCAGCATCTGGCAGAACGCACCTAGTAAAAAGGGCAATACGCAGGCGCCTGGTAACTTCCCTACTCGAAGGGACACGTACGTTATGGTATGTCATCTGGCATAATTGGCAGCGACCAGTCAGAGAGTGACACGTCCTAGGCGAGGATAGTTTCCTATATAAGGGATGGTTATTCCTCACTCGGCGTCTCCGCATTGTAAGCTTATGCTCTCCCTCTCAAGATGCAGTAAAGCTTTTTCTGTAGAAGGATCCTGTGTGTGCCGCGTCGTTCCTGCTGGCGAGACGTAGCGCGGGACACAGCAACAGGTCCAAAATGGATTTCAACTCAAGGGGCAGCCCCAAGACCTAACACCATTACACCATTACTGAAGCTATGGGGCATTCACACACACACACACACACACACACACACACACAAAAAGACCCATTATGACTGCCCTCCAAAAGATCCAAGAAGCAGCTGAAAGAGTCAGATGCAGATATCCAACCAATGAACAGAAGCTGCTGACATCTCTAATCGAACTAGGGAAAAGCTGGAAGAAGCTGAGGAACAGGGCAACCCTGTAGAAAGACCCGCAGTCTCAACCTGGACCCCTGAGATCTCTCAGACACTAGATCACCAACCAGGCAGCATACATCAGCTGAGATGAGGCCTCCAACACATATACAGCAGAGGTATATGTGGGTCTGGGTTCAGTCAGAGAAGATGCACCTAACCCTCAAGAGACTGGAGGCTCCAGGAAGTTTAGCAGTCTGGTGTGGTTCGAGGGGTAGAGACATTCATCTGCTGACAGGTGGTGGTGGGGTAAAGGGGTAGGGGTTGGGGGTGAGGGGGTGGAGTAGTGGGAGGACCAGGAGGATGTATGGGATGTTGAACCCTGGGGGGGGGTGTAGCAGGATGGGAATAAAATCTGGAGTATAAAAATAAATAAATAAATTAATTAATTAATAAATAATGACTTAAGGAAAAAAGATTGTGTGATTTATCTTTACTGGAAGCATACTTTTCCCACATTTATTTGTACTCACAATAAACGTCTATATAAATATCCTATATTTTTTACTATTATATTTATGAAAACATTGGTTTATTCCTTCATATGAAATTTGCAAACAATTCATGTTATTCTTTTAAATGCTATTTGGCCACTTTTTTCAATCCAACTATTTATATAATCTTAACTATATCACAGTTATAAAAATCAGGTTCTTCCCTCTACTCCCTTTTAAAACAGTTCCTTGACCAATTAATTCGAGTACTTTTCAAAGTAAATTTTTAATTAGAAAATGTGTGCTTCCTCATTTAATATTGTCTATATCATATAGTTACATGCTTTAATATTATATAAGCTGTGTAGACTTTACATGTTTATAAAATACATGTATCAGATGAATATTAAGCATATATGTCTGCATGTGTCCATGTATGTGTGTGTGTTTGTGTGTGTTTGTTTGTTTGTGTGTGTGTGTGTGTGTGTGTGTGTGTGTGTGTGTGTGTGTGTGTGTGTATAAGTGGTGTATCTACAAGTCAGGAGAGCAAATATAAGAGTCAAAATGAGACAGGGATTAGTAAAAAGGAAATTTACTAATGAAATTGCCATTACTTCAGCATTACTTGGTCTTTTGAAGCTATTAATTTTAACATTTCTCTCCATATTTTTGCTAACCCATTGCAGTGATATGTGATCCAATATCTTTCTACTACTTGCCATTAAAGGAGTTTTATAATTTTTTGTTGCATTTATCTCAGTCATCTACCATTAGTTGTTGAAAATTCTATATATCTTCAGTTCTTAGGTAGCAACACACAAAAAGAGGTAAATGAATAAAAACCTCACACACATGTTTAACTGCATAAAAGATATTTTCAGGCATAATTAACATTAAGACTAAAACTAACATAAAGGTCAGAATGTACAAACCAGTATACCAGATTGCTAGAATATAATGCTTACTGATAATTGTAATAATTTACAGAAAAGCTCACATTTCTTTTTAAATTTTTTATTGTTTACTATATTTATTTGCATTTCAAATGTTATCCCAGTTATCCCAGTTCCCGGTTTCCCCTCCTGAAACTCTCCATCCCATTCTCTTTCCCCTTCTTCTATGAGGGTGTTCCCCCACCCACACCACCCCTGCTCCCACCTCACTGCCCTAGCATTCCCCTACAATGGGGCATCGGGCCTTCACAGAACCAAGGGCCTCCCCTTCCATTGATGCCAGATAAGGCCATCCTCTGCTACATGTGCAGCTAGAGCCATGGCTTGTTCCATGTGTATTCTTTGGATGGTGGTTTAGTCCATGCAAACTCTGGGATATTGATGTTGTGGTTCTTCCTATGGGTTTCAAGCCCCTTCAGCTCCTTCCCTTCTTAGCTTAACTCCTCCATTAGGGTCCCCAAGCTAATTCTGATAGTTGGCTGTAAGCATCTGCATCTGTATTGGTCAGGTTATAGCAGAGCCTCTCACGAGTAGATATATCAGGCTCCTGTCAGCATGCACTTTTTGGCATCAGCAAAAGTCTCTGGATTTGGTGGCTGCATATGGGATGCATCCCCAGGTGGGGTAGTTTCTGGGTGACCTTTCCTTCAGTCTCTACTCCACTCTTTGTCCCTGCATTTCCTTTAGACAGGATCATATTCTTAGCCTTTGGCTTAGCTATAAAGGCTTTAAATCATAGATTTCACTATAATATCTTCTTTTTAAACTTGCACATTGTTAAAGAGGAAGCCATCTAGCATTCCATGGCCCATGTTTCCTCTGGCAGAAGAATCCATGGGCCTGCATCATGGATTCTCAAAACAGTCTGAGCTGTAGGCCTTAGTGAGAAGAAGATATCATGCTCATTCTTAATTTACTCACTCTTTAGACAGAAAATCAGTACATATTACACAGACATGCTACATATATTAACAGAGTTAGTACTCTTTAGAAGGCTTTGAAAATTGTTAGATTCAAAAATATAGTTTGTAGTCTTCCATATTGGAGAGCAACATACTGATGGGTATACCAGTAGATCTCTCTGTGTATATATATTGCCAGCTCAGGGTTTGAGAAAGCTAGGTATTCTAGGAGCACGAGCTCTAGAAACTTACCCCTGTGAAGCTCATTTCTCTCTGTGCACCATGTATTGAAACTTACTATCTGTGTTTTTATTATCAGAGACACTGTATGTAAAGGACTTTTGATGGATGCTATTCATTTACATCAGTAATAGAAGTATATGTTCCACTTGGAATATTATTATTCTCTGGAAAAATATTATTCTCTTTTGTCTTAAATATTTGTTGCTTGAGAGAATAAATAGAATTATGAACACATTTCTCTCATTTGAAAGATGGGCAGTAAAGAATAAGCACATAATATGTTGACACCTATGAGGACTGACAATATTTAATTAATAATGTTAAAGAATAATCTTTATTTCCTGTTATGAGTAAATACAGCTTCATTAAGTAGAAGACATCTGTAGAATGATAAAATGATATTAATTCAAGGTATTTATATAGCTTAGGAATTACCTGAACTCACATGTGAAAACAGAGAAACAACTCCTGAAACTTTTCCTCTGATCTAACATACACTCATGTTGCAGTATGTGGATGAGTATGAACACATGCACACATATTTACACACAAATAGATGAATATCAAGACAAAAACACAACCCCATATCTAATGTGGAGTCCAGCCAACAAGCTCACAATTAAAATAGTGATTTTTCTGGTACATCAGTTTAATGAAAACGTATTGGAGTAATGGGTTAGGCATTTCTGATTACAGTAAAGGAGAGGAGAGGAGAGGAGAGGAGAGGAGAGGAGAGGAGAGAATGGAGAGAATGGAGAGAGAGGAGAGGAGAGGAGAGGAGAGGAGAGAATGGAGAGAGAGGAGAGGAGAGGGGAGGACTAGGGGGAAAAGACATACTATCAGAAGACAGTACTCTATCAGAATCCTAGCTACAATCTTTGTTGCTCCCCACCCCTCCATCTTCTCCAATAAATAATATCATGGTAGAGATGAGGCAGCCTAAAAAGTAAATAGTTATCTCTCCCACTGAACTTTAAAATTCTTCTGTTTCAATCCTCGAAGTTCTGGGAGTATGAGATAGAGCCAAAATGTCCAGCATGTTGCCGATAAGTCTTAAATGCCACATTAGCTACAAAATCTCCACATTTCAACAAATAATGAAACAGGGGTAGTATTAATGGCTAGATTAAAAAAGGACAATAAATGAATCAATCATTTGTCATTGGTTATTATCCTCTAACCTATCATTGATCACTGTTATCATTAGCTTTGACTGCCATTACCTAGAATGTAGTCCTTGAGAATACTTAGTGTCCAAAAAAGGGGGATACTTTGGGAATATCCAGTACTTGGAATAACAATGTATTCATTGTCTTGTTGCCTAAATACATGTCTCCGTTTCTTTAGAAAGCTTTGTGTCAATGCAAGTTCTTACAATTTATTTAGAGGAAGCACTCATAAATACATTGACTGTAATTTTATTCCCTAATTAGTGTCAATAGCCAAACGAAAGACAGCTATTCCCTTATAAACTTCAGCTGCTTACCAAGTTTGGCACAGAAATATTTTTAATTTTCCAATCTTAAAGTCTGCCATAAATTTCCACTCACTGTTATGAGTGCATAGTTTCTTATTTTCCTTAATTTTTTTTAAACTTCTCGTTTTCCTCTCTTACTGATATATTCTTATGGTGGTTTGTATATAATTAAATGTGATGAATGATTGGTAAAGCCTTGGTCTCCTTTGATAGTATATCTGCACCTACAATTTTACATGGGACTTCATTGGTCTATATCACTTTAATGTGCTTCTTTGATAATAACAAATTGTACATCCTAGGTTACATATGTAGGATATAGATCAGTCTTGTTACAAATATGTGATGTAGGTCAGATGAAACTAATGATTTTTCTTCACAAAATCTAACTCAAAGCACTGTGATGCTTCCGACTCAAGACTTGCAATTTTTACGGTATTGAGTTCTAGTTCAAAGTGGTTATTAGAATATTTTTATTACCTTACGATGGTTTTACCAGCCAAAGAATGGTGAGTTTGAATTTATTTCAAGGTTATGTCATCTTATAGAAATTCTTACTATTGCTTTGACCTTCTATCCTCACCAGTAAAGTATATTATTGGGTTTGTTTTTCTGATTCCTTATTTCTAATTTTCAAAGGTTCTATAATTCTAATTGATATGTTGTCTTTTATGTTTCTACCATTTAAGAATATATTGGATTCCACTATGAAATTTGAAATATCATTCAACTGAATTTAAACATGTGAAGAATATATGTTTTCACCAAAGAATTATCATAATATTTCATCATAAATAATATTTAAAGAGAGTATAAGGACAATTATTTAGAACGTAGTTAGAGCTCATGCTGGCTTAGTAAATTGGTGCCTGTAGGTTTTGTCCATGTATGTGAGTTCACTGGCCATGGATAATTAACTAGTTTTCCAGTACCAGACATAATCGCCGTTTTGTTGAATAGGTCTTAAGTTTGAAAGAGAATATATAAAGATAACTGATAAACATAAATTAGGTAATAGATGCTATAGAAAGCAGAAATTTGTTATCTAATTGATTTCATAATTTCTGTTGCATGCAGTACAATCAAAATTCATAATGATAAATCTATCTATCTATCTATCTATCTATCTATCTGTATCCAAGAAGATGAGATTTAGATTTAGATCTATGATCCTTCATCCATAAATTATAATGACCTTACCTAAATTGAATGTAGTGCCTCATTAGACTAGTAAAGGTTACAAAATAATTAGAACCCTATTGTAATGTTTGCTTACCACACAGGACATTTTTAGTGTACTGCACAGACTGAATAGCAGCATGCAGAATCACCTGTGGTGGAAGCAGTGGCAGTCGTATGAAGGCGAGGAGCATACTCAGGTCACCGCATCTCCGCTGCATGTCGTACTTGACCCACATCATTAACGCATGGAAGATGGTCTCTTCATCAGGCACATTTACGTCATCACTGGCCAGTAGCTTATGGAGCTCTTCGGCTGGAAGGAGTAAAAACTCTTGATTTCTGATTACTTCCATTATGTTTTCCTGTGGGGAGAAGAGATCTTGGCGTAAATTCTGCTTCGCTCCTTTGTAGCTGGCAAAGCATCTCAGAGAAAAATGTGATAAGCAGTCAGTAACCTTTGTTCTCATTATCCCATAATCCTTGAGACTCATCCTTCAGAAACAAGAAGCTGTTATGAAGAAAGCACTGTAATTGTAATTGAAGTGTAAATGTATCCAAGACAGCAGAGGTTTTAGAATAACTAGAGGATTATAATGCACAGCTTTGTTATACAGAAGGTACTCAGTGATTAAATGTTCAAGTTTCAAGTGTACTACTTTGTAAAATTTAACAAATATGAAAAGAATAGCATTTTACACTTTCAAAGACTCAAATAGAAATACACAAATCAGAAAATGGCAATATATTACAAAGAGAAATAGAGAACAGGATAGCTTTGTTGTTTATTTTGAAGGGAAAGAAATATAGCCGAGAAATCGTAGAAGCTACAAAATCAAAGGAGCTCTACTCACCAATTCTCTTACAATTGTTTCCTCTCAATGACAATTTCTCTGGCATAAATGGTTGTTGTTGTTTATATTTTTACATTATTATTTATGATAAAATTTGTTCTCGATTTTAACCAAATCACCAATGTAGTAAGCCTCATAAGCATACAGTCAGACATGGCCTTGGAGTTAATATGGTCATTTCAAAGGACCGTCCCTAAACAATGGGATCCACCTGGGAAGATGAACAAGTGAGATTCAGGGGTTTCTATTTAGAGGTCTTCACTCAGTCATCTACAATAGGGTCTTGGATGCTTTGGTTTAAAATAACCTCTGGGAAATTAAATTAAAATCTAAACAACATAAGAAATTAAAGAAATGACTTACACAGATTAAACAGAATATTTGAAAATTAGCAATTTTAATTGTCCTTTATTGTTTCAGAAACTGTACATAATAACTATGTGTTTTGATCAATTCATCTTTCTTCCCTGCTTTCCATCTATTGAAGAATCCCCATCCCTGGAGAAAACCGACTTTCCATTTACCATTAGCTTAATTTCGATTCCTATTTATTTTCATCTAGGTATCATTTTCTCCCAATTCTTCTCTCTGTGTCTACTCTGAGCACCTTAGTTTAATCTCCTAAAATAAAGCCAACACAGTTTTAAATCCCTGTACCATCTTCAAGGTTTTCTTTTAAGGACTTCTTAAACGTTTAGTTTCTATTAGTTTCTATGGTGTGGTGCCTTCTAATTATAATTAATTTATTTCCTTACTTCCATTGAAGTTGATAAATTACCCCCTCTTTCTTTTGTCATTTCATTTAACATGTCATCATTTATTCACTCTGCTATTTAAAATGACATTCAGTAACTTTGTTTCCCTTCTTCCTGTCACATATCAAGATTTAATTCAAGAAGCCAGAGGTTGTAGTGTTCATACATAGTACCAATATTTGATTGGATCACAATGATCAAGAAATAAAGGCCAACCTTATGTATATGATGAGTATGAGACTGACCAGGATTGTTTTCATGAAACCCTGTCACAATCCATATGTAAAGAAGTAAATAAGTATGTATGCATGTATGTATGTATGTATGTAAATAAACTCAAAAGGTACCTGTATATAATTTAGTTTCTTAAGCCAAATATTCAGTCAACTTTATGGAGCTAAAACACCAATAGATTCTCATAATACATGCACCCCACCACGCCAGACCTCCCACAGTAGTTGACAAATAGCAGCCTGAACTTTAGTGCACTTGAGCAATAGAAGATGCACAGGGTGGGTTGAGCTTTGGGTAGAGTCTGAGAACACAGCCAAAGTCGTCATCTATTTATATAGCCTATTGAGCTAATGCAATACCTAGGCTCAGCCTTTAGTGTCAATAGTACAAAAACATAATAACTTACAAATAGGCATGATGGGAATTTGATCAGCATCAAAGGTGGAATAATGCATGTGGTGTCATGGAAACTGAAGCAGGTTTTTAACACCTATGACTCCTACTAGTTAGAATATTTCTTTATGGTTAGAAATATTCTACAGAAATATTGTCTCCCCCATATCAAAAGCAATAACAATTTGGCATTTGCCTATGAATGAGAGATAAGGAAATGTCTTCATCTAATCCTTCTTGTAAAGTTTTATGTATCACTGGAAAACATAACCTGAGAGACCTGAACCATCATGATATAGAAGGTAGAAATGGTTATCTATCAAAATATCTACATCGAGTCCATCAATGTGAATTAAAACTACATTTAAATCCACAATAGAAAACATTTGCTTATATAAAGCCCACTCAAATCTCTCTTTGGAGACTCTGAGTTGCTTTACTTTGCTGTATCCCTTGACCAAATTCTTTTCTTGGCGATGACAAGAACAAAAAGTACCAGTAAATGTAACTTAGGGGTCCTAGGAGTCTTATCATTACACAGTGTAATACCTTAACTTATAAAGCCCTGTAATTGAAGATCATGGTATAGCCAGGCTGGCCTTGAACTCGTGATCTGAAAGCCTCTTCCTTGTTCAGCAAATCATACTAGCATGTGCCAACACAACCAGAGGGGATTGCATCCTCATAGGAATAACAAGAGTGTCTCTTGTCCTAGACCCCTCAGAGCTCCCAGACTAAAACCAGGGAGCATACATAAGCAGGTTAGTGGCTCTGGGAACATATGTAGGAGAGGACTGCCTTGTCTAGTCTCAGTGGTAGAGGATGAAATTAATCTTGTGGAACTTGATGCTCCAGGGAAGAGGGAGGCTGGTAGGGGTGAGGTGGACAGATCGGGAAGCACCCTCTCAGAGGCAGGGGAAGAGAGAATGGGGAGGGTGGAATGTAAATAAATAAAATAATTTAAAAAGTTAAAGTGCTTCAACAATAGCACAGGACCAGTATACCTTTATTGAATTAGGCAAATGATGATCTATGACGAAAATCCTCTAGAAGCAGTACAAGGTAGTCAGGGGCTAAAGTGTCACACACATTCTTCCATTTAATGCAGAAAGCCTATACGGTGTGTCGTACAGTTAGAACACACAAAGATTCCAAGTTTGCCTTTCTTGCCACCACCTCCATCCACAGGTTTTGTGATACATCCAAAGAAAACAGCTGAAACACTTAATGAGTAATTGTAAAATTAAAAAAAAATGCTCCAGGTAGAAATCTTCAAAAACCCAAGTATGACACCTGTGGTAGAGTGAGACTTAGGGACTAAAAAATAGACAAGGTAGAACAGGAATACTTATCTGACGAATATGCATCTTCATACTAGGTTCAAGTCATGTTTAAATTTGTAAGAAGAACCCTGGATCAGGAAGTAATTATATTTTTGGGCTGGAAGTACATTCATCTTCAACAATATGTTTTTAATCACTTCTGTCAGGTCGTACGCTACTTATCTATACAAATTGTATCAAAATACAAAGTATCAATAAATTAATATATCTCTAAAAATGGGCATCACAGAATAGCAGATTCAATTTTCTTAAAATTATTTTACCTTCTTGTTTCTTCTGGAATTTTATAATATTTTATAGATATTATGTAACTATCTATTGAGTTAATATATCATGTTTTCTGAACCATATTACAACGGCATTTCTATGAAGAGACGAAGGGAGAACATCCCAATTTAGAGGAATTTAGAAAGCAATTTTGTTCTCTTTGCTTTTCCTTTACTCAACTATATCTGACATTATTAAACTATGCCCAAAATGGCATAGTTATACTGTAGATATAAAATAAGGAACACAATAAAAATCACTCCGTGAAACACTTAGTGGTGTCTGTCATAAAGGTTTTGTTCAAGGCATATTTCATTATATTTTATAGTGTCCTCTTTATGATGACCCTTGGGGAAATTTCTTACAGGTTTTAGTAGCAAGAATAATTGCACTTCTCCTGAGTAAATTGCTTTTCCTTTATCATGGATGTTGTAAATTATGAAATTGATCAGATTTCTCTTTTTATTTAGCCTCTAGGAAACTTAGAATCAGATTGAAATCCATCTGGCAGGAAGGATACAGCCTTTCATAGTTTGATTTCTTTTCTGACAGCTCTGGTAATAGTTTCATTTACTATCACTGTAGTCACTTTTCTTTTCTCATAGACCTGCTTCTAATCCAGCTAAATTTGTCTAATTTTGTATCTTTGTAAATCCTACTAATATTTTTGCAAATTCTTGATGCTGATGGTAAAAATAAATCCTGTGATATAGGTGGGTGTTGAGACCTGATATTAGTTACTGCAGCTTGTGTTATATGCCTATGTTAATCAATATCTATGCTTTTACATATCAAGATCCTCCAGAATTTCCTTTGTTCTCTTCTCTCTACTGAGTGTCCTTTCAATGTTATTTTTTTCTAAAATATTTCTGTAAAAATTGCAATTTAGTTCCTGGAACGTTTTAAATGAGCATGTGTGGTTTATCAGGTTTTATAAATTTAAAACTAGTTTCCTTATGTTTCCCACCTTATGAAAATATTATATGTAAAAGTCATGAAGGGATGCATATTCTTTGGCCTCTTTCTATTTTATACAAAACTTTTCATTTCAGAGTCTCATATATAGTGCTAGATAATTGATATGGAAAGTGAAAGAATGGATTTTAAACAAATGATCATGCTTTTATACTTAACGTTTACTCTCTGAAAGTAGTCATAAGCAAATGGGTGCAGAAGATGTGGTAAGATTTTAAAAAAGGACATGGCAGATAATACAATATTAAGTGTTGGGCCAGTGATCGACATATATATTATTGTGAAAAAACACTGAAAATATATTTTTGATCAGCATATCTGATTAGGTTAATATTAAAATTTGACATTTATCTCAAACAAAAACACATACACAAACACATTGCAAATACAATTTAAATATGTAACACAGACAAATATTTTGGCTTCAAATGTATGATGTATACCGCATGATCAAAGTTAAAAAATTACAAAACTGAGTCTTGGGGTGTGGTTCGAGGTAGGGAGCAGCACTATTATGGGGAGTGGCTCTTTTGGAGTAGGTGTGACCTGGCTGGAGGAAGTGTGTCACTGAGTGGGTGGCTGTGAGGTCTCAGATGTTCAAATCCAGGCTCCATAGCTCATTGTCTTTTCTGGTGCCTGCAGGTCAAGATACCATTGAACTGAAATTAGGGACCCCTATGGCTGAATTGGAAGTATTAAAGAAGCTGAAGGGGAAAGCCACCCCATAGAAAGACCAGCAGTCTCAACTAATCCAGACCCCAGGGTGTTCCCAGAGTCTGAGCCAGGATCATACAAGGGCTGGTCTGAGGCCCCTGGCACAAATATAGTATAAGTCTGCTTGGCCTGACTTCAGTGGGAGATGAGCTTAATCCTGGAGAGACTTGAGGCCCCAGAGAAGAGGGACACCTGGTGTGGGGGCAGCACCCTCTCAGAGGCAAGGGAAAGGAAGAATGGGGTGCCAAACTATGGGAGTGGGGACAGAAGGCATTGAAAAACTAGAATATAAATAAATAAAATTTTAAAAAATTTCACGTTCATGCTGTATCTTCAGAACAATAAAAACCCTAACTAAGAAATGTATGAAGCCTAAGGATTCAAGTTTCATATCTTGATATCATCAATTTAATATTAAGATGTAGTGAAAATATGTATGTAAATAGTGTATTGTCTTACTGTTTAAAAATCCCCAATTTAAATGTCATTAATTGTTAATCAAGGTTCTGATACTAAAAATTCAAGCTATGTGATGAATATCACTGTGGTTTTCTTAAGACATCATCTTTCCATTGGAAGTTCTCATTTTTTTTCACAGTTCTTCATTTATTCATACTATTTACACTTCTTAGCCTTTGATGCAAATTATGTCATTGGGTAATTAATAATTTCTGGAAAAGTGCAGCATGTGTGTTATAAAGTATGAGTATGTGGTATTCATTCATTCCAAATTATTAAAGCTATTTTATCAAAGTTGACCTCTAATGAAGCTTGTGCTGCCAAAAAAAGTGTTAATCTATAGATGAAGCATAAAATAGGGCTATTTGCAATTGTTAAGGTTTATTACATACACATGAAAGATGTCAAACTTGGGTGTAATATCATAGTATTTTAAATTTATTATTTCTTCAACCTCTGTTACAGGAAAAGTTTAAATGGCTTAAAATAATTGTATGATCCAACTTTTACTAAAATCAAGATTTAAATTTCAATCCCTTTACTAGTAAATGTTACCTTTCTTCTGTACATGGAGATGAAGCTTCTCCCTTCTGTGACTGGAAACACAAAAGTAATTCAGGGTCAAAGTTGCAGCCTTATAGAGGTCACAGGTGGCAAGCCTTGGGGATTCTCTTGACATCTCATTCTTTCTTTACAATGATCTATCTATATTTACATTACATTACAATCTATCTTTAAAACATTACTTTAATATTGTTACCACTAAGATATTGCTATTGAGATTCTAACCTTTTCACATTTTGAAAATGTTTTTTTCATGGCCTTTGGGTTGTTTAGCATCCTTGAATTTGAATACTGATGTCAAAGGTCAATTTTACTAAACACTTGCACTCTGACTTGGAATTTCACCGTGAGTAGAAATTCAAGATATTTTGACACCTTGTCCTCTTGATGACATTCTGAGACTCAGCCCAGTTCAGATATTTTCATATTGTTGTTCAAGTCAGGACTTGAATTAAAATTAAATTTCATTCTTCCTGTAACCTCACATTTTATTAAGTAAACTACACAACTTTAACTATCTAACTGTTGGCTGATTTATTTCAGGGTCTCCTCTGCAACTATAGTTTCATTGATTGCCTTGATCGCATACACCTCAGTTACTGACTGCTGACCTTGGTATTGTTTAAGTTGTTGAGTTCCACAATGTGCTCTGATGATTGTGGTAGATTTACTCTGGAGATCTGTGCAATCCTTAGATCTCATCATTGCTAGTCATTGGCAAAGTAACCATAAGTAGATGAGCTTATGATATGAAAAAGAGGCTTTAAAACAAACTATCCAATGACTTTGTTGGTCTTCCTGTGAAGACCATATCCTCTTCAGGTTCCTCAATTTGTCCTGCAACTCTTCCACAAGCCTCCTAGGGCTCCATCTAGTGTTTGGCTAAGGGTCTCTGCATGTTTGCATTGCCTGGGTGGAGCATCTCAAAAGACAGTTAGGGATCCTGTCTATAAGCATAACAGAGTATTTTTTAATAGTTTTAGAGATTAGTTCTTGACATAGGATAGGTCTCAATTTGGGCCAGCCATTGGTTGGACATTTGCTCAGTCTCTGCTGTCTTTGTCCTTGCATATTTTGTAGACGGGACACATTCAGAGTCTAAGGCTCTGTAGGTGAGTAGCCATGCCTATCCCTCCAGTGGGAGCCCTGCCTGGTTATAAGAAGTGCCCTTTTCATACTTCATATCCCCCACTGTTGAATCACCCCAGAGAAACCCCGGGGACTCCGCACCCATCTTAGGTCTCTGTCAGTTGTGGAGATGTCACCACAATTCCTATTTCCTTTCTCTCTGTGCTGCTCTCCCTAATCCCAACCTCTACCACCACTCTGTTCCACTATGCATCAACTCTCACACACAGTTTCCTCCCTCCATCCACATCTGATATTTATTTCACTTCCACTTCTGTGACACATTCAGTTATCCTCTCTTGGTCCCTCCTTGTTATTTAGTTACTCTGAGTCTGTGGATTGAAGTATTGTTATTCTGTATTTTATGGCTAATATCCACTTACAAGTGAGTTTATACCACGCATGTCTTTTTGGGTCTGAGATACCTCACTCAGGATGATTTTTTTTCTACTTCCTTCCATTTGCCTGAAAAATTCATGATGTCCTTTTTTAAATAGCTGAATAGCAGTCTACTGTGTAAATACACCACATTCTTCAGTTGATGGACATCTTGGTTGTGTTCAGTTTCAGACTATTGCACATTAAGCTACTATGAGGGAAGAATATCTTTTGGGTAATGTGATGGTTTGTATATGGTTGTACAGGGAGTGGCACTATTAGAAGGTGTGGTGCTGTTTGAGTAGATGCATTACTGTGGGTGAAGGTGTTAATAATCTCATTCTAGCTGCCTGAAAGCCAGTATTTCGCTAATATCCTTCAGGTAAAGATGTAGAACTCTCAGCTCCTCTTGCACTGTGCCTGCCTGGATGTTGCCATGATTCCTCCTTGATTATAATGGACTAAATCTATGAACATTTAAGCCAGTCCCAATTAAATGTTGTCCTTTATAAAACTTGCATTGGTCATGGTGTCTGTTCACAGCATTAAAACCCTAACTAAGACAGGTATATGCCCAGGAGTGGTAAAACTGGGTCTGGTGGTAGAATGATTTCAAATTTTTTGAGATGCTGCAAAATTTATTACCAGAGTGGTTGTACAAATTTGCACTTCTGCCACCAATAAAGGAGTGTATCATTTGCTCCATATCGTCACCAGAGTTTTCTGTCCCTTGATATTTTGATATTTGCCATTCTGGTGGGTATAAAGAGGAGTCTTAGAGTTGTTTTTGTTTGCATTGCCTGATGACTAAGGATGTTGAACATTTCTTTAAAGTTTTATCTGCCATTAGAAATTTTTCTATTGAGGATTCTTTGTTTACCTCTGTATGCAGTTTTTTAATTGAGTTGTTGGTGTCTAACTTCTTAAGTTCATCATATATTTTGGATATTAGGACTCTGTCATATATAGTTAGTGAGCATCTTTTCCTAGTCAGTAGGCTGTCCTTTTGTCCTATTGCTGCTGTTTTTGCTTTATAGAAGCTTTTTAATTTCATAAGACCCAATCTACATGCCAATGTCCAGTTAGACCAGCATCATTTCTTGAAGATGCTGTACCTTTTCCACTGTACTGTTTTGGCTTCCCTGTCAAAAATCAAATGTCCATAGATGTATGAGTTAATTTCTGGGTATTTGACTTGATTTCATTATTTAATTTGCCTGTTTGTATTACAAAACCATCAACTTTTCCTTACTATCACTCTTTATACAGCTTGAAATCAGGGATAGTGATTCCTCTAGATTCCTCTAGATGTTCTTTTACTGTATAGGATTGTTTTAGCTGTCGTGTGTCTTTTGGCTTTCCACCTGAAGTTGAGAATTTTTCTTTCATGGTCTGTTAAAAACTGTATTGGAATTTTGATGAGAATTCCACTGAATCTGTAGATCATTTTTGGTAAGATGACCATTTTCAATTTGTTGATTCTACTGATCCATCATGAAAGGTCTTTCAATCTTATAATATCTTCTTCAATTTTTTTCATTGCAGACTTGAAGGTCTTGTCATTCAAGTCTTTCACTTGCTTGGTTAGAGTTACATAAAGGTATTTTATATTTGTGTGGCTATTGTGAAGGGTGTATTATCCATAACTTCCTTTGCATCACATGCTTTATTTGTATAAAGGAGGCTACTGATAAAAACAATACTTATTTAGTATCAGTAAAAATATATGATTGTCATCACTCTTGATTATTTTGTTGTGGAAAGATAATTGCTTAAGCCTTTTGAAATTTATGCAGACTAGGCTCTGGGAATTCCCATAATATTATTGCTTAAGCTACAAGATAAGTTAGAAATATCAGAGAAAGCTGTGGTTTGTTATTAAAAGGTATAAACCAAGTACAGTGTAAACTCCCTGTAATCAATAAGGCTGACCCTAATTAGGACTCCTAGTAATGGGAGATAAAGAGTCTGAACTGGACATCTTTTTTAACCAGGCAAGGCTTCTAGTTTTAGACCTGTGTCAGAATTCCAGTAACAAATCATCAACAACCTTTGACCTCGAATTTGTTCTGCCTGCGGTATTTGTTAGGGCTATGGTGGAATAGAGCTTGGGAGACAAGCTAACCAACTACTAGTCTATATCAAATTTCCAGCCACAAGAGGAGTCAATGCCCAACAATGTCTGTATGGCCAGAAATTGGAGGCAGGTGGCTCAGAGACCTAGGATACAACCAAACATGAATGTTAAAAAGTCGTTGGAATGATTTCTAATGATATTCTACTATACTGATAGATGAGCGCCAAGCCCAATCATCATCCAGAGATCTCATCTGGCAAACCAATGGGACCAACAACCAAGCATTCAGGAGAACAGGGACCCAGATCAACTAAGCAAGGATCTTGGGGGCTCAAAGAGATTGAAGCAAAAACCATGGAGCATGCTTGGGTCCTGTGCATTTATGATGTTTGTATAGCTTGGTGTTCCTATGAAACTGCTAACAATGAGAAAGAGAGATGTCTCTGATTCTTTTACCTGCTCTTGGGACTCTTTTCTACTATTGTGTTGCCTTTTCAAGCCTTGATATGAGGGTTCATGCCTTATCTTATTGTAACTTTTATGCCATGAATGTTAATATTCCTGGAAGACATGGACTTTTCTGAATGAAAACAGAGGTGGAGTGAATCTGGGGAAGAGAGGAGTTGAATAGGTGTGGAATAAACTACAGGAATAAAGAGAGATGAAATTGAGGAAGATATTGTTCTATCATGAAACAAGAAAAAGATCTTTCTCAGTTCTGAGGATTCATAATTATGACTTGGCAAGCAAAAATAATGTGTATTGTAAAACATCAAAAATGTCTATTGAAGTAGAACCAGCAAGTACAACATGTGGATAAACTTTTGTTCTAATTTAACATCCATTAATGCAAAATATTAAAAACTTGATATTACATAAAACATAAGCAATTGTCTCAGATAAATACTTTAACCCTTTAAACTACTTGGTATGGTTTTAAACTGTGCATATATTGTTCAAATGTTTAATGCATCATGTATTTTTCCTGCTAATGTCAGTGAAATTAGTGGATAAAATTCATTTATAAACTGTATAACTAAAAATATTTCAGGTGGCTACATAGTAGTATATTTATGGTTTTTTCAGTCCTATTATAATTCATCTATTTTTGCTTTACCTTATTTCATTTTAACATTCCTTAAATATCTTTGTTTTTCCTCACTTCAGAGAGACAGAAAATGTGTGGAATGCAGAAAGAGAAAGGGAGAAGGAACTGGGAAGATTTAGGAAAGGGAAAAGCAAACTCAGAATATATTTTGTAACAAAAATATTTTCAGTAAAAGAAAAATCCAACGAGGTTTGTATCTCATTTACTTCTCTTTATTGAACTCTGTTTTGTATTGGCTGTAGAGCATGAAACCTATCCTTAATAGAGCTTTGTTTCCCAATGACACTCGCCCTTTAGATGTAAGACTGATGTCAACACTAACTTCATGGCTTCTGCCTGTGGCCTCTGCTGAGCCTTGAGATGCTTTCTCTGTTGCATCCCTTGTCCTGGTTTCATCACATTCACATATGGTGGTGTCATGTTGCATCTTCCTCACGCATTGATTATCTATTGCTTCTCATTCTGCCTCATCCGTTCTCTCTGTTCTGTTATGTCTCTAGAAGGCTGTTCTGACTTCCTCTTTTGATTTTAGATGCTCAGAATCAAATTTAATAATCATGCAAGATTGCTTTCTATTAAACTTGGTTCATTGATTGATCTGTCACTGTAGCTCCTTCTGTGAAAGACTTGTACAGTTATACCAAATTAATTGTTTGGTAGAGTGTCTAAGATGATGTGTGGAAATTTAAAAAACCTGCTTATTATAATTTGCCTGTATTTTAAGATATTTTGTTTATCCTATTTGTGATTGAAATTTTTCTTCTGTGAAGCTGAGTAAAACAGCCATCACTAGCTTTCATTCACTCATTCAGTCCTCTACATATGTTAAACTTGCTAATAGAGGATATGGTTTTAAAACAAAGCTATATGGCTCTACACTTGGCTCAAAATTGTATCTAACGAATTAAAGAAATGAGACTATTCTCTTGCAGTTTATAAAATACTATTCTTCAGGAACTGGTTTACTATAATAATATCTTTCTGTTGCACAATTTTGCCATGATCTCAAAATTCTACCTTGGCCATAGTACTAAGATTCAAAGCATGCACCACTGTCACCAGCTGTTGCAGACTAATGTCACCTGCTCCTTTGAAACTCTTGACATTATATTATCTCAATATGTTATTTAGAATGAAACAACACAATATTATTTAAGAAGTTATATGTAGAGACATTCTAGTTCCTAGGGCAATGTAGGTTCTGCATTGTCATAACATCATCTGATTTATTGGAATGGCTAAGCACCTAGATCAAACAAAACAATATAAGAAAGAAAATGGGTTACTGAAAATGAAATGAAGAAATTTTCTATTGTTCATGATTCTGTAGCCATGAGATTTAACATTTTTGGAAACTACTTGCATTAAGCATGTCAAATAGTATTCTACTTTTGTTCAAGAAAATCCCTGACCATAACAAGCCTTCTGCAATATAAGAAGCTGAATAACAATTAAATAAAAACAAAACAAACAAACAAACAAACAAACAAACAAAAAAGACAGTGTATTTTTCACCACGATTGTGTGTCCAATAGCCAAGTGACCTTTTAGATAAATTTGTCTCCAAATATATGAAGTAATAGTTAGTGAGGGTTAGTGGATTTATTAGGCATTTCCCTGCATAAGCCTATTTCTAGAATGGTTTATTTATTTACGAGTCAGGGACTATGTCCACAAATCATGATTTGCTATTCTAATCATGAAAATAACTCTGGATATTCCCTGGGGTGCTAGCGAAATCATGAGATCAGTAAATAACTTCACTGGGAAGACTTAGATTTCTAGGCTTCATCATTCAGTAAACATCAATTATTGAATCTATTTAAAATTCCTGATGCAATTATGCAATCAAATTCTGTTACAAACTTAAGTGACAATATACACCCCATGTGGAGGGGAGAACTCATGGATGAATCAGCAAAGAATGAGAGATCAGCTAAATAATTGTAACAAACACTATATCCTAGATGAACAGGACAAAGTTCTTTGCTAAGTCTTTTCTATAACAAGTGTTATGTTTCCAAAAGTGAAATGAATATTCTTCTCACCAAATCTTACAGAAATGTGTCCTACTATTCTTTACTACTGTACTGTTTATGGAATTGTGTGCTAACTTCTTCTCTGCTTAAGGAATCTAAACCAAAAAATTAAAATCCAGTTAGAATTTATTCTCACTTTCAGGATGCATTTTGAACAATAAACAAGATAATAGACCAGCTATATTTTAATTTACATTAATGGAAACAAATGGTATAAGTCTGGGTTTTATAGGGATCTTTTGATATTATCACTCGTCGGTATTGATAATATCTCTGATGGCATCACAGGTAGGATTGCTGGTCAGACCCAAGTTATGAGTGGGTTCAATAATGTCTCCAAAGCCTTGCTATTAGTGCCTCTTGTCTTCGGATTTTGTTGCTGTGAAGAGACACAATGGCCAATGCAACCTTTATAAAAGCAAAGATTTAATTAAAACTGGATTTCAGTTTCAGAAATTTAATCCAGCATCATCATGGTGGGAAGCATGGCAACATGCAGGGGGAAACATGGTGCTGAAGGAACTAACATGTTGGGGTTGGTCTGGTACATTGTGTATTCAGATGCTGAGTTCTGTACCCCAAGGACAAGTTGAAGTTAGACAGGAGCATTGTATTGAACAATGTGCTGTAAGGAATGTTCCCCAATAATCTTTATTTGGTGAATAAAATCTAAAGCCTATGAATGGTTACAGACAATAGGAAAGTGCCATTCATATTGAATGAGAGGAACTCAGGTGGGCCCAGGAGAAGAAGGAGAGAAGAGAAGAGAAGAGAGTAGAAGGTCACCATGAGGTAGGATAGACCATGAGGCTGGACCACAATTTCTGTTCTTCTATCTCTAACTTTTAAGTTTTGTTTTCTGCATGTTTCATTTTTGGGGACATTCTGCATTATTCACTTTATATCTTTTCCTGAGAATATTATGTCTGAATTTTATTTAAAAGGCCTAAAATTACAGTTATCTGGCCATGTTTGCAAGCCTTTCTTATGCACTCGAGATATTTTAACATAGATTAGCACAGAGTTAGATGAGGTCAATACTCAGATATAAAGTTACAGGTATAAAGTCTCATTTTATTATAGGCTTATAGTTCTCTGATAATGCAGTTCGAAAATAGGGCATAGACCCCTGGAGGAATTAAATTCAGTAAACAAGAAATTGACTAAAATAAACCTTTTCTACTCTATAGCATATATATGATAAAATATATAGTAAAAGAAGTATTGGTGTTTTTTATTTATAAAACACCAGATCAGATATTATCTGTTAGTCCAGAGTATTTTCAAACAGCAAGTACTAAGAATTGTCAACCGAAGAGCATGTAATAAATGTGTTTTCTTTGGAGGAGACATTCTTTAGAGTCTTTAAATTGGAGTTATAGGTCTAATAATAAGAATAGCACCCATTCTGTTTGTATTTTCTAATTGTAACTGAACTTATAAAGCCATACATGTAATGGAATGGCAAGCATATTTCCTGTACCACTTGGATACTAATTAGTCTGTCTTTGTTCTGTGAAACTTGTATAAATAAAGAAGCACCTGGATGCTAGTCAGTCAGAGCAGCTGAAATGGCCTGAGTGCTACTCAGAGTCACAGAAGCAACCTGATTGCTGTAAAATAAGCGCTGCTAAATTCCTCTGACTGTTACCTGACGCATTCCCTACCCTCTCTGACTCCTTATCTGTTCCATGGGCCACTCTGTTAGCAATGGTTCTAAGGATACTAAGAACTTAGCCTGGGAAAGGCCCCATCCGGGGAAGACCCCAGGCACATTTCAATATAAAAAATTTAAAGCATGGCCAGTCTGCTTCATGATCTGTTTTAAGTAGTGTGTCTGCCTGGATTAAAAGGATATGTCATCCCACCTCAAGATCCAGATCATCAGCCGGTGTCTTCTGGTCTCAAGATCCTGACCAAAGATCTGGATCAAAGATCAAATGTTAGATTCCTGTCTCAAATTCCAGATCAGACTTGCCCTCAATTTTTAGGTTGTAGTTCATTCCAGATATAGGCCAGTTGACATTTGAGAGTAGTAATCAATGTGACATACAGTCATATTTTCATATATCCAGATGAAAAGAATAACCAAGTCATGATAACGCCTAGCATGATATAACTGTCCTTCATACAATTGTAAATGCACTACAAATTTAGAAAAGGTGGAAATATCCATTGAGGAATGTGCTTTAAGGATTATGGAACCTTAGCTGGGTGGGGTCTTGTCCCAAATTCACCACACCCTTAATTCCATTTAATATCTTTAATCTGCATATGTTCTTGAACATGGGATTTAGCTCCATTCTACTTCTGGGTGCCCATTTATTCTTTGAACTGTATGTTTTGTATTTTTTTTCATCTTGTTATGTTGGGTCAGCACACTCTTCATAATAATGCATCACACACAAGTCTGCTAAACTCTTAAGATTTCTTTTGTCAATGTAAATGGCCTAAATCCCTTCACCTTAGCCTCAGGAAGAGTCTTCAGGCAGGGGCACAGTTTTCACCAAAATATCACAAGAATGATCTCTAGACAATATACTAAAATTCTTCTCCTCTGAAACATTGTGACTCAGGCCCCCACAGTTCAAATCAGCATTGTCTTCCATGCTTCTCCTAGTATAGCCCAGTAAGCCTCACTTAAAGCATCCCACTGCTTTCCCAGTACAAAGTCCCCAAATCCATATTTCAATAAGTAAAATCATTATCAGGACACTAGTCCTGGTACCATCTTCTATCTTAGGGTTTTATTGCTGTGAAGAGACAGTATGGCCAAGAAAACTCTCACAAAGGCAAACATTTAATTTGGGCAGGCTTATATTTTCAGAGGTTTATTCCAGTATTATTATACAGGAAGCGTGGCAGTGAGCCAGCATACATGGACTTGAGGAGCTGAGAGTTCAGCATCTTTTTCTGAAAACAGCCCAAAAGGAAACTGGATATGTTTTACAATGGGCAAAGCTTGAGCACTTAAAATCTCAAGGCTCTATTCCCACTGTGATAAACTTCCTCTAATAAGAAGACAACACTTCCTCCAATGAGGATTCACCCTCTAACAGTGATACTCCATACAGACCAAACAGTCAAACACATGAATCATTTGGGCTCATATATATTCAAAACACCTCTCATTAGTGAATCTAGCAACGATACAGTATATGACATTGATAATGATCTTGGTGTATTCTTGCTCCATTTTGTCCCCATGACCTGAACGAATACCTATAGTCAAGAATAGTTAAGTGAAATATTTGGAAAACTCTGAGGTCATATAACTTGTATTTGATGGTATTATTGCTTCTTTAAAAAATAGCAGATATTTTTAGACTAAAACAAGTAACTACCTAATTTTCCAAATCCTCTGCATTGAGTTCATTCTTTTATTAAATAAATATTCATACCCTAAGCATATATCTGCTTTGGAGAGTCACCATTTATTATAGACAGCTCAGTGTGCAGTCTTTTATGCCAGAAATATTTGATATGATTCCAATTACAGAGGTTAACACCTGAGATGATACAACTCGATTAGTAGCAATTACTGATTTTCCACATTCCTCTGTACCTGTATGATCATGTTCAACTTTCATTTATAGTGTCAAATAATGTTTCTCCAACAAGAGATATCATTTTAAAATTGAGTGTGTGTGTGTGTGTGTGTGTGTGTGTGTGTGTGTGTGTGTGTGTGTGTGTATGCATGCAGGCAAACATACCTTTGATCTATATCATCTCTAAGAAGGACACCTACCATCCTACTATTTTTAATTATACCTTTTGTGTAGTCTAGAATGTCCAATAAGTATTATGAGAGTGTTTACATGTAGTAACACAGATTTCCATTTACTTAAGTTTTAAGGACATGAAAAGAAAGAAGTTGATTATAATCACATATCGATTATTGGGCTATTACTTGACATTTATCGATAGTGAGTCTAACCAAAGTCTATGATACATTCTCAACATGCTTATAATATCATTTCAGTAGAAGCGAAAGTTTTTAGACAGTGTAACTAGGAAAGTGCAAGAGGTTCAAGTAGAGTACAATATATTTCACCAAGATAGGTTTTGAGAGCCGCTTGAAAGGTCTCAAGTATGAAATTCTTTCTCTCAAGAAAATGACCTATTTTTTAAATTATCCAAGGAGGATTCAAATATATAACATACCTGTTATTGATTTATTACTAATCTTTCTCTTTAAATACCTCTGGTTTGAGTAAGCTCCTTTATATTTGATCTTATCGTTGGGGATTGGTCTTGTGCACTGTGTATTCAGATGCTGATTTCTATTCCTGGACATCTCTCCGAAGTTTTGAAGATGACATTGTTAATCATCTCCAATCTCAATATTATGGAAAATTGTTTTTATCATCTATGTTTGGCCAATAAAGAGTTTGGCAGAGGAGATAGTAAGGCTGAACTTATGATCCCAGCCAGAGTTCCCAGGGGAATAAAGAGGAAGAGAAGAACTGCAAGGCAGAAAAAGAAGAGGTGGCCATGAGACAGAGGGTCCAGAAGGAGCCATGATGAGCAGATGACCAAGGGATTCACCGTAAAGACACACACAGAAGAGAGCAAATCATGTCAAAACTCAAACTGCAAGCCAGCATGGGGGCTATGGCTGGAAGGTTAATGACAGTTTAGAGGGTTCAAATAGTTAAATATTTGCCCAGTCCTAGTAGTTAACAGTTATTAGTAAAATTGATATGTCTCTGTATCAATTATTTAGGAGCAAGTATGGGAACAGATAAGACTTTTATCTGTTTTATCTTTAAAGTACTGCCTATGAACAATAGATTAACAATCTTTCAAAATGCAATAATGAATAACAGTTGTAGTACCCAGAACCTGAAGTAATGAAGACAGCTGTCTGGGATACTATACTAAAAGGGTAATTTTATTATTTCATTGAAGCATGAACCATGACAGCATTTGGAGTAAATCACAAATTTCAGATGAACTTACGACAATCCTGATCCTTCTCAGTTTTTGCTGAAATAAGATTAAGATAAACTTTTGATATACTTTTCCACTTCCTTGTAAGAAAATTTCACTCAGAATTTTAGACTCAGATTACCCTTAAACTCTTTTTTTTTTTTTTTACATTTTTTTTTTTTTTTTTTAATTTTTTTATTATTAACTTGAGTATTTCTTATATACATTTAGAATGTTATTCCTTTCCGGTTTCGGGCAAACATCCCCCCCCCCTCCTCCTTCCTTATGGTGTTCCTCCCACCCCTCCCCCATTGCTGCCCCTCTCCCCAACAGTCTAGTTCACTAGGGTTCAGTCTTAGCAGGACCCAGGACTTCCCCTTCCACTGGTGCTCTTACTAGGATATTCATTGCAACCTACGAGGTCAGAGTCCAGGGTCAGTCCATGTATAGTCTTTGGGTAGTGGCTTAGTCCCTGGAAACTCTGGTTGGTTGGCATTGCTGTACATATGGGGTCTCGAGCTCCTTCAAGCTCTTCCAGTTCTTTCTCTGATTCCATCAACAGGGGTCCTGTTCTCAGTTCAGTGGTTTCCTGCTGGCATACGCCTCTGTATTTGCTGTATTCTGGCTGTGTCTCTCATGAGCGATCTGCATTCACATTTTGATCATCCGTCTTGAGTTTCATTTGTTCTAGGCATCTAGGGTAATTCAAGCATTTGGGCTAATAGCCACTTATCAATGAGTACATACCATGTATGTCTTTCTGTGATTGGGTTAGCTCACTCGGGATGATAGTTTCCAGTTCCAACCATTTGCCTGCCTAATTTCACAAAGTCATTGTTTTTGATAGCTGAGTAATATTCCATTGTGTAGATGTACCACATTTTCTGTATCCATTCCTCTGTTGAAGGGCATCTGGGTTCTTTTCCAGCTTCTGGCTATTATAAATAAGGCTACGATGAACATAGTGGAGCACGTGTCTTTTTTATGTTGGGGCATCTTTTGGGTATATGCCCAGGAGAGGTATAGCTGGATCCTCAGGCAGTTCAATGTCCAATTTTCTGAGGAACCTCCAGACAGATTTCCAGAATGGTTGTAGCAGTCTGCAACCCCACCAACAATGGAGGAGTGTTCCCTTTCTCCACATCCTCGCCAGCATTTGCTGTCACCTGAGTTTTTGATCTTAGCCATTCTCACTGGTGTGAGGTGAAATCTCAGGGTTGTTTTGATTTGCATTTCCTTATGACTAACGATGTTGAACATTTCTTTAGGTGTTTCTCAGCCATTCGGCATTCCTCAGCTGTGAATTCTCTGTTTAGCTCTGAACCCCATTTTTTAATAGGGTTATTTGCCTCCCTGCTGTCTAACTTCTTCAGTTCTTTGTATATTTTGGATATAAGCCCTCTATCTGTTGTAGGATTGGTAAAGATCTTTTCCCAATCTGTTGGTTGCCGTTTTGTCCTAACCACAGTGTCCTTTGCCTTACAGAAGCTTTGCAGTTTTATGAGATCCCATTTGTCGATTCTTGATCTTAGAGCATAAGCCATGGGTGTTTTGTTCAGGAAATTTTTTCCAGTGCCCATGTGTTCCAAATGCTTCCCTAGTTTTTCTTCTATTAGTTTGAGTGTATCTGGTTTGATGTGGAGGTCCTTGATCCACTTGGACTTAAGCTTTGTACAGGGTGATAAGCATGGATCGATCTGCATTCTTCTACATGTTGACCTCCAGTTGAACCAGCACCATTTGCTGAAAATGCTATCTTTTTCCATTGGATGGTTTTGGCTCCTTTGTCAAAAATCAAGTGCCCATAGGTGTGTGGGTTCATTTCTGGGTCTTCAATTCTGTTCCATTGGTCTATCTGTCTGTCTCTGTACCAATACCATGCAGTTTTTATCACTATTGCTCTGTAATACTGCTTGAGATCTGGGATAGTGATTCCCCTGAAGTCCTTTTTTATTGTTGAGGATAGTTTTAGCTATCCTGGGTTTTTTGTTATTCAGATGAATTTGCAAATTGTTCTGTCTAACTCTTTGAAGAATTGGATTGGTATTTTGATGGGGATTGCATTGAATCTGTAGATCGCTTTTTTTTGGTAGAATGGCCATTTTACTATATTAATCCTGCCAATCCATGAGCATGGGAGATCTTTCCATCTTCTGAGATCTTCTTCAATTTCTTTCTTCAGAGTCTTGAAGTTCTTATTGTACAGATCTTTCCCTTGCTTGGTTAAAGTCACCCCGAGGTACTTTATATTATTTGGATCTATTATGAAGGGTGTCATTTCCCTAATTTCTTTCTCGGCCTGTTTCTCTTTTGTGTAGAGGAAGGCTACTGATTTATTTGAGTTAATTTTATACCCAGCCACTTTGCTGAAGTTGTTTATCAGCTTTAGTAGTTCTCCGGTGGAATTTTTGGGATCACTTAAATATACTATCATATCATCTGCAAATAGTGATATTTTGACTTCTTCTTTTCCGATCTGTATCCCCTTGACCTCCTTTTGTTGTCTTATTGCTCTGGCTAGAACTTCAAACTATATTGAATAAGTAGGGAGAGAGTGGGCAGCCTTGTCTAGTCCCTGATTTTAGTGGGATTGTTTCAAGTTTCTCTCCATTTAGTTTAATGTTAGCAACTGGTTTGTTGTATATGGCTTTTACTATGTTTAGGTATGGGCCTTGAATTCCTATTCTTTCCAGGACTTTTATCATGAAGGGGTGTTGAATTTTGTCAAATGCTTTCTCAGCATCTAATGAAATGATCATGTGGTTTTGTTCTTTCAGTTTGTTTATATAATGGATCACGTTGATGGTTTTCCGTATATTGAACCATCCCTGCATGCCTGGGATGAAGCCAAACTCTTTATGTGTACTAGGCTGGTATTGAACTACTAGCAGATAACATGCCCTAGCCATTCAGGAGATGGAATTTTAGGGCTCAGATATTACACTCAGTGGATTTGGCTCTATTCTTCACAAATATTTCTTTTTGTAAGCTAAATAAAGTATTTGGTTCTATAACTGTTTAAGGGGACAGAAACATGATGTATATTGTCCTCATCGCATTAACGTAGAAAACTGTGTTTTATGCTCAAGATAAAACAGATGTGCTTGTATTAAGAAAACTGGATATGCAGAAAACTTAAATTTAGGCTATACTTGTATGTTGCCACCATTGTCAGAAAAAAATGGACTAGCAGTGAAATATTACCTTACCTACCAAATATTTTTTGACTGATGGCAATGTTAGTCTTTCCTCTTTTTATTAATTTGATGTTTTATTTACATTTCAAATAAAATGAAATTTTATTTATTTCCCTTTTCTCCCACCCAACCACCAACCCTTTCCTGCCTCCCCACCCTGGTATTCCCCTACATTGGGTAGTACAACCTTGGCAGGAGCAACAGCTTCTCCTCCCATTGGTGCTCAACAAGCCCATCTGCTGCTACATACACAGCAGGAGACATGAACTGTCCATGTTTAACCATCATTTTCCATGTAATGTGCAATAGGCTTAATAAAGCAAGCACAGTTCATCACTTCTCTATTCCTAATAGTAGAAAATAAAAACAGCCTGGATGCCCATCATGTGATGTATAAACAATGAAAATGTGATTCATTTAGACAAAATTATACAGATGAAAAGAAAAATGAAAGTAGTTTTATCTGCTTTAAATCCCATCCTTCAGAAGGTAGAGTGAGGTGGCTTTGTTGTTGTTGTTTTGTTGTTGTTGTTGTTTTGTTGTTGTTGCTGTTGTTGTTGTTGTGAGTTTGGGACCATCCTGGTCTATGTACATAGTTTGTAACTCTAACCTAACTACTGAACAACTTGGAACCAACAGTCAAAGGTCTTTATTATCTCTCAATATTAATGAACATAACTCACCTATAAAAAGACAGAGGCTAATAGATTGGATACATAAACAAGATCCAGCATTTAACAAAGACAAACACCATCTCAGAGTAAAAGGATGGAAAAAGTTCTCTCAAGCAAGTGGTCCTAAGCAACAAGCTGGAATAGCCATCCTAATATTCAAAAAAAAGACTTTCAACCAAAAGCTATCAAGTATGAAAAGGAAGAACACTTTATATTCATCAAAAGGAAAATCGACCAAGAGAGAAAGTCTCAATTTTGATCTTTGCCCCAAATACAAGAGAACCCACATCCATAAAAGAAACTTTACTAAAGCTCAAAACACCCATTGAACCCCACACAATAGTAGTGTGAGACTTCAACACCTCACTCTCATCATTGAACCGGTCACTGAAACAGAAACTAAACAGAGACACGGTGAAACTAACAGTGGTTATGAGCCAAGTGGATTTAACAGATGTCTACATAATATTTTACCCTAAAGAAAGAATATACCTTCTTCTCAGCACCCCATGGTAACTTCTCCAAAATCGCCCATATAATTGGTCACAAAACAACCATCAACAGATACAAGAAGATAGAAATAATCGCATATATCCTATCAGAGCACCATGGCCTAAAGTTGGTCTTCAATAACAGCAAAAGCAACAGAAAACCTACTTACATGGGGAAACTGAATAATGTTACACTCAATAATAATGTGGTTAGGGATAAAATAAAGAAATTGAAGACTTCCTAGAATTTAATGAAAATGTGGATACATCATACCCAAACTTATGGGACACAATGAAAGCAGTGTTAAGAAGAAAATTCATAGCACTAAGTGAACTGGTAAAGAAACTGGAGAGATCTTACACTAGGGACTTAACAGCACACCTGAGAGCTCTAGAACAAAAAGAAGCAAACTCACCCAAGAGGAGCAGACAGCAGGAAATAGTCAAACTCAGGGCTCAAATCAACCAAAGGGCAACAAAGAATAATACAAAGATTCAGCAAAACCAAAAGCTGGTTCTTTGAGAGAATCAACAAGATAGATAAACCCTAGCCAAACTAACTAAAGATCCCAAAGGCAGTGTCCAAATGCAACAATCAGAAATGAAAAGAAAGACATATCAACAGAAACAGAGGAAATTAAAAAAAAATCATCAGATCCTACTACAAAAACCTATACTCAACAAAACTGGAAAATCTGGATGAAATGGATGGTTTTATAGACAGATACCAAATACCAAAGTTAAATCCAAAGCAATCTCACTTATTAACATAAATGCAAAAATACTCAATAAAATTCTTGCAAACCAAATCCAAAAGCCTATCAATACCATCATTCAGCACAATCAAGTCTTCATCCCAGGGATGCAAGGTTGATTCAATGTATGGAAATCCATTAACATAATCCACCATATAAACAAAGTCAAGGAAAAAAAATCACGTGATCATCTCCTTAGATGCAGAAAAAGCATTTGACAAAATATAACACCCATTTATGTTAAAAGTATTGCAGATATCAGGAATCCAAGGACCACACCTAAACATAATAAAAGCTATTTACTGCAAACCAATACCCAATATCAAATTAAATGGAGAGAAACTTGAAGCAACCCCACTAAAATTGGGAACAAGACAAGGATGCCCACTCTCCCCATATCTATTCAATATAGTATTAGATGTGGGGTTGCTCCTGTATATTATCATGTCATCTGCAAGTACTGATACCTTAATTTATTCTTTGCCAATTTGTATCCACTTGATCCCATTTGTTACCTTATTATAAAGATAAAAAAATTAAAAAAAAGAAATATTGACACCAAGAGCGACATATACTCTTTACATACAAAGTTATACTGCCTATGAGATGCATAAGGTCAGTGGAGAAACAAAGCCTGTGTGAGTTACCAACATGGAACTTATTAGACTGAAGTCCCACACCATGAGATGGAATCAATACCCTATCCTGCTTAGGTAGCTAAAGATGTAAACTGTATAGATAGTCTATGTATCTAGGGTAGAAACAAATAATAGTGCTCTAAATTTTTTTCCGTTTTTTTCTTTATTAACTTGAATATTTCTTATTTACATTTCGATTGTTATTCCCCTTCCCGGTTTCCAGCCAACATCCCCCTAACCCCTCCCCCTCCCCTTCTATATGGGTGTTCCCTTCCCATCCTCCCCCCATTACCGCCCTCCCCCCAACAATCACATTCACTGGGGATTCAGTCTTAGCAGGACCAAGGGCTTCCCCTTCCACTAGTGCTCTTACTAGGCTATTCATTGCTACCTATGAAGTTAGAGGCCAGGGTCAGTCCATGTATAGTCTTTAGGTAGTGGCTTAGTCTCTGGAAGCTCTGGTTGCTTGGCATTGTTGTTCATATGGGGCCTCGAGCCCCTTCAAGCTCTTCCAGTTCTTTCTCTGATTCCTTCAACAGGGGTCCTATTCTCAGTTCAGTGGTTTGCTGCTGGCATTCGCCTATGTATTTGTTGTATTCTGGCTGTGTCTCTCAAGAGAGATCTACATCTGGTTCCTGTCGGCCTGCACTTCTTTGCTTCATCCATCTTGTCTAATTGGGTGGCTGTATATGTATGGGCCACATGTGGGACAGGTTCTGAATGGGTGTTCCTTCTGCCTCTGTTTTAATCTTTGCCTCCCTATTCCCTGCCAAGGGTATTCTTGTTCCCCTTTTAAAGAAGGAGTGAAGCATTTGCATTTTGATCATCCATCTTGAGTTTCATGTGTTCTGTGCATCTAGGGTAATTCAAGCATTTGGGCTAATAGCCACTTATCAATGAGTGCATACCATGTGTGTTTTTCTATGATTGGGTTACCTCACTCAGGATGATATTTTCCAGTTCCCTCCATTTGCCTATGAATTTCATAAAGTCATTGTTTTTGATAGCTGAGTAATATTCCATTATGTAGCTGTACCACATTTTCTGTATCCATTCTTCTGTTGAAGGGCGTCTGGACTGTTTCCAGCTTCTAGCTGTTATAAATAAGGCTGCTATGAACATAGTGGAGCATGTGTCTTTGTTATATGTTGGGGCATCTTTTGGGTATATGCCCAAGAGATGTATAGCTGGATCCTTAGGTAGTTCAATGTCCAATTTTCTGAGGAACCTCCAGACTGATTTCCAGAATGGTTGTACCAGTCTGCAATCCCACCAACAATGGAGGAGTGTTCCTCTTTCTCCACATCCTCGCCAGCATTTGCTGTCACCTGAGTTTTTGATCTTAGTCAATCTCACAGGTGTGAGGTGAAATCTCAGGGTTGTTTTGATTTGCATTTCCCTTATGACTAAAGATGTTGAACATTTCTTTAGCTCTTTCTCAGCCAATCGGCATTCCTCAGCTGTATTTTTAATCTACTGATAAATTACTCCTAATGGCATTTTGCTATACTCCTATATCTGTGCTTTATTAACACATCATCACAGAACCTCGTCCTGAGTAGCTGGAACAAATACAGAGACCTATATCCAGACATGTAGAAAGTGAGGTGCCTTGGAACACCTAGCTCTAAATGGCAGTTGTTTGTCTAATCCTTCCCTCAGAACTCAGGGAACTTGAATACCAACCAGACAGCATACACCAGTTGATATGCAGCCCTCCAACAGAGATATAATAGAGGATTCAATGCTTGGGTTCAGTCAGAGACAATGGACCTAACCCTCAAGAGTCTGGAGGCCTCAGGGAGTTTAGAGGTGTGGCGGAATAGGTGGGATGAGGGGACATCCTCATGGAGATAGAGGAGGGAGTGGAGGTATGGGATATGAAACAGTCAAAAGGTGGGCAGGGAAGGGAATAAAATTTGGAGTGGAAAAAAAGAGAGAAAAGAAAACAATCAAGGGGAATGAATGGATACCATGAGAACAAGGACTATATTTTCATGTGAATACACAAAGACTGACACAGCAAGCATGGGGCCTACTGGGTCTACATGAGCTCTTTTGTATATATATTATGATTTCAATTTTAGTGTTCTTATAGGATTCCTGATTGTGCAAATGAGTGTCTCTGATTCATGTGCCTTCTCATGGGCTTGCTTTCTTCTCCTGAGTTGTCATGCCCAGGTTAGATGACATAGTTTCATTTCATTATATTTTTATGTTGATCTATTTTATTATTATCTTTTAGAATTGTGCATTTTAAATGATAAACAGAAAGAGAGTGGATCTGAATAGGAGGGGAAGTAGAAGGAACTGGGATGAGTAGATGGAAGAGAAACTATAATTAGTATATATTATGTGAAAAAGATTTCATATTTAATGTAAGAGAATAATAGACATTCTAATAGCTTATTGGATGCAGTTAAATCAATATAATCTCTTTGAGAGTTTATGAAAGAACTATACAAAACTCTACTTGGGGAAATGAATCGATACTAGTGATTCTAACACTATTGAAACAATGTGTTACATGACAAAGAGAAGAGGAAAAGAATAAATTGGGAAAAGAGGGAAAGGGAAGGGTGAGATTGTTCTTCACCATGTAATAGTCATTAAGAACCATGCTTTACTTAGATTACAATTTTAATTGTTTACATGAATAATAGGAAATGGTGATTGGCAAAATTCTTAAGTTTCACAAGCATAATTTATGGATAAATTATTAAAATATCTATTTAGTTTTAAAAAATAAATAACTTATACTTGGAGGAATATAATGATAGGTCTTGATATGAGAATATGGAAGATAACTTTTATAGTCCATTCTATATTAAAAATAAAACCTTTCATCTTACAAAGGAAACGAATAAAGAATGATGAATAAGAAATACATTAAACAAAGTATAAATCAGGAAATACCCAAAATAAAACCTCAGTCTTTCTCCAGAGTGACATCTCAGTATCTCTTAGAAAACCAGAAACTTGATATAAAATAAATAGGCAGTATTCACAACAATGCATTGCAATTTTGGGTTGAGCTCTCTGGCATCTAACATCATTGGAATTACTGATTTCAGAACAACAATAACAACAACAACACAACATAAAACTTAGATGACAGCAAATTAACTGTGAGAAGCAAATGATAAAAATAAAGATAAAAAATTAAAAATAAAGCTAGAAATTTTAAAAAGGAGAGAAGAGATCCATTAATACAGCCACTTTTATATTCCTTAGATGGATGAAAATATCTGGGATCATCCTGAGGGACCATGAGTTGTACAATATTTACTCAGGGCCACTTTGAATAACATGATGACAATTTGAGAATTAGTAATTCAAAAGGGGTGGTGATTCATGATGTAATATCAAAAATAAAAGAAACTAATTTAAAAACAAGGCTATATTAAACAATTCAATGGCAAATTTTCCAGTTTCAGACAATTATCTGATAAAAATAATTATGTAGCCTACGAATCTAATTTATGGGAAAAAGAGTTTCCACACGAAGTAAACTAAACCAGTAATGTTATAACTTGCTTTCTGATCTCACCAAAAGACCTAAAGCTTTCTATCACACAAATTTTTGCTGGAAACTGAAAACATGGTGCTTTTAATGGATTATTTTAAAGGCTTGTGACAACATTGAAATTCAGTAATTTTATCTGTGTATAGTAGGACATGTAGAAGCTGTATGATAAATGAGACACCTTGGAGTGTACACAGTGCACACGTAAACTTTCTCTGATATTCTCATTTTATACTTAAATATATAGTTAATGATACACTGTTGTACAGATCTATGAGTCATTTTTTTGATGTATTAAAAGAGTTTTTCTCAATTATATTTCATTTATGAGAATGCCTTACATGTAAAAACTTCACTTAATAACTTGTGACACATAATGATTAACTTAAATACATGAAATGAGATGGAAAAATGTTGTTAATGCTTGTTAACACTATCCTTCAATTTTATTTATTTAGTGTTTGTGATTTACCATTTAATGCCATTATAAACAAAGAAAAATTAAAAATCATCCTTATATAATTGGTCTTACTTTTCCTATTGTAATGTGCAAAGGTACTAAATAGTAGTATTAGAAATTTTAACTTAGATTAAATATGTTAAATCATACAAGTTGCCGTGTGTAGCTTGACTCCAGAGTTGAACAACAGAAATGAACACAAGCCAGTGTTTTAATGGTTACCAAGAAAACGATATATCTTTTAGGACAGAAATAACCTCAGAATAACTAGTTCAAGATTGCACAGATACCCATAGCTACTATGATGCTTAGTATAATGTTTGATTTGACAAAGGTTAGCACTGCTTTGAAAAACACATTATCCATTCACCATAAAGAAACTATTCAAAAAGAAAAAAGTTCTTTGTTTTTACATAATAAAGTTGAGACACATTAGCCTTCACATAGCTTTCTTCTTGAGATTTTATTTCTTGTCATTAAGAGATATACAAATGTTTCTGCTTAAATTCAGAAAAGATAAAAAGCAAACTCTCTGTAGGTGTTATCTCTCATTAATTTGAAATATTCAGTAAATAGGAAATGATAAGTATTCTATATTAATTAGCAAAAGCTATGTATGATAGAAGACGAATAACAAATCCCATGATACTTACTCTCTTTATCTGTGCCCAGAGCCAAGGCTGTACCACACTCCTCAGACACTAAGAGAGCTGGTCTGCCCACAGGTGGGACCCCACTTTCTCTCCATTGACTGTCCAAGAAAAGACCTGCCAGGAGCACTCGGGAAGCAGGAGCCACAGGGCAGGCTAGGAAAGGACCTTCCAGTCTTCATCTGCACCCAGAACTGGGACTGTCCCACAGATCTCAGACCCAAAACCTGCTCTGAGAGAACTGGTCTCCCAGGAGTCCTCTCACTCCTAAGAAGCTCACAGGCCCCCAGGAGTGACAGCTCCAGTCAGAGACAGCACAAGCAACTAACATCAGAGATAACCAGATGGGGAGAGGCAAGCACAAGAACCTATACAACAGAAATCAAGACTACTTGGCATCATCAGGACTTATTTCTCCAACCACAGCAAATACTGTATATCCCAACACATTGGAAAAGCAAGATTTAGACTTAAAAGCACTTCTCATGAAAATAATAGAGGACATTAAGAAGGATATAAATAACTCCCTTAAAAAAGAAGGGAAACACTGGTAAAGAAATAGAAGTCCTTAAAGAGAAAACACAAAAATCCCTTTAAAAAGTACAAAAGAACACAACCAAAGAGGTAAAAGAAGTGCACAAAACCATCCTGGATCTAAAAATGGAATTGGAAACAAAGAAATCACAAAGGGAGACAACCTTGGAGAAAGAAAACTAGGAACGACATCAGGAATAATAGATACGAGATCGCCAATAGAATACAAGAAATTAAAGAGAAAATCTCAGGTGCAGAAGATTCGACAGAAAATATTGATAAAATAGTCAAAAAAAAAAACCTGAGGGCAAAAAATACCTAACCCAAAATATCCAGGCAACCCAGGACTCAATGAGAAGACCAAACCTAAGAATAATAGGTTTAGAAGAGAGTGAAGATTCCCAGCTTAAAGGGCCGGTAACTAGCTTCAACAAAATCATAGAAGAAAATTTCCCTAATCTAAAGAAGGAGATGCCCATGAACATACAAGAAGCCTACAGAACTTCAAACTAATTGGAGCAGAAAAGAAACTCCTCCCATCACATAATAGTCAAAACACCAAACACAAAACAAAGAAAGAATAATAAAAGCAGTAAGGGATAAAGGTCATGTAACATGTAAAAGGCAAACCTATCAGAATTACACCAGATTTCTCAACAGAGTCTATGGAAACTAGAAGATCCTAGGCAAATGTCATACACACCATAAGAGAACACAAATGCCAGCCGGGGCTAATATATCCAGCAAAACTCTCAGTTAACATAGATGGAAAAACCAAGATACTCCACAACAAAAGAAATTTACACAATATTTTTACACAAATCCAGCACTACAAAGGATAATAAATGGAAAACTCCAAGGCAAAGAGGGAAACTACACCCTAGAAAGAGCAAAAAGCAATCTCTTTGCAACAACCCCCCAAAAATATAGCCACACAAACATAATCCCATCTCTAATAACAAAAATATCAGGAATAATAACCATTTCTTAATATCCCTTAACATCAATGGACTCAATTCCCCAATTAAAAAATTAGACTAACAGACTGGATATGCAAACAGGACCCAGCATTTTAACGAATACAGGAAACAAATATCAGTGACAAAGACAGACACTACCTAAGAATAAAAGGTGTGAAAAAAAGCTTCCAAGCAAAGGGTCCCAAGAAACAAGGTGGAATAACCATTCTAATATTTAATGAAATCGACTTTCAACCAAAAGTTATCAAAAAAATAAGAAAGGACGCTTTATACTCATCAAAGCAAAAATCCACCAAGATGAAGTCTCAATACTGTAATCTATGCACCAAATGCAAGGAAACCTACATTCATAAAAAGAAATATTACTAAAGCTCAAAGCACACATTGCACCTCACACAATAATAGTAGGAGGCTTCAACACACCACTCTCATTAATAGACAGATCATGGAAACAGAAACTAAATGGAGACGTAGTGAATCTAACAGAAATTATGATGCAAATGGATTTAACAGACATCTATTAAAAAGTTGATTATAAAACAAACAGGGTTGGGGATTTAGCTCAGCGGTAGAGCCCTTGCCTAGCAAGCACAAGGCCCTGGGTTCGGTCCCCAGCCCCGAAAAAAAAAAAAAAAAAAAAAAACAAACAAATGTAAATTTTTCTCTGCACCACATGATACCTTCTTAAGAACTGACCATATGTTTGGTCACAAAACAGGCCTCAATAGATACCCAGAGATTGAAACCCCTTGTATTCTATCAGATCATTATGGACTAAAGCTGGTCTTCAATAACAACAAAGACATCAGAAAGCCCAGACATACATGGAAGCAGAACAATGCTCTACTCAATGATAACTTGGTCAAGAAAGAAATACAGAAATTAAAGACATTTTAGAATTTAATGAAAATGAAGGCACAACAAACCCAAACTTATGAAATACAATGAAAGCAGTGCTAAGAAGAAAACTCATGTTAATTGAGAGTTTTGCTAGATATAGTAGCCTGAGTGGCATTTGTGTTGACTTAGGGTCTGAATGACATCTGTCCAGGATCTACTGTATTTCATAGTCTCTGTTGAGAAGTCTGGTGTAATTCCAATAGGACTGCCTTTACATACTACTTGATATTTTTTCCTTACTGTTTTTTAATATTCTCTCTCTCTCTCTCTCTCTCTTGCTCTCTCTCTCTCTCTCTCTCGCTCTCTCTCTCTCGCTCTCGCTCTCGCTCTCGCTCTCGCTCTCGCTCTGTGTGTGTGTGTGTGTGTGTGTGTGTGTGCGCGTGCGCGCGCATGTTTGTGTGCATTTTATGTTTTGACTATTATTTAACAGAAGGAGTTTCTTTTCTGTTCCAATCGGTTTTGAGTTCTGTAGGCTTCTTGCATGTTAATGGGTATCTGGATTTTTGTTTGTTTATTTTGTTGGTTGGTTGGTTTTGGTTTGTTGTTGTTGTTGTTGTTGTTGTTTTATGTTAGGGAAGTTTTTTTGTATAACTTTTTGAAGACACTTACTGGCCCTTTCAATTGGGAACCTTCACTCCCTGAAATACCTATTGTCCTTAGGTTTGATCTCATTGTGTCCTGGATTTCCTGGATGTTTTAAGTTAGGAGCTTTTTTGTTTCCCATTTTCTTTGGTGGTCAGGTAAGTGCTTTCTAAGGTATCTTCTGCCCCTGAGATTCTGTCTTCCATCTCTTGTATTTTGTTGGTGATGCTTGCATCTGATTCCTGATCTCTTCCCTAGGTTTTCTATCTCCAGGGTGGTCTCCCTTTGTTATTTCTTTATTATTTCTATTTCCATTTTTAGATCGTGGATAGTTTTGCTCAAATATTTCTCTTGTTTAATTGTGTTTCTTGTAATTCTTTAAGGGATTTCTGTTTTTCTTTTCTACTTGTTTACCTATGTTTTCCTGTATTAATTTAAGGGAGTTATTTATGTCCTTCTTAAAGTGCTATATTACCATCATGAGATGTGATTTTAAATTCAAATCTTGCTTTTCCGGTGTGTTGGGATATCCAGTATTTGCTGTGGTGGGAGAAGTAGGCTCTGGTGTTGCTAAGCAGTCTTGATTTCTGTTGCTTAGATTCCTGTGCTTGCCTCTCGCTATCTGATTATCTCTGGTGTTAGCCGATCTGTCTCTGACAGTGGCTTGATGCTCCTCCAAGCCTGTGTGTCAGCACTCCTAGGGACCAGACCGATTTCTCCCAGTCGGATCTGGGTACAGAGAGTTGTGATACAGGGTCAGCTCCGGGTGCAGGCAGAAATCAGAATGATCCTGTTCCAGACTCGTCCTCAGTTTCTGCATCCAGAGGGCTGCAGGTGGGTTCTTCTTGGGCCAGGAATGAGAGCAGAAGTGGTGGTCTCCCCTGTGCTCTCAGGATTGTCTGTACTTCTGAGAGAGAGTCCTGCTCTCTCCCCAGGGGATCTGTGTACAGAGGGCAGTAAGACCAGATCAGATCCGGGTGCAAGCAGAAACTAGAAGGATCCTGTCCCAGACTGTTCCTGAGTTCCTGTGTCTTGAGGGCTCTAGGTGGGTCACTTGCAGCAGAAGAGTTGGTCTTAACCTCTGTTGTCAGGTGTGTCAGTGCTCCTAGAGACTGACTTTCAGCTCCAGGGGCTGGAGAAGACTGGAAGGATCCTGATCCTGACTACTCTTACGTTCCTGTGTCTAAAGGGCTTCAGGCATGTTTCTCTTGGGCCAGGAATGTAAGAAGTGGTGGTATCCCCCGTGCTTTCAGGTTTTTCCACACTTCTTAGGAGTCTAGCTCTCTTCCCCATGAGATTTGGGTACAGAGAACTGTGAGACAGTTGTATTTTCTTGCTAAGCAGTGAGGAGCTTGTAAATGTTACTTTGTTGTATTACCTACTGCCCATCTTACTTATTCTCTGGAGGATGATGTCATTATTCAGGTGAAGGCAGGTACAAGATGGAATGACGCATATCGTTGGACGAGAAGGAAGGATGGGTGGGAGAAAAGTTTTAGAGAGGAGGACATGGATTGAGAGAAAAGAAGCAGTCGAGAGCACACGGAGGTGGATGCTAAGATTCTTCTCTACAATATATAGGTTATTATGAATATTCTGAAGGGATGGATGTGTACAGACCTTTGTATATCTAGGTGGGCAATTATATCTTATCAATTGGATAAGAGTTTATTGTGTTGTGTGTTCTTTCATGTGGCAATTTAGTTGAATTCAAGAGAGTATGTGGTGGCTAGAGACACAGGATCACCACAGAATTAGGATGTGTATGTCTGGCATGGTAGCAACCTGCCTTGGGAACTAGAAAGGTAGAGAGAGTGTTGCCAGGCTCAGAGAGTAGCCATCAGTCGTGTGATATGGGGTGGAACAAAGCAGGTAAGACACTTTGCTGACTGAGATGAAAATATCTAACATGTCATGGGGTTCTATGGTGCCAGATCTAGTGTGAGTTAAAAGAAACCTCCTTTATTTATAATTTTACCAGAACAGTTCTCTAATTCACTTTGTTGCTCTAAGAGTTTGTATTCTTATATAGTCTCCAACTTTTGAGAATTGTGGCTTCTCTTTTTAGATAATTCATACACCATTATCATTTAAAATTAAATGGTTAATTAGCAATTGAGTTATAAATAATAACCATAAATAAGAACCTTCTGAAATAATGAGACTAAAAGAACTTGCCTGGAAAATAGGTATAATTAAATGAAAATAAAATTTCCTAATATCCAGAGACCTTTTTGACCATTTAATGTTATCCTGTTTTACAACCTTTGTCTGGGTGCTGGGAAATAAACTTGAGATTTCTGTGAGGTCAACAGGGGCTCTGAATGACTGAGCAATCTCTTCAGCCCTATGGAGTGGAGGAACTAATGGTTCTCTCCCTTATTTGTACTCTAAATTGAACAGATACTGTATCTAAAGATATACCTTTTGTAAATACCAAAGTTTATTGCACTATTCTTTATCTTTCATGCTATACTTCGGCTAAATTGTGAAGGAGAAGGAAAAAGGCAAGCATCAATTAGCCTTGTCAGTTATAAAAGTCTTAAATTCCTGCTAACTCAAAACATGTAAGTAGTTTTGAATATCATAAATTTGCCATTTCCCAGCAATAGGGGGAATATGGACAGGAAACCAAGAAAGGGGATAATATTTGAAATGTAAATAAAAAAATTAATAAAAATGCAAAAATTGGATATTTTAAAGTATTATTTTCCTTTCTGATTCATTTCTGCTTGACTGATTTTGGATTCTCTAGATATCTTGAAATGAATATTTTTAAATGATGAAAATGCATTGTAATTATAATAAGTTTGCATATGAGAGCCTTCCAAGTTTAAATATTCATCCTGTAAGGAATGCTAGCATGTTAATAAAACATAAATGATAAAAATCTATTGTGTCTTTCATTATTATATTCTAAAACTATGATTCAGTTGTTGAGTTATTGTGCATACTTTGACATATTTCTTTTTATCAGGTACACTAAAAGTAGCAATATTCAAGAAAACTGAAAATTATCCAATTTAAATTATGTAGAGTAGCTATTTTCCTGTTAGAATATTTTATTTTTCATATTTCAATATTGTGTTATTTTTGCAAAAGTTTGCCTCTTTCTTATGGAAAAATATTTTCATAATAATACAACCTGTGGCAAACTTTATGTCTAGAAATATTAACTAGCTTAATCATATCTGTCATCTACACCTTCTCATTTAGTCATGTGTTGTTTAAAATAAATCATATAAACAACCATAAAAACAATTGATAAGCTGACAATGTAAAGTATAACTGCTCACATTTGAGGACTTCTCTAAGAAACAATTTTTAAAGTTTTACTTGTCTATTGTATATTCTTGAAACTGTTTTGTCCCTTAATAAATGGTTTTCAACATTCCTAATTTTGAAACCCTTTAATGCAGTTCCTTATGTTGTGGTAACCCTCAATCATAAAATTTTGCTATTTCAACACTATATTTTTTACTTCATAACTGTAGTTTTGTAACTGCTATATATGGCATTTTAAGTACCTGATATGCAGGATATCTGATATGCCACCACCAAAGTCATCATGACCCACAGGTTGATAACCAATGCTTTAAAACATTAAATTTTGGAGATATTAATAATGATGAATTGATATAGCTCTAACAGAAATACAAAAGTTATAATACATGTGTATTGACTATTCAAAGACATTAGTAAAATTAACATTGATTCCTCAAGATTCCAAAATGGCATGTGATTTTTCTAATAATAAATAAATGTTTCATCTTGTAAACAAAAATATAATTGTAGGCAAATTTAGTCTTAATTTGAGATAAGTGTTCCTTTACATGAAATTTTGGAATGGACACTGAAAACTGTCCAGCATATTCAATGTAGCATGAAAATCAGTTGAACTGTGAATAAAGAATATTCTGTGAAAAAGTGGGAGATGACATTTTTATTGTAATTCAACAGCTTCCACATTGAATACTTGCTCTCTAGGTGATAGTCCCAGGCACTAAGCATAATTGATCACATGAACATGAATTTTCTAGCAGGTAAACACATTAATTAGATGATTGTTTGAGAGCCTATTAGCACCTGGCGCCTTGTTATAAGATGCACATCATTAGTGTCTACTAGCTTGAAGTCCATGACTCCTCTCTGCTCTCATTCTGTCTCTGCTCCACTGCCATAATAAGGTGAACTATGATTTGTGTGAGAGAATTTTTGGTAGGGTATAGGTGTGTACACATGCCATATATATATATGGAACAGATATAAATGTTAGGTATCTTCCTCTGTGGCTCTTTAATTAAATTTTGAGACGTAATCTCTCATTGAAAGTGGATCTTAACCATTCTTCTCAGCAATTCTTTTGTGCTGGATTATACGACATTTTATGTGGATAGGGAGATTCTGAACTCAGCTTTTTGTGCTTGAGCAGCAAGAACTTAAGGAGACCTGGATATCACTCAAAGACCTGTGGCTAATGTTTAGCCTCATCTCAGGCTAAAATCAATAGTGCCAGTTGACCAAAGGTTGAAACTTTCAAATTTTTGAAACAAATTAAATACTTCCTGCCTTAAGTTCTTCATGGAAATGGAAGGCAGAATTATATAGCAAGTTAGGATCCGTCATGGCATGCTGAGCCCTTTGTCAGGTCATGTTTTGTTTACTAACAATTTTCCTTCTTCTTATAGTGTAACAGGGGGTATTGCAAAACAGAGAGATTGGAGCTTTAGTAGCATGAAGCTAGGCTGCTTGGAAAAAGTATGTATGTGACCCTTTGGCGGTGTCGGGCATCCACCAAAAATTTTGGAAAATATTAATTAATGCATACATGTAGTATGTTGTATCGATAATCACTACACAGAGAGACCAAGAAACAAGCTCAAGATCAGGCATGAAGCCTCGGATTGAGGTTTGGTTTGTGAGTAGTCATTGAAGCCATGTGACTCAGGACAGATCAAAAAAGTACAGTGGCTCGGACAGTCACAGGATTCTAAGGGTTCAGTCAGGAAGATTACTATGAATTTAAATACAAATTCCAGAAGAGTCAGAAATATATAACGTAAGCCTATCTAACCAAAAAAGATAAGGCCCAGATTAGTATATAAACAGGATAAAGACCATATCACTGTGGGAGTCTGCTAGGATGATAATGGCGGGTCATGAGAATGCACACAGTAAAATATTAAAAACACTGAGAAACATTTTTGAAAGATTCAGAGTTCAACTGGGCCACCTATTTGTGTAATAATTTAAATAGGATTATGACAAAGCAATTGTCTAAAAGAGCAAGTAAAATATAACTGCTTCCTGATTTTTTATCTTTTATGTCCAATTCCTAGTTCAACATTTAACTAGTTAATTCTGTAAACAAGTGTTAGAACAAATACATAAATTATTTCTTAAACTCAGAATGTGAAGGATATTAGATACTTTGTGATGTGAGTAATTCATTTGTGGACAAAATGCTATAAATTATAATTATCACATACTTTTCACAGGTATATATTGTGAAGTTAAATATTGACCACAGCTTCAAGATATAAATTATAAGACAGAACAGAATGACACACATTCAGTAAATTTTAAAATTTAGTTATTTTTTAATAATTTTGAGAAATTAAAACTATATTGTTATATTAATTTGTATACATGATATGGGATTGGTAAATGTTTTGTCTTATCATTCAGTGTCAAATCCATAATTTATTTTTACACCAGGATATTTTTCAAACATCCTGCACTGAAATATTTCAAAATAATATACAGTGTGAATGTACTGTATATTGCAGCTCATGAGAAAGCAATAAAACAATAGACACGCTAAGGAGGAGAGGGGAAAGCCCATGAGACATGTCAAGAATTCTAGGAGTGGGAAAAATAATCTTTCCCAGAGAAGAACATACTAATTGGTTACCCAATGCCAAATGGTCAGTTCTGAAAGCAACCATCCAATTAATATTACACAAACTCAAGTATGCTAAATTAGGATTGCAAATATATAATACATATATATGCATATGCACTTAACAATAATTAATGAAAAAGAGGAGATAAATCTGAAGGAAGAAGAACAAGTATATGCAAGGGGTTGGAAAGAGGAAAAGAAAGGGGCACTTGATGTAATATGTGCTATGGTCTCAAATAATAAAGGAAGTAATATAAAATAATGGGAATAACCTTTAGAGCCAACCTGTTTCCCAAATTGTGTTTTCTTTGCACTAATAACATTAGCCTGGTTTATTTTTCGAATGTATCATTCTACAGTTTTACATAAATATACATTTATTCTTTTGTAAACTAAATGCACAAGAGGAGAATAATTCCCTTGATTATAATGGAAGTAGAGTAGGAAAATTTGTAATAGCCATTGGTGGGGGACAAGTAGAAGGAAGTAGGGTTTTTCAGAAACATTATGTGAGTTACACATCAAGTTCACAGGACTTATAAAAGTGTCTACAAAACTTTTGAATGTTCAGGCCAGGCAAAATTCTACCACAGAGAATGAAGGTAGTCATAAAATCTCACCACAAATTAATGAGCTGTCTATCAGTCACTGCTAGCATCTAGGAGAGGAAGACTCGATTTTATTAAGCATGAGACCCCCGTGTGTGTGTGTGTGTGTGTGTGTGTGTGTGTGTGTGTGTGTGTGTGTGTGTATACAACAACAAAGAATAACAAATTACGTAACATTACGTAACATACAGTTCCAGAGAAATTAAGTCTGTGATGGTAGACCAGAGGCATAGCATAAGACAGCTGACATGGATAAGCCAGGGATGTGGATCTTTTAAGTTGAGAAGAGTAGTGATTGATCAAACTAATGTACAAAATTCTAAAAGAACTAGTGAAAAACAAAAACAATCAAATTTCACATTTCCCTAAACTGAGAAAACAAAACAAACAAAAACAAAACAATCAACCAAACAGACAGATAAACAGAGAATAATAATTTGACATCTTTTTCTTTATGTCTCAAATAAAGAGTTATTTTCATTTTCTTTATAACTAGATCTTCTTACTTTGATTCTGACACTGAAGTTTGTCTATCAATGCTGAAAAGACAAAATATATAGATATTGCTATTCCACACGACTTATTATTCTTTAGCTTTGAGGAGTTTGAGTGAGAGATAGATAAAACAACCAATGGCAAATTATTTCTGGAAATATTAATACTACCAGCTTTCCCTGATAAGTGGTAGAGTCACAAATGCCAGGCATCACAGCATGTGATGGTCTAAGATAAAGCAAATGTGCATACTGAGTTTTGCCTTTTACCCATCTCATGGCAAGCAGCCTAAGGGAAGATTCAGAACACAACTCAAAAAAATAACCTTCTAAGATTTCATTCTTAGATTTCATTTTACTTCTTAAACTTAACACAAATTCAGTTTTTCATTACTATTTTGTGGTAAAAAAATACAAGATTGAGATTTTTTTTCATTACTCCAGGATTAGTATTAGCATTAGTATTATTATCATTATTGTTATACACATTTTATTTTTAGATGAAATCTGCAAATCAATGTTATATTTACATTATTTCTACCCAATTCCATTCTATATTACTATATTATATAGTATATAATATATAATATTATTATATTATTTTCTCCTATCCAGGGTAACATTCCAACTGGTGTTCTAGTTGCTCAGTTGTTGTTTAGGGGACAGTATCATTGCCATTACATGGTGTAAAACATTTCACATCCGGCTTTCAGTATTCTGGAAGTTATAATCATTCTATTTCTCCTCCTATAACATTCCCTAAGCCTTGGTGTAGAGATAAATATATCAGTTTAGTCTGGGAACACCATGATCACCAGTTTTCTTCCTTGACCAATTGTAGATTTCTGTCATAGCTTCCTGTCTACTGCAATCAATCAATCAATCAATCAATCAATAAATAAATAAATACAAAGCTTCTTTGGTAAAGGGTGAGAAAGGCATGTATCTGTAGGCATAATTCTGTTCCACAGTCAGTAAAACTTAAATGATGAAACTTTCAGTTAAACGGGGGGAGGAGGAGGCTAGAAAATGCAATAGTGAGTGAAGCAGCCCAGACGAAGAAACACAAATGCTGCATTTCTTTCCTATTTGAGGAATCCAACTCTGACATTTTAGATGTAGGCACATAACAAGGGTTATGTAAAGAAACTAGGGATGTAAAAGGATGTCATGGCAGTGAAGAATTCTAAGGAAAGTATATGATACATGGAGGTTATATATGCCAAAGTGTTGAGGGGGCTAACTTAACTATGAAAAGTAGGGGGAGTATAATATTGAGAGAGGGAGGGAGTTGTGAAAAGGAACATTGGGGATGATTAAAATGCCATAATAAAATATTTTATGTCTACTTAAAAACATTTAATAATGTAAATTAGTAAATGTGTAGACAATATAGCAAGATTATATAACTACGATGACTTGGAGTAGAAACACTAGCCCCAAGAGATGAGACTGTCTAACAAGCACTCCAGTGCCAGGAATGGGAATTTCCATTCAAGTTGCTGTAAGTTATTTGGGTTGCTATTAGTTGTCTCACAGAAATTGAAGAAAAGACACTTTTGTCTGAGACTTAATACACTTTGATGACTAGAACTCAAACTGGCCTGGAAGTTTTATCCATGAAGACTTTCCCTAAATGTATTAGAAAATGCAAAAAAGCTTCCTAGGAAGAAAAGAAGTCAGTAGTCCTTCCTAGCTGTTTAACCATGAACCATAATTACTAGCAGACCACTATATATTTAAGAACAAAATACAGATACATTATCTTTGGGGGCAGTGAATAGAAGTCTAATTAAATTTAAAGCCCACTCAATTGGAGGGAAATCATGCCTGGTACCATAAACATAGTCAATATCCCATAGCTGGTGAAGATCTGATTCTATAATTCTACAACATCACTTTTCTAAAGCAGTATAACTTTCCTGTTTATTATAATAAGATGCATGAAGTCACACAAATGGCATACTTTACTTTCAGGTCTGTCCAACCATATTTACAGAGTAGAAGCTCCTTCTTCACATGACAGAGGAATTCTACTTATGATAAGACAAGATGAGGCGAATATTCATTAACCGAATTCCACGGATGTTTTAGCATTTACATCACCAGAATTTATAGTTTTGAAATAATACCAATGTAGATGAAGAATTCTTCTCTTTTTCTGGACATTTCAAAATATTGCATGAAAATACTGTAAAAATAATTTCCTTGACATGTTTATGCAGATGTGTTTTTATTATTAAAAAGTCAGGGCAAAAAGGTGACTATGAACAAAAAAGGTCTGCTTCATTGGATTGTTTTATTTTCAAATTTTGAGCAAAAATAGAAAAGTCAGCAAAAATATTTGTTCACATACTTCTGACAAAAATATATCTTAAGCATTAATTCCCCTTGGTGTGTGGTCATAAAGCTTGTACATGAAATACACAGGCACATTAAATATAAAAATGCACATACAGTCATAAATGCTAAAGCCTTCTGGGCTTTAACGTATCTATAAAGCCTATTTCTGCATAACAATTAACCAAATCATGCTGTTTCAGCAACAAATGGACAGATAAAGTGTAGATGCTTTGGTATGTTAAAATATAAATGATCGTACTGACCAAGTAACAAGGAACATATTTTTTTCATACATAAACCTTGTCAATAAATGAAAAAATGCAAAGCTATGTAAGAATGACTGTGCTTATTTTTTTTAAATTGAAATATCTTCTTTTAGTGAAATGAAGCATGTTTCACATCTTAAGAGAAATCAATAGGATAATGTTACATGGTACAAGGCAAACCATGCTTGTTGTCTGCACCATGATTTGTAGTTCAGGGTTTGTGTTTAAAACCTATTAATGCAGACATAATCCTGCTTTTCACTGGGAATACAATGATTGGGTTATCCCCAGCTGCCCTGTTGTCCATGGCAATAACTCAGGTATTTCAAATTTGCATTTACTGCATACATTTTTCAACGTATAGACTGAGAGTTGATTCACCCTAATTAATCCAGATTGTTACTTACATTAAATAAGTAAATAATTCTTTTTTTTTTTAAAAAGGAAGAAAGAAAAAGAAAATGCAGTAAATATCCTTTCAAGGAAACAGTAGATTTTTAAAGCGTTCTTTACTTAGGATACCATACTTTAGGAATAAAATATTAGATAGAACATAAACTGAAAGGAACGAACAGTTCTACAAGAGTAAATGCACACTAGATATCCTAAAGCTTACTAAAAATCTATAGTTGTGGGATAATAGTTCCTGAAAGTAATCCTACTACTACTGTTCTGTCAAATATATATATTTCTCATGAATATTTGAAGAACTGTCTACTCACCCCAAGAACAGGGCAAAAGATACTACAAAAAAGTGACTTTTGTTGATGTTATCTACTGAAGTATGACTGAGGAGATATTTATAGGAGCAGAAATGACTTAAAGACAACTTCATTAGCAAAGCCCATGCCAATATAAAAAAATATCACAGAAAGGATGGAATATGGAGCACACTATATTGCAAGTCACAGGTAGCTGAGTTGGAGGGCATCTTTCAAAAGCGGAAGTTGGTTTGAAACACTTCCAGTTAGCTCAACTGGTTTATTTTCCAGGTAGGCCTTTTGGCCTTTGCTCCCTCTAGGATCTCTGCTAGTCTGATAGTGTCTTACAGCAGACTTTGGTATGTATAGTAGCTTTGAGCCAGTGGGGCATAGTGACTCTATTCACTTTCAGTAACTTCCTGACACTACTGAGTTGTTTCTTCCTGGTAATTAACACACTTCCCACCAAATGGAATTTTCTTCACCACTTAGAACACGCTGAGTCCTCATGAGCAGCCACTCAAAATGGAATGTATTTTTCTTACTGAAAAGTTTTATGTAATTATGGAATCCTCTCAAAATTTTTATACAAATCCTTATAGATTGATGGAGTTCTCCAACTTCATCAGAGATGTATCTTTGTGCAGTGAGAAATAATTGACACAGAAACTCACAGTTGTTCAAGAGAAGAGAGTGTCATTGAAATACTCAGCCACACACAGGATGCCTACATCACTCGAATAAAATATGCATATTACAAAATATATAAAATAAAATGCAACAAAGGAGCTAGAGAAGATGGATGATGGGTGCTTTGTGGATAATTAACAATAATGGAAATTGAGAAAAAAAAGCATTTAGGAAGGATGATGAGGAGTCAGAAATAGTAAATAGTAATCTTAGGAAATGAAAGTTGCTGCCAAATTCAAGGGGCTCTCCATTATGAAGTCCATTCATGCTGAAGATGGTTACAGATTGTCAGGAAATTATAATTGGATTTTTACCAGTGTGAGATCACTGGTAAATTTTGTCATAGAATATTTTTGACTTAACAGAGGTCAATTCCACAAGTCAATGGAGTGCTTGCAAATATCTACTTTGAAATTGGCTAGAAGGAATATCTAGATTGAAATGCAGCATCCCAGATGTTTTGTTTTCAGGGAAGTAAATCATGTAGGCATCTTTATTATTAATCAGAAAATTATGTATTCAAAATATATTTATTGTATTTAATATTTATTGATATATGTAGCATCCACATGCAGTCAGTCACCATAGTGTGAAAATCTTTCAGTTTTAAACATATGGGCATTTTTATTTTTCACAAAAAAGAAATTGTTTTTATATTCATCAACACTTAGCACAATAACATTTAACTTTAGCAAGAAAAACTGTAATGTAATGATTAGATATAATATATATGTATATATATGTGTGTGTGTGTGTGTGGTGTGTATCTGTGTACACAGCATATATATATATATATATATATATATATATATATATATATATGGTGGACATATGGATGTAGCATAATATTATTTAGCAATAAAAATATCTACTGATATTTTAAGTGAGTCATATACCATTGTATATAACTCAGGCTCATATACCTATATGTTTCTGTATGATTTTGTTTTTATAAGAAATTTCTACAAAGAGAAACATTTATGGGTATAGAAAATATATTTTAAATTGACTAATATTGAAAATCATGGGAGGAAATGGAGGTCTAATAGGTGCCTCATCAAGGAAAATATTGTTGTAATTTTACAACATTGTTAAAATACTAAAAAAATAAGTAATGGTTTTATTAGATCTGACTTATACTTCAATAACTATACTTTATGTACTTATGAAACAAAATACTGGAAAAAGAACAAATTTTCAGAAACATAGGCTGATTAACTCTAATTAGGAGACAGTCTTATATGCAGGGCAGTGTTTTTTTATCACTTTTTAACGATGAGTGTTATTAGTTTGGTCATGAAAGGTATTTGGGTTTTTTTTTCTAATTAAATTTAACAAGAACTTCACTGTAGAAAATTCATGAAGGTCCAAGTTGATTATCAATTTGTTTTCCATTACTGAGAGACCTCTCAACAGAATTGATTAAACAGTGGTAGTTGTATTAAGTAATGTAAAAAAAGCCTAGTTTCTAGTTTGCACTTCATTGTTTACATAGAATTTACTTCATTTTCTGTTGAAAGTTGGTTAAAGGATCTCCATGCTTTAACTTATTAACTTATTTTATAGCTAAACATTTTTCAAAAATGTACTTAAACATGCCAAGGTCATTAACATTCTTCTATGCGCAAGTATCCAGGGTTGACTGATTGGAAATGGATGATCTGTCTAACAGCTTATCTCTAAGAAGAGGTGGTTTTCTTTCCTTCAGCAAACTGTAGCTCTTCCTCTACGGGTGGGACTGTATGGAATTTTCCCTCCTGACATAGGCATATTAACTAGTTCTATGAAAATCAGTACACTTTGCATGGTACAATGTTAAAATGTATATGTATGCTTGCTGTAACACAGTTAGCACGTCTAGATTTTGATACGGTCTCCTCATTGCTGTCTGATATATGTCGTAAGATTCTGAAAGACTCTAAAAAATAGCCATGCTAACTTCTGCCTGAGCAGCAGAATGTTTTACTCCAGATAAATATTGATTTCTCCTTCTTCTTTTGAAAATATAATTCTTTTTGCTTTTTTTAAAATTTTTTATTAGATATATTTCTTAACTTACATTTCAAATGTTATTCCCCTTCTTGGTTTCCTGTCCATAAGTCCCCATTCCCTTCCCTTCCCCTCCCTCTCCCCCATACCGGAATTCCCCACACACATCCCCCTTACTGCCCCCCCCCAATATTCCCCTGCACTGAGCCTTGGCAGGATCAAGGGCTTCCCCTTCCACTGGTGCCCAACAAGGCTATTGTCTGCTACATATGCAGTTGGAGCTCTTGCTTTCTTTCAATTTAATAATCACTGTTAAAGATATTAAGAACAAGCATTTTCATATTTTAATAGCTAACTTGTTAGAAGACCAGACAACTCTAAAATACCTCTTTATAAGATACAATTTTACAAAATGAGATTTTTTATATATGAATAAAATTAGATTGCTTTTTCATTAAGAATGAAAGCAAATTATTATTCCTATTTTTTTTTTGAAGTACCCTAGTAAAAATCAAAGGGGCCTGAAAGTAAACGTTTCTTGCTTCTCTTCCTTCTGATATATTTGAAAATGATCCTTTCAAAGTGTTCTAAAATTAAAAGAGTATTTCTTATCATAGATATGAATTTCCCAATAAAATGATTCTCATAGTATATAGAGGCTATTGTAGCATTTCACAAAGTTAATTTTAATATGTTGGTGAGATACTTCTAAAGTGTTTTAAATTTTGTTAACTCTGCTTCTGCCAACAACCTGAGAGAAACTATAGTCCTGCAAACCTTAAACTCTTTTATATGTTAAGGGAAATGTATGTTTCATAGTTGGTTGTATGTGGGCTGAATGATGTGCTTTCATAATAGTGACAAAGATGTTACAGCTAGGCAGAGTCACTATCTTTTAGGATATGGCCATTGGAGGAAGATTCCTGCCTCATAGGATGACCCTATGTGAATGAAAGGGCAGTGTGTATTGAGTTCACTATGTTTTAAACAAGTTACTTCCACTTAAAAACACAGCTATCCTTACCAGAAGCACTAATAGGAATCAACAGAACATGAAATTTGCTATGTGATTCTGCGGCAATGAGATTATGGCAAAATGTATTGTACATGTGAAATGAACTTCTAAAGAATAAATCATTTTTAAAAGGAATAAATAAAAATTGAAAAGGAAGACATAAATTTTGGAAGACATAACAATGGGTATTGGACAGGGTGGCAAAGAGGAGTGAGGGATGAATATGACCAAGATACAGTCTGAATATGGGGAGTTTCATATAGCCCTCAATCTTGGTTAAGAGCAACAGACAATGACTGCTAAGAGACTGACAATCAGTGTTCTTCAGGATGAGCCCCCTGAAAGCTTATCCAATCACAAGTGATTGTCACAAACACACACACACACACACACACACACACACAAACAGAAACACACACACACACGCACACACACAGGAACAACAATAAATGTATCAGCAGAATGTGTTACTATATACATATGTGTATGCATGTGTACGATGGTCATAATTGAACAAAAAGTTATGAATTTGAGAGAAAATGAAACATGTCAGAGTTTGAAGGAAAATGTTGGGTGGAAATTATGAACATCTACTACTCATATAAAATTTTCAAATAAAATTAAATAAACTGTAGTAAAAATATATCCTGTATGAATGGAGGAGATTTTCAAAAAATGAATAAAACTTAAAATTGCAAATGGAGTTAATTTTAAGGAAATTAACATTGCCATCTTCATAAATGTCACAGAAATTAAAGCACCCAGGAATATTTTTATCAGTCCTGCGCTGATCAACAACAGGACCTTGCTAATGCTAACCAAGCACCCTAACTCTAAGCTTAATCTCTAGGACTGGTATTTTCACATTTCTAAGAATTATGTTGCATTCGCTATGTAGCGTAGCCAGGGATTACAGTCATAACCCTCCTGCCTCATATTCTAAATTGTTTAGATTGTAACCTTGTAACAAAATGATAGCCAAAGACAAATTTTAATGGAATATTCTTTAGCATGTTAAAAATATAAAAAAATGAATCATACCTAAATACTATCTGGAAAGAGGGAATGGAAAATGCCCTCAGAAATTTGGGGAGTAATTGATTATTTGAACATTTCTTACACACATTTAAGTAGTGTTATTTTATAAAATTCTAATAATTTCAGTGAGACAAATAGTCTTCTTATATTAGTTAATAAGTATTATTTTTAATACTACTTGAAATACAACAGAGTAAGAAATCAAGAAACTTTGAAACATTGCTAAAGTATAATTTGAACTTTAGTAGATAATTTGATTGTCTTGGTTTTAATGGGAAGGATATACCATGGCTTCTTTGAATGTTTGACCTCTGAACTTAGTTCCTCCTTCAGGAATTGGAACCTGGCTTGCAAGTGGACAGCTGGGAATAAGCCTTGAAGGGCATATGTGGCCTTGCCTCAGGTGCTCAACATAATCTTTGTTTTTGCATTCTGAAAAATTCACAATCCTACACCACATGCTCCCACTAAAAAATGTCTTCATCGTGACCTGATGAGGATTTGAGACCATGTGCTAAAATAATCTTTTCAGTAACACAAAAGCAATTAATACACTGCTGGACAAGCTGTGGGGTCTAATTTATAACATGGCTGTTAAGGACTTGTCATTAATGTAGCTCTGGAAATGATACCTTTTTAAAAAACAGAATTGCCATTCTTATTTAAGGACCAAACAATCCATAAACATTACAAAGTAAAACAATAGGAGAGATAGGAAGGTCATTAATGCCCAGGCTGCCCATGCCTCAGCGTTTGTCATTATTAGATATCAGCTGCAGAAGCTCTCCAAATTGCTCACTAAACTGATCTTGAATGGCTGATTGCAAACAGATAATAAAACTCTTAATTTTATTCATTTTTAATTTTAAATTCTAACTTGTACATGTGCATATATGCACATGAAGTGCTGAAATTTAAGAATACTGAATATTGAATAATAGAGAAAATATTAAATAATTTGGTACTAATATAGTACAGTATATATAGTTCTCAGAGAAATGCAAATAAAGTATTTTACTTTGGTAAATAGGAAAAGATATAAACTCAAAGCTAAACTCCATTTATTCTCCCCAAACAAACTGTAATTGTGATATATTTTCAGAGTTACAGGTAAAGGTAAAAAGAGTGCTTTTAAGCAAGTAACTGCAAGGAGTGTCATGTATTTGGATACCATGAAGAGAAACAACATTAATAAAGTTGGTTCTCTGCCCAGCCACTCCTTTAATGGCTGATAGGGGCAAGAGAGCAATGAGAAGTGTCTTTAATGCTACTGGACTGAAGAGCAGAGATGCTTGACAGATTCCAATGGCTTCATGCTCCAGTTATTACCCTTCTGCCTTTCAAAGTCTCTGATGAACAAAGTAGTTTCTCATTAGTCATCTTGGCACTATTTCTGCTTTCTGCCTGAATCTAGTGACATCCTGGAGGTCAGGCTAGTCACCCTGAGTAGAAAGTGAGCATATCACAGAGAAATGACGACGAGCACTTTAGAAGACAGCATAAAACAAACCTGAGTAACAAGGCTTCTTTCAGTTATTCAGTTGCTCCTATGTCTGCAGAATTTAACACTGATTTGTATGAGAAAAATTCACGCTTCACTTCTTGGGTATCAGCAATCTAATCTGACACTGTAAATTGTAAGCACCGCACAAGAGTTATCCTACTGGGTGAAATGGGAACTTTGTATAACACAATAGGTACTACATTTAATAATCTATTCCATTAAAATTTAACAATCAATTTTTAGTTAATTACTTAATGTCCTGAACCACAGCTTATGCTTTTGATAATTGACATAATACATGACTGACATGAATTATGAGGTAGTGAATAAATATAGTTATTAGTAAAATCATTATTGGTGAAACTTGGATGTGGTCTATTGTGTCTAGCTGATACAAGGTCTTGGTTTCAATCTTACCAATGCAAATATATCAAAGCATAACATATGCAAATATGTACAAACTTGTATGTAATGTGTAACTTGTGTTACATGGACAGTAATATGTAAAGTAATGCTGACAAAACTGCTGTTCATGTGTCCAGTGCAGAGGCAAATGTTACCTATTTTTTTCTGCTTTATTACCATTATGGAAGATGTGTATGGAAAATATTAACTTCTTTTATAGAGAGGTTTCTTTTTACTGCTTTTCTGTTCTTGGAATTTTTCTTCCTTCCTTCCTTCCTTCCTTCCTTTATTCCTTTCATTTTAAACCAAAGATTTGTTTGATCATTATGCCAGCCCAATATCAAAAATAAGAAAATAGTATAAGGCCATTAAGCAATAAATCCTATAAAGATTATAGAGTAGCATCACAGTATATGGAATAGTGGGAAGAGACACACCAGCCCAAAAATAAATGTTTGTAATGATATAGAGGAGAAAGTAATGTTAATATTTCATAGGAGACTTTTGGCAAAGGAAACCAAGAAAGCAAAACACAGAGGCCTATTAAAATGTGTGTACTAAAATAATAGAACAGTAATAATTTTGACATAGCTGGGCCTTGAAAAGAAGTGTAGAAATATAGTAACAAAGTATTTCAAATACACATCCATGTACTGACTGATATTGAATGAGAGAATACACAAATTATGAGTGCCACAATCACTTTTGCTTTTGAAAATGTTTCTCAAATTAAAATATGCTTATACCATTTTTCTTTTCCTATATCCCACTCTAACACATGGAGTTTCACCTCTACTTAATAGTATTTTAAGAGCACTGGGGAAATGGGCAATTCATTGAATTATTCTAATATCCAAGCTAGACACTGGAGAAATAGAAAGCAACAGATAGGGATTTTACATTGACTAAAGTGTTTGCAATATATTAAGTAAGGTCCTGAAAATAAATAGCTAGGAACATACCTGTAATTCAGTACCTTGGGAGACAGAAGATTAAATATCAGAGTTTGAGAAAAAAACATTCTTTGGGAAAAGCCTGAGATGATGTAGAATGGAATTGTATTTTTCTAGTATGTGTGAGAACTTAGGTTCCATCTCCAGCACAAAAAAACATTAACCACTTGTAAGTTTACAATATACAGACACACACACACACAGAGAGAGAGAGAGAGAGAAAGAGAGAGAGAGAGAGAGAGAGAGAGAGAGAGAGAGAGAGAGAGAAAGTTCGTGAAATACTAACTATATGTTGACATAACATAAATTCCTTTATTTTTGAGCATATCAGCACAGTACTTTCATAGTTATATGCAGGAGATCATATTTACAAATTACATGATCTTTGAGCTTATAATTTGTGGTTTCTTGTATAGGTCTGGTCCCCAGAGACATATGTATTTGAATGTGTCGTCCATAGCAAATGACATTGTTAAGAAGTGTGGTACTGTTAGATTGTGTAGCTGTGGCAATGTTGGAGGAAATATATCACTATGGGCATAGCCTTTGTGGACTTAAATGCTCAGGCTATGCCCAGTGTTAAACAAGTTTCTCCTAGAGATTGATATAGAACTCAAACACAGGTCCATACTACCACCAGGGCAGATCATAGGGTCTGCCCCAATCCCTATCACAACCTGCAGGTCTCCCAGGATATCTGTCCTAACCAGGGACACAGATGACCAAGTAACCACCCCTGCTGGAATCCCAATGGAACTCAGCAGAAGTGGGACCCGTCCCCTCTGCACATTTTCCATTTCCTTTCTGTCCTGCACTTCCAGCCAAGCAGATGATGGTGAGTCTGCTCCTCTTCTCAATGCAGCACAGCCTGCCTGTCTCCCAGTAGGTCTGTCATAAGCAGGTCACAGGAGGATTGTCCTAACCCAGGGACATAGGAGGCCTGCTCTAACCTGGGACACAGGGGCCCTCCCTCAAACCCCCAATCAGAGACAGCACACCCTGCCTCCCAGTAAGCCTGCTCTTACTCAGGTCACAGAGTTCTACCTGCCTCTAAGAAGGCAGGTTCTAAAGAGACACCCAGGCCAGTTAACATCAGAGATAACCAGATGGTAAGGGATATGTACAACAGCATAAGCAATAGAAGCCAATGTAATTAGGCAAAAGCAGACACCAGTTCTTTTATCACTGCTAGCCCTTGTTACCCTAACAGATCTGAAAAGCAAGATGCTGACATAAAAGCCAGTCTCAAGAAGATAATGGAAGCATTTAAGGGGGATATAAGCCCTTAAAGTGATACAGGAAAACACAAACAGGTGAACGAAATGAACAAAAGTAGATCTAGATATGGAAATAGAAAAAAGAAAGAAAGAAAAAATGGAGGCAACTCTGGAGATGGAAAAACCTGTGAAATAGATCAGAGTCTATAGAACATTAAAAGTTGTAAGGGAAAAAGGCCAAATAACAAATAAATTCAGACCTATCAGAGTTACACCAGACTTCTCAAAAGTGATTCTAAATTCCAAAGAATACTGGACAGATGCCAGTCTAGGCTACTGTACTCACCAAAACTGTCAATCCTCATAGATGCAGAAACTAAGATAGTCCATGACTAAATCAAATTTAAACAATATCTTTCTATAACTCCAGCCCTACAGAAGTATACTAGAAGGAAAACTCCAAAGAAAGGTTACTACCTACAGTCAAGAAAACAAACAAAATTAACCCTCTGATAACAAATCCAATAGAAGAGAATTGCATATACAGAATACCACTTTTAAGAACAAAAAATAACAGGGAAAATCACTGTTCTTTAATATCTCTAACAACAAAGAACTCAGTTCTTCAATAAAAAAGATATGCTAACAGACTGGATATTAAAGCAGGATTTTGCTCCATAAAACAAACACACCTCAAAGACAAAGACAGTCTTTTACTCTGAGTAAAAGGCTTGAAAAAAGTTTTCCAAGCAAATGATCCCAAGAAACAAGCTGAAATAGACATTCTAATACCTAATAAAATAGACTCTCAGCACCTCATGGTACCTTCCCCAAAATTGATCATATAATCAGACACCAAACTACCTTCAACTGATATAAGAAGACTGAAATACTCCTTTGCATCCTATCAGAGCATCATGGGAAAAGGACAGATTTCAAAACAACAAAAAGCAATAGAAACTCCACAAACTGATGGATACTGAAAAATCTCTACTCAGTGACAAATTAGTCAGGAAATAAAGAATGAAAGAAATTAAATGAAAACGAAGGCATAACAAACCCATATTTATGGGCAACAATGAGTAGAGTGCTAAGAGGAAAATGTATAGCACTAAGTACCTGCCTAAAGAAATTAAAGAGTTCCTCTACTAGCAACTTAACAGCACAATCGAGAGCCCTGGAACAAAATCCAGCAAGCACAACCAAGAGGAATAGATTGAAGGAAATAGTCAACTCAGGGCTGAAAACAAACAATTAGAAATAAAGATAATGACACAACAAATGAACAAAACCAAGAGCTGATTCTTTGAGAAAATAAACAAAATAAATTAAGTCTTAGTCAAGCTAACCGAAGAACAAAGGGACAAGATCCAAATTAATGAAATCAGAAATGAAAAAGGAAATACAACAATTAAGGAAATTAAAGGAAAATAATCAGATCTTACTACAAAAGCCTATACTCAACAAAAATGAAAAATTTAATGAAATGGATGAATTTCTAGACAGAAAACTATCTAAACAGTTACATGACTCTATTTCCTTAAGGAAATAGTACCAGTTGTTGTGACCTACCTTGGGGTGTTTCCCTTCCCCCTCACAGAGCCTTTCAGCCTGCTATGGCAAGAAGCTGTTTACACCCTTGGCAGCTGCTCTCAGCCCCTGATTTGGGGCCGGGAATTTCCACAACACAGAGTTTTCCTATTTTCCTGGTTGGGGATTTGCCACCTGCTCTAGTACTTTTCCACTGCTTTTGCCTCTTGTATATAAGGAGATCTCTGTAAAGCCCAGACTGCATTCTCTTAAGATGAATGACCCATGTATGTGTTTCTTCTTAAATCTTGCAGACCTATGCCAGGTTCTCAGAGTCATAATGATACAGGCATCATCTACCAGTCATTAAAATTCTCCCAATCAAAAAAAAAAAAAAAAAAAAAAAACTTCTAGGGACAGATGGTGTTTTTTGTGGAGAATTCTTTCAGAACTTCATGAAGACATAATAACAATACTCCTCAAACTATTGCACAAAAGTGAAACAGAAGGGCACTACATAATTCATTTATGAAGCCACAATTACTCTGATTCCAAAATCGTGCAAAGACCCAAGAAAGAAAGAGAGCTTCATACCAATTTTTCTTATGAATATCAAGGCAAAAAGCCTCAATAAAATTGTTGAAAGCCAATTCCAGGAACATATCAAAACTATCATCTACCATGATCAAGTAGGATTCATCCCATGGACAAAGAGATGGTTCAATACATGAAAATCTATGAATTTAATATAGTACATAACAAAACTCAAAGAAGAAATCCATATGACCATCTCATTAGATGCAGAAAAAGACTTTGACAAAATATAACACCATTTCATGTTAAAATTCTTGGATGGATCAGGAATTCAATGTACATACCTAAACATAATAAAAGCAATACAGCAAACCTACAGCTAACACCAAATTAAACATAGAGAAACTTGAAGTAATCCCACTAAAATCAGGGACAAAACAAGGCTGCCCACTTTTGCTCTATTTATTCAATATAGTACTTGAAGTTCTAGCTAGAATAATTTACACAGCAGAAGGAGGTCAAATTGATATAAATTGAGAAGAAAGATGATAAAGTATTAATATATCAGGATGATATGATAGTATACATAATGAACCCCAAAAATCTACCAAAGAATTATTAAAGGTAATTAACAACTTCAGCAAAATGCCTGAATATAAAAATTAACTCAAAAAACTCAGTAGCTATCCTCTTCTCAAATGCTCAGCAGGCTAAGAAAGAAATTAAAGAAACAACACCTTTCACAATAGTCACAAATAATATAAATTATCATGGTGTAACTCAAACCAAACAAGTGAAATATCTGTATGACAGGAGCTTCATGTCCCTGAAGAAAGAAATATAATAAGATCTTAGAAGATGTAAAGATGAACCATGATCATGGATTAACATAGTAAAAGTGGCAATCTTATCAAAAGCAGTCTACAATTTCAAAGCAATCCCCAGCAAAATTCCAACACATTTTTATAGATGTCGAAAGAGCAATTTTACACTTCCTATGGAATAATAAATAACCCAGATTAGTGAAAACAATTCTCAACCATAAAAGAACTTCTGGGGGAATCACCATCCCTGACCTCAAACTGTACTACAGAGCAATAGTGACAAAAAGAAAAAAAAAACCTAGTATCAGTACAGAGACAAAGGCAGGGGGTGTACAATGGAATAGAATCAAAGACTCCAAAATAAGTCATCATACCTTTAGAAACTTGATTTTTAACAAAGAATCCAAAACTATAGAGGTAAACAAAGAACTTTCAACTGAGGAATCTTGAATGCTAAAGAAGAACCTCAATAAATTGTCAACAACATCCTTAAGCATCAAGGAAATACAAATCAAAAAGACCCTGAGATTCTTCTTTACACCAGTCAGAAAGGTATAAAGACAAAAACTCAAGCAACTGCAGATGCTAGCATGGATGTAGGGAAAAAGGAACACTTCTCCATCACTGGTGGGATTGCAAACTGGTACAACCACTCTGAATGTCAATCTGGAGATTCCTAAGAAAATTGGAAATAATTCTATCTAGAGACCCAGCTATACCACTCCAGGGCATATGTCCAAAAGTTGCTCTATCATATTACAATGACACATTCTCTACTATGTTCACGGCAGCCTTATTTGTACTAGGCAGTAACTGGAAACACTCCAGACGTCTTTCAACTGAAGAATGGATACAAAATATGTAGTTCAGTTACACAATGGAATACCAGCCAGCTATTATAAATAAGGGCATGATGAATTTTTTCAGGCAATGGATGGATCTTGAAAATATCATCCTCAGTGAGGTGACCTAGGCCCCCAGGAACCAATGGTGCTTACCTTAGGGAAAATTCCCAACAGTGGGGAGACAGAACCTGAAGAGACCATCTCCAGTAGACAGGCATGGCCCCTAATTTAAGAATGGGGTCAACTACCAATCTCAAAACTTTTGACCCAGAATTGTTCCTCTCTAAGGGTAATGTGGGGAAAACATGGAGCAGAGAATGAAGAAAGGACACCCAGAGTCTGCCCAAACTTGAGATCTGTTCCAAGCACATGCACCAAAAATCAACACTATTGCTGGTGCCATGCTATGCTTGCAGACAGTAGTCTGGCATGGCTGTTCTGAGAGGCTCTACCAGCATCTGACAGAGACAGATGCACATACTTAGAAACAACCGTTGGACTGACCTCAGGGACTCTTATGGAAGAATCATGGAAAAAAAAATGAAAGATTTGAAGGGGATTGCAACTCCAACAGTATCAACTAACAGGACCTCTTGGAGCTCCCAGAGACATTGACCCCTGCTACATATGTAGCAGAGGACTGCTTTATCAGGCCTCGGTGGGAGGGGAAATATTTGATCCTGTGGAGGCTTGATGCCCCAAAGAAAGGGATGATAAAGGGGTGATGAGGGAATGGGTGGGTGGGGAAGTGGGGGAGCACCCGCTTAGAGGCAAAGGGGAAGGGAGATGGGGTAGAGGGTTTGTAGAAGTAGGAGTAGGAAAGGGGATAATATTTGAAATGTAAATAAACTAATTGAACAAACAAAAATGAAATCTTAGCTCTGTCTTCTACTCCATGTTGGCTTCTATGCTGCTGTGCTTCAGGCCATGGTAATAATTACTAAACTTCTGAAAAAGTAAGCCAGTCTGAATTAAATATTGTTCTTCATGTGTTGTCATGCTCATGGTGTATCTTCACAGCAACATAACTCTAAGTAAAAGACAACTTGAAGAATATTAAGGACACATAACTTGATTAGAGAAACCTTCAAATCACACTATATGGTTAAAGAATAGATAGGTAAGTGGAGTCTTGAATACTCAAGGAAAATTCTAGAAAAGCTCAGAGAAGTTTCTACTAATGACTTCAAATTTCATTATAAGTTTCTCTCAGAAATACTACATAAGAAGATACTGTCTTCTGCAAGAACCTACCAAAAGCTGCAGTTGATGGTTTATAACACTAATAGTGCTAGGCATAGCTTTTAAGGACTCGCTTGAAACTTATTTCACTTTTATATTTTCCTAAAAATATACCTATAATTGCCTATGTCTTTAAAGACTTTTTTAATATATATTTATCTTTCAACTCTCCTATATATGTACTTACAAGTATCTGTGTGGGATAATAGCTCTTCTACTTTCCTTCAATATATGCCTGTTATTGAGATAGGATAACCTTGAAATATTTGGTGAGAGGAATTTTAGCACATTCAAAAGCAGAACTAACCTTGAGGCCAAGTGGCAAGTGGGAGTTATGATCGTAGTGAGACATCCCATAGGGAAAGATCCTCAACTATGAATATACTCTGAAAAGTTCATTCATATTTAACCCATTATATATATATAATATTCAATTTCTTGAATATATATATATTATATATATTTATATATATATTCTTTCTTGTGATCGACAGGGATTTTCAAATATGGCATTCATAATTACTTGATGTTTATTAATGAAAAATAATAGAATATATATGTATTCTATTATATATGTGCATTTGTATACAAGAGCCCACAATGACAGTGGTGGAATATGACAGTGGTGGAATAAACCTCCTACAGGTAAAATAATAGGTAGGTATGAACCGTTATATATTGTAGATTTGTACCAAACTCTGACTCTGGTTGTTCACAAGAACCATAAGTACTTTTAGCTGAGCTGCCTGCTTAGCCCCTGAGTTATATATATATACTATTATGTATTTTATACTAGTTATATATATATATATATTACTTAATATGAAAATGTACCTTGTTAGTAAAATTAAAATGAAGAATGAGATATGCAAATCCTATTGCTTTTAATACAACTTCTTCACATCAAGTACACAAAACCAGTTATTTTCCTGGCCTACTTTCATCCAATGAAGATAAATCACATTGTTTGTTTATATTTTGGCTTTCAATGCACTTTCAAATTATGTAAAAATATTTTCCTTCTTGCGATCCATGTTATACTTAGTGTTTTTGAAATATGGCATTCATAATTACTTAATGTTTATTAATGAAATATAATAGAGTATACAGTGACTTTTCCTCAGTGATTTTAGTGCTGCCTCTAAATGCATAAGCCAAAGACTAAATTAGTATTGGAGAAGCCGTTTCATACTGCTGCCTAATACTGTGTTTTCAGTTAAAATTTTTCTACTGTTTTTCTTTTTCTTTTTTTTTTTTTTTTTTTTTCTTTTCCTTTTGGATAAAGGGCCTTGTGCTTTTATGGGTTTTTTTTTTTTTTTTTTTTTCGGAGCTGGGGACTAAACCCAGGGCCTTTCGCTTTCTACTGTTTTATATATGAAATACTTACCTGTGTCACCCAATTGCAATAAACATAAAAAAACAAACTAAAAATGTTAAGGTTTAGTTTGTGAAACAGCAAAGTTCTTAACGAAATTTAGGCAATGTAGAAATACAAGCACTTAGTTCTACAGATTTTGTTTCTAAATAACCCAGATATCCCTTAATAAGGAATGGATACAAAAAATGTGGAACACCTACACAATGGAGTAGTACTCAGCCATTAAAAATAATGATTCATGATGTTCAAAGGCAAATGGGTAGATATAGACAATTTCATTCTGAATGAGGTAACTCAGTCATAAAAGAACACACATCATAATTATTCACTGATAAGTGGCTATTAGGGAATGAGCTTGGCATACGGACACTACAACTCATGGACCACATGAAGCTCAAAAGGAAGACAAAAGAGTGGATACTTCGGTCAGACTCAGAAGGGGGAACAAAATTATCAAGGGAAGTAGAGGATGGGAGAGACTTGGGAGGAAGGGAGGAAAGGGAGGGGGAAAAGAGGGGCAGAATCATATATTGGAGGAAATGGAGGAGATGTATAGAGGGTAAAGAAATTGAAAAGAGGTGCTTAGCAATGAAGGATGGGGTACAGGGTGTAGCCACAAGCAAATCCCAGATGCCAGGAAGCAAGAGTCTCTCAGGACCCCATGGACATGACATTAGCTGAAATATCCCACAAGGGGGAGGGAGAAAAGGAAAAAAAAGTATAAATAAAAATAAATATACTTTCTTTCAAAGCCTATAGATATGCTATAGATATAATATGCTCCTGATTAGAGAAGAACAGGAGGCAAATTTGTGATGAGAAATTGTAACATCAGATGCAAACCACTAATTTTCAAGTGTTAGATCCAAAATAAGGAAGGCTAGAAAGAACAAATGGGTAGTAGTATTTTCCTCTTAAATATTAACCATGAACCATTGGAGGATAATGTAGTTTCATAGTTTTGAAATTTTGGACATATTTATGTTTCAATAGACATGGGATTACACATAACTCATTCACCATCTCAAAGATAAATTTTCAGGGAGGCATCAGCGCTTACAGTATCATACCTAGAACACTTTCATTGTTTTTGTATGCTTTCATAAATAATATACTCTTTAAGACTGTAAAAGTATTGTTAATTTATCAAATAGACCAGGAACAGTACAAGCAGCTGCAAAGGAAACATTTTTTATTACTGAATTAATAATTCCCAACCAGACCAGAAGGGACCATTATCTCTCTTGATAAGGTAGCATATTGTTATTTGGCTAAGCTAAGCTGGGGGCTCTAAATTGTAATGAAACGGACAATCAAAGGACAGCAGTTGGACGTTGGTATTTCACTTGACAAAGTACTTGTTTACACTGATTTTGAATGGCTTATATCATTTTGAAAATACTGCTGTGTCCTGTCATGGAATATTTCCAAAGACTTCAATAACAGAATAACAAACCATGCTTCTGCTTTTATCTATGAGTTTTATCAAACTTTCAGTCTGCTTACAAAGTTAAATTATAAATGTCAGAAGACACTGAAATTCTAAGATTAGTGATCAAAATATTTCCAAATGCCAATCACATTAGTGACTTAAAAATGATTTTACTGATGACCTTTGAAATAAAAAGGATCAAAAAATTTTACTTTTTGCTTACAGAGTAATTTTATTTTGAGCTGCTAGTGGCAGATTTTATAACATCTTATTTATTTATTTCAATAATCACAAACAACATTACTTATATAAAAATATATTACTATAGCGTACTCTTTATTGTGTGAATGAGTATGACATGAGAATAACTATATATAGCAAGTGAACTACAATAAATACTGAGTTTTGTATGAATTTATACTTTCTTTACTGGAAGTAATTTGAAAAAAGATTCATCAACTTCAAAGAGTCACATTTAAAGTCTACAACTTAAGACTGTAGAGATGACTCAATGGATATGAGCATTATTGTGCTTTATTTTAAAAGAATACTATTAGTTTTATGTTCACTGTTTCTGTGTGAAGGTGTCAGATCTCTGGAACTAGAGTTAACACAGGTGTGAGCTGGCATGGCAGAGATTAAACCATGATCCTCTGGGAGAGCAGCTGGTGCTCTTGAATCTACAGCCAGCACTGCTATTTTTGAAGGTGACCTGTAGAGGCTTGTGCTAATTATGCTACCCAAAAACCTGTTTGCAGTATCCTGCACATGGAGCGAAAGGAAGGCTGCCCACAGTTAGTTTTTGACTGGTAAATAAAATCAAAGACTGAGCAAGGAGACAGAGGTAGGACTTTTCGTTTTACTACAAAAGGACTGAGGAATGAGGAAGAGGGAATTCCAACATGATGAGGGCATTGAAGAAGGCTGACTCCCAAAAGGTGTAGGAAAATAAGACAGCCTACATGTACGTGCACAGAAAAAGTGGCCACAGGAGGACAGTCCAGCAGGGTACAGGGCAGTAATGATAAAACAAAGATCTAGTAAGTATTAACTCCCCTGTATCAGAGGGGATTGTGTGTTAGCCACCTGGAATTAAGGAGTGACCCAGCCGGTGAGTTGTTTAAGGTATTTAAAATATAAGGCTGTGTATGTGTCTTTCTCAATGTCCAGAACATTGAGGCGGTAGCAAGAGTCGAGCACATGTACCCACTGGAAAGTATAGAGCATATTAACATAATACTTTATAGAATATATTACGATAATACCACAACAGTGACCCAGGTTCAGTTTCCAGCGGCCTTATAAAAGCTCACAACCATCTCTAATTACAGTTCAAGGCTGTCTTATGCCATTTTAACCTTTGCTAACACTACATAAGCAAAAGGTGCACATACATACACACATACAGACCATACAAAAATGTAAATAAAATAAAATTATTAAATATTTTAAAAGTTTAAAACATAAGAATAAGGTATACAATTAAGAGGACTTTTACAGTCTTTATAATTCTAATGAAAGCATCGCTATGGAATGAAAACTGTTGCAAACCAACCACAATTTTGAAATTTTTCTAAGCTATTTGTTGATTGCTATGCATGCCACTTATACTCTTGAAATATGAAAACATTTCAGAGCCTGCCACACATGTGGCCCATATGTATACAGCCACCAGAACTAGATAAGATTGATGAAGCTAAGAAGTAAATGCTGACAGCTACAGGATATAGATTTCTTCTGAGAGACACAGCCAGAGCATGTCAAATACAGAGATAAATGCTAGCAGCAAAACACTGAACTGAGAACAGCACCCCCCATTGAAGGAATCAGAGAAAGGACTGGAAGAACTTGAAGGGGCTTGAGACCCCATATGAACAACAATGCCAACCAACCAGAGCTTCCAGGGTCTAAACCACTACCCAAAGACTATACATGGACTGACCCATGGCTCCAACTGCATATGTAGCAGAGGATGGCCTTGTTAGGCGCCAATGGAAGGAGAAGCCCTTCGTCCTGCCAAGGTTGGATTCCCAGTGTAAGGGAATGTCCTGGGGGGGCAGTAAGAGGGAGGTGGATGGGGAGGGGGTTAGAAGAAGGAGAGGTGGAGGGGATAGGGGGTTATGGACAGGAGACTGGGAAATGGGATAACATTTGAAATGTAAATAAAGAAATATCCAATAAAAATAAATAAAAAGCAATTAGATAAAAAATAAAATACATACCAAGTGTTGTGTATTTTTAAATATTTGCCTTGAAAAAAGTTACAAATGTGTAGAGCTATCAGACAGGTATAAGAACTGGTGAGGTGGGCATGCTAAAACCCTGATATCTCAGTGATTGAGTAGAGCTGACTTCTTCTTATCTGCTCTGGAACGTTAACCCCGACATCCAACTAAGAAGACGTCAGGCAGTTAGTCACATAACACAGCTCCTAGAAGGCCTCTCCCATGCTAACAGAGCATCTCTGTACCCTTAGCCATCAGCTAATGACCTTCCCTCCTAGATATTCTTTTATCCTTCCACAAAATCATTATAATCGCTGGCTCGCCCCGAATAAAGCATATGCATTCATATCCAGAGCCAATAAAGAAACATGAACAAGCTAAGATCCCCTCAGAGAGCTGCTTCATTTGAGATGGCCAATGGGAAGGGCTTTGCATAGATAAGACTAAAGAAAAAGGCTTTCTCTCTTCTCCTGCAGCTAAGGCACTCAGTGTTAGCTCCCAATTGGATTGGATCCTGTTCATCTGGGACCCTACTCTCCCCTTCAGTCTAACATGCAATGGAATTCTTAGGGATATGGGGATGCCCTGCCCCCCTGCTTTCCTGACTTCCTCTCCAGGCAGTAAATTAGAGTTGCCCACGTACCCCAAAGGCAGCCTCCGTTCATCTCAGACAAAACTTTCATCTTTCTGGTCTGGTGAACAGTAATGCTCTCATACCGTCAAAGGGGCTTCATACTCTGCCGTCTCTCTGAGCTGGTATATTGGCATTATCCAGACACGGCTGGCTAAGAGAGGCTGAATCCAGGACTCACACCAATGGCACAAATAAATATTGTACACTACCCATTACAGCTGCAAGATTAATATCCACAAATCATACATACTAGAGCTGCCCCATACAATCCTGTAGGATAGACTTTTTGAAAGAAAACATTGGTTTATCAACATGTAGAATCCTAGTCAACATACATTCGTCAATTTGTCAATATAAGTAATAATGTCATAAAATTAACATACAGCCAATATTATTATTTACCTTGAGATCATAAAATACTATGTCATAACAAGACTCAAAAATGAAAATATATTAATCATATAAAACATTTTAATTATAAAATGATTATTGAAAGCCATCGTAATAGCTACTGTCTCACTTGATATTATAGTGCAATACTCCATTATTTAAATATTAAATCTCCTCACCATGGTGTAGCTGTGCGCCACCTTCATTAATTCAATACATCCTTGAGCGTCTGCAAATGCCCGGATTCCTAAGCAGTTGGAAGGATGAAGAAGTTTCATAAGGAAGTGACAACACACTTCGACCACTTGAGGGAGCTGGAGAAGGCACGCGGCTGCAAGAAGGTTTTCAATAGTGTCCTCTTTTAATTCCAAGCAACCTAAAGTAAAACAGAAAAAAAAAAAAAAAAAAAAAAAAAAAACAGAAACAAGAACAAAAGCATATGAAACTTGTGCTTTAGCATTTTTCACATAACTAATGTCATAACTAGATCTTTCCTCACTTAAGTTGGGATGTTTGACCGTCCTAATAATGTGTCTGTCTTATGCAGGCGACATAGCTACTCTTAATAGCTACGACAGTACATGAAGAACTAACATTCTCTAAGAGGTATTTTCAATCACTCTTTCCTAAGGATTGACAATATTTCACCTGATAGATGGAAGATATTTCAAGTCCATGTCATGGGACTGTCAGCTAAAGGGAAGGTTAGATATTAAAAGAAGTAACACACTTAAACCTCCCATCATGCATGCATGCCTTCACCTCCTAGCTGTTACAAGTGACAAGTAAACCCACCTGGATGGGGAGTGTAAAACACAGGACAGACGTCTACTGTGACTCAGAACTTGGACAGCGTGGTGCACACTAGATCACTATCTTAAAATGTTATTAAATAGAAGACATAATAAAATAAATATTTGAATATGCCTATATAACAATTCATTATATATGTGTGTGTTTATAAAAGTAATTTTAAATAGAGAAAATATTAAAAACATCTTGAAATCTATAATAATGCACTAAAAATTGAGTCTTCTGTTCTAATAATTGAGTCTAATTCAAACTTTGTAGTTACATGCAATTCTAAAAAAATACTGTCATTATATAATATCTTTGGGGAAATATTTTCTAAATTATTTAATAAAATCATCAAAAAACTGGAAATATATCTTCTAAACAAAGATGTGAAAATCAGATAAATGTTAAGGTACGTACTTAATGGTATAACTCTCTGATTTGAAATAGCAAAGAGATAAATATCTTTAATTGCACATTCTCTCAGAAGAACTCTCTCAGGCTTGGCTTGCTATTTGTGGGAAGATGTGCTTTCCAGAACTATCTGGCTGCAGTCTGAGAACTTTGAACTACTGAACTTTCACACTTAGGCAGAATATACATTTCCTTCTCTGAGACTGGAACATTTGTACATTAGAGGTTGCCTAGGTGACCAGCCTCTAATATAAAATTTCTAGTTACTGAGTCAGTAATGAGCCTCCCTGTCTAGTGCAACTTTACATATTTTTATCATGAATGACTATACTGAGTCCCTCATTCTTGCACTGAATTAGAGCTTCAGGAAGTGTGGACCTCCTGTTCTCTGAATTTATCTGATGGGTCTTTCTCCCTTTCTCAGTGTGATTCATATTCTTGTTGCCATAATAAATTATGGGCTTTGATGGGAATAACAATAAGCAAGATGTTAAGTCATCTCATGACTCACTCACTGTATTCAGATGTAAGTTTTGAAAATTTTCACCTATAATACTCTGACCATAAAAGTTGGAGTTTTGAGCTTAAATGACACATTTGTTAGTGATTTTTATTCATCACAATTTTTAATCCATTTTAATTATATTCAACATTCTAGAAACATTTTAATGGAAATGCAAAATGTGATTCTATTATTGTGATGGGTATGCAATAAACCCAGACAATCCAAAATTTAAAAAAAAGTCAAACTAACAAAAAACACTTATAGATTTAGTATAAAGCAAGTATAATTAAATTGAATATGATTGCTTCTAACAAAAAGAAGCATATCAATGGAAAAAACAAAATATCTCTAAATAATAACATTCAAAATCATATAAAATTACATGAAAAGCAACGGAGAAAAGTAAGTTGAAAGGAAGATAATCACTGAACAAATAACCATGAACAAACCATGTAATGCACTTTATAAACCTCATAGTATATAAAATTCACTCAAGAATATTATAGGCATAAAAGTTAAATCCTAATGATAAATATTCTTTAAAAATAAGAGAAAATCTTTGTGACCTTTAGTCAATGAAATATTTTAGATAAATATCAAAGTATAATCCTATAAGAACAGAAGAAATTTGACTACATGAAATTCATTTCAGAAGACACTATCTTAGCCTTGAATTAGGAAGGTACCTACAAATCATATACCTGGCAAATGATTGTCCAGATTGTACCAAATCTCAAAAATCCAACAATCAGAATAAAATCGTACAAAGGCTTCGATGTTTAACCTTTTTACAGGTGAGCTCTAAGTAAAATGGCCTGTGTTCTGATCATGGATTACAATGTTTTGTTTTATTTAATTTGGGGACTGCAGGGTTTTCTCCTGTTGTAGAACAGTTTCCTCTGAGATTGAAACATTGCATCCAGAAAGGAAGATGCTTAAGCAGGAAGATAAACAACTCAAAGGAGCTTCAGGAAGTTCCTGAAACTGACCAATTCACTAGCCCAGTACAAACAGGAAAAGCTCTCACATAGAGCAGCTGAGCTGGAAGGAAGACTCTTAAGAGAAAGGCTGAAAGAATTCTCTGAGAATCAGTCAGCTCCCTGAAAGACCTTGACTGCTGCTTCTTTCTCTTGCTGTCTTTGATAACCTGCCCAGCATGTGAGCCTCCCAAGAACGTATTTCACTAACCATCCACTCCTTCAGCTTGCCCTGTAGATGGCTCTGCAGCCTCTCACTTGCCCACCTGAATCGTTGTGAATGGAAAACCACCAGACAATCATAATATTTAAAATCACCCAGATGACACAACTGTGGGGCAAATAATCTACCCTCATAAACCAGTCACTTATTTTATGTTGGAACTCTTCAGGCAGTTGAGGCCTCTCCCATATCTAACATCTCCGTGGCCTAAATTCTGCACATCCTCTCTCTTTACTGTCTTGCTGAAAAAGCCATTTCTCTTCTCTTGTGTCCTCCTCTTGGTCCTGGGCCATTGGACTGGAAAGGATCGGAAATGCTCTTGGACCCAGAAAATCTGCCTCCTGATCATCACTCAGCATTTGGCTTCTTGTAGTCTTTATTAGCCAATAAAATAATTAGGGGAAATCCCCCTACACATAGTTAGCACAGGAGCTGCTCCTGGGTTTCTGAAACTCCACGAATACTTTGAGAAATGGTTTCGCACTTTGACTTCTTCCAACACTTAACTGTTCTACCATGATTCAGCTGAGGCTAAATAAAAGAATACATTACGCTATCATATGTGTATTGACACATTGACAAGTCCTAGAAGGAGTGGAACTGTATCCAAGAAAACATATCACAGTAATAAGGAAGATGTTATTAAAATATGCAGAAACATGATTATGCTAAGTAATGGTGGTGAGTAGAAAGAAAATTTCCTGAAAATTAATACAAATTTTCCAAGTCACTAAAATTCTTTAAAAGTTCTGAAAAATAATGTACTTATGCATTCAGGCAAAAAAGGAGATATATATACACATGTATACATGTTCAGTTTGGGGTGGAAGCAGAGAAAATTTATGTCAGATACAGAATCCTAAAAATGAAGGTTTATTTTGTAAGCACCCAGGGAGGTGATCAGTTCCAGATCTGAACTGTGTTCCTAAAGGGATATTGTAGCACATTTTGAAAGGATTGGGGAGCTGCAGTGTCAGCCAATTGTATTTTGTATTATTTTGTATTTAAGCATTATGCGTTAAGCAGGTGAGTACCCTTTGAAGACTGGACCATATCAAGTGCACCTGCCTTCAGTCCTTAACTCATTCTCCTAGGCATTAGGTCAAGAGCACAGGCTGACGAGGGGAAAAAGGAGCAGGTCAGCCTCTTGTAGTTAATCAGAACATAACAAGTCATTGGATATATATAATTACATCTTAGGCACCTTGGTTTAGATAACAGTGATTAGTCTTTACTGGTTAAAAGGCAATTAAAGAAAACACTTTGGAGAAGTGGGACAGGTGTTTGTTTCTAGGCCTGGGAACGTGAACTTGTTTGATGCTGCCAGTCAGACAAGGTAATATCCTTGAGATGTCTGGACTCCAGACAACTGTTTACAACAGAAGTTGTTCAGCTACTGGGAAGTCCCCAGGTTCCCTAGGGTCTGGGACCTTGAATTTCATCTCTACCTATAATTAAATGAAGTTGGAAAATGAAATGGCACTACTTAGAACTACTTATTTTATTTTGCTTGTTCCAAATGTAAACATTTAGAAATACATATATATGTGTGTGTGTGTAACAAAAATAATGAAGAAGCCATGAAATTTGAAGTAGAGAAAGTAGGGGTTTATGAAGGAAAATGGATTTGAAAACAGTGTATTATAATCTCAAATAGAAAAAGAGGAGCAGGGCAGAAAGAAGAAGAGAGTGGAAGAGGAGGAGGAGGGGAAAGAGGAGGAGGAGGAGGAGGAGGAGGAGGAGGAGGAGGAGGAAGAGGAGGAGGAGGTCAAAGAAAAAAATCCAAAGAAAGATTTTTGCAACAAAAAAAATGAGATTTTTTTCCCTTTATTTTTTTAAATTTTTTATTAGATGTATTTCTTTACTTACATTTCAAACGTTTCCCCTTCCCAGTTTCCTGTCCATTATCCCCCCATCCCTTCCCCCCCCCCTCCCCCATACAGGTATTCTCCCTATATACACCCCTTTCCCCCATGATTCCAAAGGAATTCCAAAGAAAATTTTGTTGTAGTCATTGCTTTGAGAGTTATTACAGTTTTGTGGATGCATACAAATGTCAAATTGAGCAAAATTTTATTTACTATTTTATTAATTTTTAATTAATTTTTGAGACAGTGTTTTACTTAGACTTTCCAAACATTACCTTCCTATCTATCCAAGGCTACCCTCAAATCACTTATTTTCCTCTTCCATATTGAGAAGTGGTAAGAATATATGAGTTCGGTTCAGTTTATACAATATACTTATTAATAAATACTTAAAGTAGATATAATATAAAAAACTCAACAATTGTACAGCTTACATTATTCCTGGTAATATTTTATACATAAATACATTTTATCTTATTAAAAACTGGTTAAAATATCTATGACTTATAAAATTATTATATGAGGTAAATGTATTCAAAGAATATGTTTTTAATGTTTTTGAGCATGTACTGTATTATGATCTTTTTCTATAATCCTATATTGAATAATCATAGGGTAAATTATTGTTAATTTTAGAGATTAAATTAAACTATGATCATTACCTGTCTCAAACAGTTAAAGTGCTTTATTCTTTTCAACCTAGAATATATCCAGTGGTAGAGAACATTTTTAAAAGCCAGAGGCACAAATGGAATAACAGTAAGTGTTCAGCTTGAATGCTCACAAATTGAGCTAGCTCATGCATGATATATTTCTTTATATATCTATAACTTGACCATTTATTTAACATACTTAGATGCTAAAAAGGCAAAAGTATTTTACTTTAAAGTGTCTAAAATATGTGAATATGGATAATGTGGAGAAAATGTAATTTTATGCTGTTATTTAAAGTTTACCTTGGAGGCATAGTATTTCTGAGTAGGTTTTGTAAAAGGCAAATTCTATAAGTCGGAACACTTGGCTTCTATTATAGTTTGAATTGTAAATGTCCCCCACAGGGTTAGGCGTAGATCCTTCATTTCCAGCATGCAGCATTACTTTTAAAGCTGTGAGAACTTTAGAAGGTGATCTGGCTTGCAGAGGTAAGTCACTATTGTGATGTATTGCTGGCTTTATTTCCCCTTTTTCTAGTTCTCAGCTTCCTGCTATAGCCTAATGAAGGAAACTTAGAAGTATGCTTCCAGCACCATAAACTCTGTATTTTAAAATATCTTTATTGTTGTTGTTGTTGTTGTTGTTGTTTTCTTGTTGTTATATTTACAATCCAACCGCTGCCTTCCCCTCCCATTGCCTGCTCTCACAGTTATTCATCCCATTCCTCCTCCACCCTGTCTCCAAGAGGATGACCTCCCACCACCAACCTTCCTCCCTCACTGAAGCCTCAAGTCTCGAGAGAATTAAGCAAATATTCTCAAACTGAGGTCAGACCACGCAGTTGTCTGTTACGCATGAATGGGGGTGGGGGACTCACACTAGCTTTTGTATGCTGTCTGGTTGGTGTCTTGGTGTCTGAGAGATTTCAGAGGTCCAGATTAGTTACGACTGCTTGTCTTCCTATGGGGTTGTCCTCTTCCACTTCTCCCATTCTTCCCCTAATTTAACCATAGGGATCTGGACTTCAGTCCATCAGTTGGGTGTGAGTATCTGGGTCTGTGTCAATCAGCTGCTGGTAGGGCCTCTCAGAGGACAGCCATGCTAGTCTCCTGTCTGTAAGCACATCCCAGCAACAGTAATAGTGACAGGCCTTGGTGTCACCCAATGAGATGGATCCCCAGTTGGGCCAGTCACCGGATCACATTTCTCTCAGTCTCTTCTCCATTTTTGTCCCTGCAGTTCTTTTAGACAGGAACACTTCTTACAATTTTGACTATGAATTGGTAACCTCTTCCCGCCACATGAGGGTCTCTTGATCTACTGGAGGTAGACTTTTCAAATTCCCTCTCCCAATTGTTGGGCATTTTCTCTAAGGTCCCTCACTTGGGCCCCTCTGCTCTTTAATCTTGAGTTCTGTAGATTGTATACTAGGAATTCTGTACTTTTTGTCTAACATCTACCTATTAGTGAGTTCATATCATGCATATACTTTTGGGTCTGAGTTACCCCACTCAGGATAATATTTTCTACTTCCATCCTGCAAACCTCATGATACTCTCATTCTTAATAGCTGAATAATTGAATTAACTGTATAAATGAATCACATTGTCAATATCCATTCTTCAGTTGAAGAACGTCTGACTTCAAGCTATCATAGATAAGTCTGCTGTAAACATAGTGGAACACATACTCCTATGGGATGATGGGACATCTTTTGGGTCTATGTCCAAGAGTGATATAACTGGTTCTTCAAGTCCAGGTCTATTTCCAATATCTTGAAGAACTGCCAGATTGATTTTCAGAGGGATTGCAAACTGTTTCAATCTGTTGCAATCCCACCAGCAATGGACAAGTGTTTCTTTTTCTCCACATCCTTGCCAGCATGTGCTGTCACCTGAGTTTTTTATCTCTGTCATTCTGATTGGTGTAAGGTAGAATCTCAGGGTCATTTTGATAACTAAGGACTTTGAAGATTTCTGTAAATGTTTCTTGGGCATTTGAGATTCTTCTGTTGTAATTTTCTGTTTGGCTCTGTACTTCATATTTAAAAAAATTAATCTATTTTTTTACACTCCAGATTATATCCTCCTTCCGTTCCACCCTCTGACTGTTCTATATCCCATGCCTCTTCTCCCTGTCTCAATGCGGATGCCCCCACCTCAATTTCTTTAATTTCACTTTTCTTGGATATTTTGTGTATTTGTATTTCAAATGTTTTCCCCTTTACCCCCTCTCCCATAGCCCCTTCCCCCTGCTTCTATGAGGATATTCTCACTCCCACACACGCCAACCTTAACACCCCGGCATTACCCTACATTGGAGAAACACACCTTCACAAGGGCGTTTCCTTCTATTGATGTGGGACAATGCCATCCTCTGCTACATATGTCCTGAAGGCATGGATCCCTCCATGTGTACTCATTGGTTAGTGGCTTAGTCCCTGGAAGCTCTAGTGGGATCTGGTTGGTTGATATTGTTATTCATCCTATGGTGTTACAAACCCCTTTAGTTCCTTCAGTCTTTCACTCCCAATTTTCTTAATTGGGGTATTTGGCTTTTTAGAGGTTAGCTTCTTATGATCTATATATTTTGAATGTTACCCCTTATTAGATGTGAGTTAGTGAAGATTTTTCCCAATTTGTAGGTTGCCAATTTGTCCTATTGATTGTGTCCTTTGCCTTACAGAAAGCTTTTCAATTTCATACGGTCCCATTTATCAATTGTTGATCCCAGATCCTGAGCCACTGGAGTTCTGTTTAGGAAATTTCTCCCTGTGCCAATGTGTTCAAGGTTCTTTCCCACTTTCTCTTCTGTTTGGTTCAGTGTACCTGGTTTTATGTTGAAGTCCTTGATCCACCTGGACTTGAGCTTTGGACAAGGTAACAAATATGGATCTATTTTCATTTTCCTACATACAGACCGCCAGTTAGTCCAGCAACATTTACCGAAGATACTTACTTTTGTTTTTCATTGTATGTTATTGTCTTCTTTGTCAAAGATCAAATGTCTATAATTTTCTGGGCTTATTTCTGTGTCTTCAATTCTATTCCACTAGTCAGCCTATCTGCCTCTGTACTGAGACCATGTGTTTTTTTTTATTTTGTTTGTTTGTTTTGTTTTTTTTTTAATTACTATTGCTCAGCTTGAAGTGAGGGATAGTGATTACCCCAGAAGTAACTTATTGTGAAGAATTGTTTTTGTTATCCTGGGATTCTGATTTGCCATTTAAAATTGAAGATTTCTTTTTCCATGTTTGTGAAGAATTGTGTTGAGATGTAGAGGAGGCTTGAATTGAATGTGTAAATTCCTTTTGTAGGATGGCAATTTTTACTATGATAATTATACCAATTCATAAGCATGGAAGATCTTTCCATCTTCTGATTTCTTCAATTTCTTTTTTCTGGGATTTGAAGTTATTTTTCTAAAGATGTTTCACTTGCTTGGTAAGAGTTACACTAAGATATTTTATACTATTTGTGGCTATTTTGAAGGGTGTTGTTTCCCTAATTTGTTCCTCAATCCATTTATCATTTGTATAAAGGAAGGCTATGGATTATTTTATTTTAGTTAATTTTATAGCCAGCCACTATGTTGAAATTGTTTAGCAGCTGTAAAAGTTCTTTTGTAGAATTTTTGGGGTTGCCTATATATACTATCTTATCATCTGCAAATAGTTCTTGAATTCTTTATCCAATTTATTCCAACAAGTCTTCATTTGTTGTATTATTGCTGTAGCTAGAACTTCAAGTACTATATTGGATAGGTAGGGAGTGAGTGGGCATCCTTTTCTTGTCCTTGTTTTTAGTGGGTTTGCTTCAAGTATTTCTCCATTTAATTGGATATTGGCTGGTGGTTTGCTTTTTCACATTCCGATGAAATGCAACCCTTCAGAACTATTAGGCCAAATCAGCACTTCTTCCCTTTAATTATTTTCAGGTTTGTTGTCATTAAATTTTTTGTATAAAAGATTATGTAAAATATCTGGAAAATTATAAAAATAGATATTCTGAACAATCAGGATAGATTGATCATATTGTAAGAGTGGTTAATTTTAGTACTTCACTCACTCTTAAAGTAATCTCACTCTGACTCTGTCTGTGGCTCTGAAAGACAAAGAATTAATATTCTATTTATCGCAGTAGATTAACTAGGATTTATAAGTATAAAATAGATTTAAAAATATTCAAAATACTATATTGGAAACAAAGAATATGTTTAAACCAATATGAAAAGCATATCAGTTTGAGTATTGGGCTCTCTACATTTCTATATTTGACTATGTTCTAGAGAGATAACGAGAAGCTAGAGTTATTAGTCAACATTAACTAAACAATGTTTAATTTTTCTTTTGGTGCATATCAACTCTAATACAAGATAATGAATGAAAAAATAGAAATTACATGAATGGTGAAAAGTTTAGACAAAAATATTAGCAAATCAAAGTTAGCACAGAAAATATTGGAAGGCACTGGGATACTTGACAGGATGTGATTCTGTCTAGCTCTTCTAATATACAAACCATGAAAGTATAAAGAGTTACAAAACTCATAGCAACATTAAGATGAATTCAGTCCAAAGACTTTAAAGAATCAAACTTGGCAAGAAGGAAAGGGCTGCACTAGCTCACTAAAAATTTAGAAAGTCATTATGTGTTCTACTATGGTAATTGCTAGAAATTGCAAATAAGAGTCAAATATGTACACTGTCTAATCAACCTATTAAATGCCATAGATTGTTCAGTAACAATGAAACTCCATAAAATGCTTCAAAATATAGATATTTTTCATTATTCTCCAAAATTAGTCTTGTAAACTTCAGTTTTACACGCATTGTTAGATTGCTAAACATATAAACACAAGTGCTAAAACAAAAAAGGCCAACTGATTTAATTGATTATTTTTAGATTTTACTGGTCATATGCAAATTGTTCAAACATTCTAGGAAAACTAACTCAATTTTTAAACAATAAACAATGATAAGGCACAAACCAGTCTTTGAAGACTCAATATGTTATGTAAAGTCTAGCATTTACTGTCTATTAAATTCTCTATGTTTATAATCAATAGTCTTCTAATGTGTTTGCATAATTCATGTCACTTGAATTAATCCAGTCTTTAAAATGAAGCTATGATTTACTCTTTATCATCATAAAAATGTATGGCAGGAATTTAGTGGGTAAAGTGCAGGAAGAACATATACTTTTTAATATTAAGAGAATATTAAATATCTTAGTACCTTTGTACAGATATTTATTTCACTGAAATGTTGGCAGTAAGCATAAGCTTTCTTACCATTCCCTATTTATGTACAAACATTTTCACTTCAGTAGCCCCCAAGCATCTTTTACAAACATGTTAACACTTCAGTATGCTTAAAGTTTGCTGTTAGGCAGTTTAATTTCCTACCCTTCTTTTTTAAATTACCACTATTAGATGGGCAGCTTCCTGTATTTGAACTTTGTCCTTATCAGTGGTCCCCAGGACCTGACACTCTATTAGTAACCATGCATTCCACCAAGTGTATTTGTTAGAACTCTATTTCCTAACTCATCAATGAGCACAGCTTATTTTGATTGTTACAAGCTCTATGTAAGAGATGAATTAAGAGGAAATTTGTAGAGGTGTGAATGAAGGTAGTATTTCAGAATGATGGTCCTAAGTACATTCTTTAAAATTACTATATTATCTAAATATTCATCTGTGATTAAAATTTGAGTACTGACATATATATATATGTATATGTATATATGTATATATATATGCACATATATATATGTTTGTATATACTCATAAAATTATACACCAAAAATACATCTCTATAAAAAATATTTTATACCAAAAGGTTATTATTATGGGTTATAAAATTTCAACTTAATTCAACATATGTTCCCTGTGCATATTGTTGTTAAGATTTCAATAAAGGGTACAAGATAGTAGATATATAGTAAAATAAGAAATTTGAGTATGTTCAAAGGAAATGAGGCATTACACATTAACCTGCTCAAACATTGCTGCTATCTATAAGCCACTAAGCTAGTGACTTGTAGTCATGTGGATGATAAACAGCACTTAGAACAAGCCACTATAGAGCCATAAGGGTGTCAATTTAAATGACCTATTTTATTTTGAGAACAAGAGAGAGTTATAAGTCACTCTAATGAACTCCTGTCATAGCATACTGTGCAAAAGTAAAGTATGATAGACAAAGAAACATTCAGTCTGTCTTCTGCCATTCATATTGTAGTAACAGGCTTATTGGATTATTATTGATCTCCGCCAGATTGAATATCCCTACCTGACTGGGCTGCATTTCAATAACATGAGAGGTATTCAATTTAGACTGTAAAAGAATATTTCAATATAGTAATTAAGAGGACAGTTTAGATTTATCTCAATAGGAGCTTATTAGTACATTTTTGTAATAGCAAGTTGTTATTCTTTTAATACTTTTGTAAAATTTGAGCTTTACACATTCTTATCATCTTCACCTACTCATCTGAATAATTTCTAATAGAGTATGATATCTGAATATCTAACCATCTCTAACTAGTTCCTAAGCAATTTGAAATTGGAGTAATACTATCTTTGATTTCCAATTTTTTTCTTTCTCGACTCCATGAATGTTTAGATAATTTATGGGATATTTCTAGAGCATCTTTGGCATTATTATACCTAACCAAAGACTTTACTATACATAAAACAGATTTTATTCAAGTTCATATATATGAGTAAAGGTATCAAAGAAGTCTCCTGTAAAGTAAAATATTTTCCAAAATACTGTTGATTTGAACCTGTGCGCCTAAGAACATCTATTGTTATATAGTAACACAGATATTTTACATCTATTTCAATTGTTAACAAATGGTGTCCTATGCAAACCACCAAGCAAATCCAGATTCCTGCCAGAGCTATTCTTATCTTTTCCTTAACTGAGGGTAAAGCCCTTTTTACTGACTAGACAATGCAGATAACACATTGAACATTGAGAATTTGGCTTGCCACCTTCCTAGAACTATCATACCTATTGACTAATGATCATGGTACTGAAAAATCATTCCTTATGCTACCTGAAGAGAAAGGTAAATGTTAAACCAATTAGAAATGCTTTTATTTATTATAAAACATGCCTGCAAGACACACTGGTACAAATATCTGATTGGATTTAAGGCTCACTCTATGAGATGGCACCTGTGCCTGACAATGATCAGCTGGCCAGAAACTGACACACCAAAATATTTGGAAATAGAAAAATGCTAATATTTCTGTTATGCTAAATAAATGTAGCAATAAAATAACTCCTATCTAACCAAGCAAGTAAAATATCTGTATGACAAGAACTTCAAGTCTCTGAAGAAATAAATTGAGGAATATCTCTGAAGGTGTAAAGATCTCCCATTGCTCATGGGTTGGCAGAATTAATATAGGAAAATGGCCATCTTGCCAGAAGAAATCTCTAGATTCAATGAAATCCTCATCAGAATTCCAACTCAATTCTTCATAGAATTAAAAAGAACAATTTGCAAATTCATTTGGAAAAGCAAAACCCAGGAGAGTAAAAACTATTCTCAACAATAAAAGAACTTCTGGGTGAATCACCATCCCTGATATCAAGCTGTGTTACAAAGGAATTGTGATAAAATCTGCATAGTATTTGGTACTGAGACTGGCAGGTAGATCAATGGAATAGAACTGAAGATCAAGAAATGAACCCTGCCAAACACATGGTCACTTGATCTTTGACAAAGGAGTTAAACCTAACCAATGGGAAAAAAGACAGCATTTTCAAGAATTGGTGCTGGTTCAACTGGAGGTCAGCATGTAGAAGAATGCAAATTACCCATTCTTATTTCCTTGTACAAAGCTCAAGTCCATTTGGATCTTGGACTTCCACATAAAACCAGATACACTGAAACTAGTAGAAGAAAGGGTAGGGAAGAGACTCAAACATATAGGCAAAGGAGAAAATTTCCTGAACAGAACACCAATGGCTTATGCTCTAAGATCAAGAGTTGACAAATGGTACCTCATAAAATTACAAAGCTTCTGAAAGGCAAGGGACACTGTCAATAGGACAGAACTGCAACCAACAGATTGCAAAATGATCGTTACCAATTCTACATCTGATAGAGGGGTAATATCCAATATAGACAAAGAACTCAAGAAGTTAGACTCCAGAGAATCAAATAATCCTATTAAAAATGGGGTGCAGAGCTAAACAAAGAATTCCCAGCTAAGGAATACCAAATGGCTGAGAAGCGCCTAAAGAAATGTTCAACAACCTTTGTCATCAGGGAAATGAAAATCAGAACCCTGAGATTCTACCTCACATCAGTCAGAATGGATAAGATCAACAACTCAGGTGACAGCAAATGCTGGCGAGGATGTGGGGAAGAGGAACACTCCCTCCATTGCTGGTGGGATTGCAAGCTGGTTCAACCACTCTGGAAATCAATCTGGTGGTTCCTCAGAAAATTGGACATAGTACTACCTGAGGACCCTGCTATTCCATTTCTGGGCATATACCCAAAAGATGCTCCAACATATAACAAGGACACATGCTCCACTATGTTCAAAGCAGCCTTATTTATAATATCCAGAAGCTAGGGAAAAAAAAAAACTAAATGTCCTTCAACTGAGGAATGAATACAGAAAATGTGGTACATTTACACAATGGAGTACACAATGGTACACTACTCAGCTATTAAAAACAATGGCCACAAGAAAGTACATGGATGGAACTAGAAAATAAATCCTGAGTGAGGTAACCCAGTCACAAAAGAACACAAATGGTATGCACTCACAATAAGTGGATATTAGCCCAAAAGCTTGGAATTACTGAGAAAAAAATTCACCAGTCATATGAAGCCCAAGAAGAAGGAAGACCAAAATATGAACACTTCATTCCTTCTTGGAAGAGAGAACAAAATACTCACAGGAGGAAACACAAGGGCAAAGAGTAGAGCAGGGACTGAAGAAAATGTCATCCAGAGACTGCCATACCTGGGAACCCAGCACATATGCTGCCACAAAACCCTGTTACTATTGCTGATGCCAAAAGTGCTTGCTGACAGGAGCCAGATACGGGTGTCTTCTGGGAGGCTTTGCCAGAGCCCTACTCATACAGATGAGGATAGTTGCAGCTAACCATTGGACTGAACAAGGGGACTCCAATGAAGGAGTTATAGAAAAGACTAAAGGAGTTGAAAGAGCTTGCAACACCAAAGGAAAAACAACAATATCAACCAACTAGACCCCACCAGAGCTCCCAGTACTAAACCACCAAGCAATGATTGAGTATACATAGAGGGACCATGACTCCAACCACATATGTAGCAGAGAATGGCATTGCTCAGCATCAATAGGAAGAAAAGTTTTTGGTCGTTGAAGGCTCATTTCTCCAATGCAGGGCATTGCCAGCGTGCTGAGATTGGCGTGGGTGGGTGGGAGTCAGAGCTTCCTCATAGAAGCAGTGGGAACGGGAGGGGTAATGAGAGGACCACAAGGGGATAACATTTGAAATGTAGATATATAAAATATCCAAAAAATCCAACGAAAAGAAATAACTTCTATTAATACCTTACTATACACATATATCAGTGCCTTACTGAGGAATTATCAAGAGCCTTCACCCTCCAGGATGTAAGAACTGAAGCAGGAACCCAAAATGGACAACGTGAAGAGCGAGAAACTTTGGAACACTCAGTTCAAAATGGAATAACTTCATTAAATCATTCCCCTCCTGGATCAGGGATCGCTAATGAAGAACTGGTAGAAAGATTGTAAGAGCCACAGAAGATGGATGACAAGAAGGAAAGAAGGCCCGTTTTAGACACAGCAGGACTGATGCAGATATGAACGCACAGAGAGTCTGGCAGCATGCACAGAGTCTGCACAGGTCTAAGCCAGATGGGATCCAAGTGCCAAAGGAATGCGGATACAAATGCTCGTCTGTAACCTAGAAACATCTCTATTCAAAACTACACTCAAAGGAAATAATTTTCTGTATTGGAGTCTCACTTGGTATGGAAACCATACTTTAGGGCAAACTCATGCTTGGTAAATTAAAAAAAAAATAGTGAAGTAGCTCAAATGCTCTTTGGAGGCTTTTTGTCTCTCTGTACTTTGGGCTTTCCCCCCTCTATGGACATTTTTATATTCTGCTTTCCGAATTTGTTTGTGTGAGTTTTCTGTATCTGCCCATCTGTGTCTCAGCGTCCCTATGTGTCCTTTGTGCTTGTCCTTTGGGCCTGTTTTGTCTGTTCGTTTGTTATGTTATATTTTTTTATTATTTTATTTTATTATCACTATAATTAATGTTGCATGCCTATTTGTATTCTAGTAAAAAAGGGGGTGGTGTTACTTTGATTGGGTTGGTAATTAAGGAGAATCTGAAAAAAGGCCAGAAGGGAAGATATTATCAGCATATATTTATATGAGAAAAATATTTATCTTCAAAAAATTAAATACAAGCAGGAACAGAAAAAAAAGGGAAAAAATGTGTATTCTTTTTTTTTTTATTAACTTGAATATTTCTTATATACTTTTCGAGTATTATTCCTTTCCCGGTTTCCGGCAAACATCCCCTCCCCCTCCCCCTTCCTTATGGGTGTTCCTCCCGACCCTCCCCATTGCCGCCCCCCCTGCAACAGTCTAGTTCACTGGGGTTCAGTATTAGCAGGACCAGGGCTTCCTTCCACTGGTGCTCTTACTAGGATATTCATTGCTACCTATGAGGTCAGAGTCCAGGGTCAGTCCATGTATAGTCTTTAGGTAGTGGCTTAGTCCCTGGAAGCTCTGGTGGCTTGGCATTGTTGTACATATAGGGTCTCGAGCCCCTTCAAGCTCTTCCAGTTCTTTCTCTGATTCCTTCAACGGGGGTCCTATTCTCAGTTCAGAGTTTTGCTGCTGACATTCGCCTCTGTATTTGCTGTATTCTGGCTGTGTCTCTCAGGAGCGATCTACACTTCTGCACTTCTTTGCTTCATCCATCTTGTCTAATTGGGTGGCTGTATATATATGGGCCACATTTGGGGCAGGCTCTGAATGGATGTTCCTTCTTACTTGCATAGGACTTGACTCACTAAAAATAACCAGTATCATGAGCAGAATTTTTAAAGATTAAAATGGAAAATAGAATTAATGAAAAATTTTAAGGACAATTTTTTAATTTTCTTAGTATTCTAATCAGTAGTGTGCTATTATCCTTATGACCAATATCGTTGTTTTAGTGAATATAATTTTTTGTTAATAGCACTACAATATTAGGGCCTACAAATATGGTATTTTCTAGTAACAAGATAAAAAATTTTTAATTTCATATTTAAATTACCATCTTGTATACAACCAATTCTTTAGTTTTGCAAGCACCCAAATGACAAATAATTGTCATTTCATTTCATTTTACTTCATATATAACTCTGAGAGGACAGAGTTAGCCAGAGCTAGGCTCACTCCGCGACAGGATACAAACTGGAAGTTTGGGAGATGATGCCTAAGTTTCTGTTTCCCAGAGCTGGAAAAATCCATTACAAGTCAATTCCATGGGAAAAAAAATAACTTTTCTCAGGAATCTGCCCTACCACGTAGCCTGAGCCAATCTCAAGGGCTCATCAGGAGCTGTAGAAACTGCTGCACCACCTAGCTTGAACCAAGTATAGTTGATCACCAAATGTCCCCAAGTCCCTGAGAACCTTAACCAATCACAAAGACACCTATATTAGTGATAGAACAAACCAATCAAGGAAATGAAAGGTACAAGTCACTCAATTCTACCCTAACAAACTTTAAATTGACCCAGCAAAATCCACATCTCTGTCTTCTACTCTGAAATAGAGTGGACCCCTGCATGCAGGTACTCTGGAGAATAAATGCTTTTATTTGATTCTGGGGTATCAATCTTTATAAATCACATACCCTTACATTTCATATATATATATATATATATATATATATATATATATGTATGTATATATATGTATATATATATGAGTCATGAAATATTATATAATACTTTACATCTTCATTGTGTCTGTTTCCATGTCTTTATGTGTTCCTGTGCTATTCCTTTGTCTCTTTCTTTTGCTGTCATTTTGTATAATTGTATTTTGTTATGTTTATTTTTACTTTGCCTTATTTTATTACTTTACCACTATTTTTGTATGCTTATTTGTGTTCTAATGAAAGGGTTGTGTTTTAATCGGGTGGGGAAGTGAAGAGGATCTGCGAGAGGTCCTTGAGGGGGAAAGATAATCAGAATATATTGTCTGAGAAAAAATTAAAAAAATGACAAGACAGAGAAAGGGAAAAATGGGGGAAAGACAGTTCCTCTTGCTTTTATATATTTTTACTCACTAAAAACAAACAATTACACACTTTTTATTGTAAGCTATTAATATTATCTTATTCTCCTCCCCTAATATTATCTCTCTTTTTTTAATGTATCTTTCCTTAAAGTCACTTGTTTAATTTGATCTGGTAAAACTCCTGAGCTTGTTGGTTCATAGGAGATAGAACAAATCCTATCGTTGCTGTTTATTTACTTGTTGGTGATGTTTTCTAGCATTTGATTCAATTCTTTCTCATTTATGTCCTTAATATAGGCCAAGAAGTAGGGAAGGGGTTTCCCACACTTCACAATGCATCAACTAGATCAGCTGAAAGCCTCCTCCAAAATAGTTTTTCTTTCTCCATATTTAAGGTTCTCAAATTTTATAATCACTAAAAACTTCATTGTTCAAAGATGAGGGCATATGATGAGAAGGGCTATGATGAGACAGTAAAGACGATGAACGTCCAAGGCTCTCAGCTTTTCCTTCAAATTCTGGACATGAGATAAAAACTTCAAAGCTGCTATAAACAAAGGTCCTGTGGTTGTTTGCCAATAAGAACCTTGCTGATAGAATGACTCAAGAAGTTCAAGGTCTGATCAAGACATATTTACCCAAGAGTTGTGGACCAATCGGCATTCTGTTTTTTTGAAATGGCCAAATCTAAATTAGGTGAAGAAAACCCCCTAAGAGAGTAAAAAGACCACTAGCACTCAGGAGGAAGCTAGGATTCGAGTTCAGGTTTTCCCCTTCTGCTTTGCAGAGAGTCTTCATCTTTATTTCTTGGTATTTGTCTTTCCCTACCCCTAATAGAAGTCTTTCTTCAACTGATGATTCTGTCTGTTTCTATATACTTTTTCACTATGGCTACCTGACATGCTCCAGATTTTCTCTGCCTTTTAAATTCTTAAGTGGCAAAGAAAATGAATCAATTCAAGACCTCTCTTTGTGTAACAGGAAGTGGGGAGAAAAAAGTTAAAGAAAAGATTCTCAAGTAATGGTGTTTTATTTTCCTACTTGCTCATTCTTTAGGCAGAAGGTAATCATTTTAGATCTTTTCAAAGTAGTCTTCTAGATCGTGGAGATAGCCTGCTAATTAGACACATATAGAAATATTGTATTCTTTCCTATTTATAGAAATGAACACTTGCCTTCTTCCATTGTTAACAAGTTTCACATTGTATGTGACAAAGCCAAGTATATAATTGATATCATTCCTACAACTTTTGTAGTATTACAATGTAAATTTATTGCTTATCTAGAACACTTATGTAAACATAAAATTGGAAATACATCAATCCCCTAATACATAACTATGTTTATAGGCAAAGGCCACAGTACAAATATGCTTGGGGGAAAGTCCAAAATATCAGTGCAATTGGGAGGCAGATTTCTATTCTTACTTTCTCCTAAAAGTAGAACCATATTTGGGTCATTATTCTCAGCAGGAAGCTTTGAAACAACATCTAACCTTGTCTAACAAGATAGCGAGTGTCTTTGGCCTATTTTTGCTCAAAGGCAAGTTGGCCAGGGCATAGAAACACGACATGTGCACTGTGCTTTTCTCTTTCTGGAAGGATTCCTAAAATATTAGTTATGTTACCCCTCCCCCAATCTAGAAAAGAATGAACTTTAAAAAAAAAAAAACCTTTTTTAGTTTTCTTATTTAAAAAATTCATACATTTATAGAGTTAATTCTGGGTCCTCTCACACCCTTACACTCCTGCCTTCATTATTAACACTTTTTACGCTCCCTTCTCATATCCATTCCTCTTTGTAACTCAATGACTTTAATATGAACTATATTTGGAACCATCAACTTTTGAAGCATCCACTGGATACTGGTGAGCTCATGTCAGGGTAAATGTGGTGACAGTTCCCCTAGACTCCACCAGTAGGCAGACTTTGATGGGGGTTTGAGATTGTTTTGTGAATCACTCTGTATGCAGGCTTCACTGATAAGTTTGTTGTCTGTGATGGACTAGTTTACTATCTAGAGGTATAAACAGATTGTAATTAAATTGTGAAGCTCTGAATAGTTCCCCCATTTGAGAAAATTTTAGACATGTTTTAATGCTTATTGATCTTAATTTTCCTAAAATCATTTTTTCAGAATATTTAGAATTACACATACATTTTTCTCCATTTCTTTGAGATGTATTTTCAAAAACATTTTTACAGTTTTACATTCTCTAAGCATTTTCTCAGTGCCTTGAAATATAGCCTTCAGGGAATTTGTAAGTGTTGAGACTACAACAAAGATATGCAAAGATTTTTTTTTTTCTCTGCTAACCTAAGTAGACAATACAAGGAGTTAGCATGCTTTCTTCATCCCAAGGCTTAAACGCCAGCTCCCTTAATTCAATCCAGTTGTAGTCAAACCAAACCAAGGTCTTTTTCCACTATTACAATACCTTTCAAATAGTCTTAGACTTTTATAGTGAAAATTTTGCTGTGTATAACTATATTTTAAAATTATTGAGATGAGAAATGTCTGATTTCACATCACATAGCTGAAACTGATTTTAAATTCGATATGCAAGGTTCATGTATTTTATCATTTCTTTATATTTTTCTTTAAGACATTCATCCAATTTTTTCCCTTTTAACTCTGCCTTATTTATTAAATCATTCTCCTTTGGTATAGCTCAGAATTGCACATATTTGACAACACAAAATTTACAACGTTATGTACTTTTAAATATTGTAATGTTCAAAGGAATATATAAACATAGTAAATTAGAAAAACTTTTCACATTTCCAAGTGTAGTTGTTCTCCAAACTCTAATTATCATTATTATACCTTTTAGCTCAATTTTCATATCAATATAAATGTCATGAAATTTTAACATTAAATTAACACAATAAGGAAAATGCAAATTATGTTAACTTATTTCTAAAGAGAATCTTTTCATATGATTAATATTCTGGATAACTATGGAGATAAGCAATTTTGAATGTAATGATTAACTGTATTTCTTTTATAACTTCATTACATCCTCAATACTAATTTTATTCATGCATTTTAATACTGTAAGCATTGTATGAAAAATACAAAGCATATATCTTTGTACATTTGTGATTTCACTAAATATAAAGACCACCTTTTTCCCATTCTGTAGTCTATAACTAAAAATCTAATGATAAAAATTCAGTTGCTATTTTAGCTTTGAAAGACCTAAAACCAGTGTTTTAAGACAAGCATGGTATCAATATGGTATTATAATTATTTTACTGTACCTGTGTATGCAAATTGAACAAGATCCCAGAGTGCATTTGGGTCTATGCCTTCCATCTTGATCTCCTCTTGCTTGGCTTCACAGACATCACTTGTAAACATGGCAGCAAAATAGTCGGAGACAGAGCTCAGGACAAGCCTGAAAGAGGCACAGGATCTATTTCAGGCATTGCTCCTAAAGCACAAAGCACCAAGTTCAGCAGACATAATGTAGAACAATGAATCAACCATCAGCAATTTGATCAAACTCTAAATTTATAATTTAAATTTAAAAGAAGTCAAATGGTTTTTTGAAACTATTGGGAGGTTGTGAATTGTTTGGCAAAAATTTTTCAAAAGCATCAAAAAAAAAAAAAAAAAAAAAAAAAAAACCACTGTGGCCATTTTCCTCTTTGCCCCTCAAAATGAAATGTTCTAACCCTGATGAAGAAATAAACAAAAAAAGAAAAACAAAACAAAACAAAACAAAACATAAGTTTTGGATCCAGGACATTCAGAACACAGAGTCTGAACCTGGAAGAGAGAAGGGATTCTTTTTTTTTTATTACTAGCTAGCATGCAGCCTTCCAAATATTTATATTCTTCAAAGCAATGTAGGCTTCTGGGGAAGAAAGGGTCATTTGTTGTGTTCTGCTTGGAATCTGCATGCAACACTGCCGATCTGCCAGGAAATACATATCTCCTTATGAAAACACTGTGCACATAGTATGGCTGGTTTTGAGATAACCGCAGACTGAAATGATGCATGTTCTCCAATAAGGAATACAAAGCTTGCTACTGCAAACCTAGTCAAATGCCTGTCACTGTCCATGACACAGACTAAATCTGTGACTGTTATTTTGTTAAGTAAGCATGTACCCAAACATCCTTTAAACATTCAGGTTTACATCTGGAGACTACTGCTATTATTTAGCCCTGGGCAGAGAAGCTTCCTTTTTTACACTGGACAGTGGATAATGAAGAGACTTGACCTGTTGAAAATGAGTGAGATCCAAGTGTTCAACCCTAAATAAGAGGCATCTACAACCCCTTCTGAGGATATTGGGATGCTTTAGAAGGGTGAGGGATTTAAAGGTACACTGTGGGACATGCTATGACACATTGAAGCTTGCACATCAATATATTTTGTGTTTTGTTTGTTGGTTTGGTTTGGTTTTGGTTTGTTTTTTTGTTGTTTTCTTTAGTGGAGGAGGAGAGGGTTGGATATGAAGGAACACGGAGATGAGTGGGGTTCGGGGGCTTGATGTGAAAATCACAAGTAATCAATAAAGAAGTTAAAAGAGAAGGAGCCTACAGAGGGGGGAGGAGAAGTGTTATAAAAGGCTTTTTCTTCCTTTCTCTGATTCCTTCCCTGCTGGCATTCGCCTCTGTATTTGCTGTATTCTGACTGTGTCTCTCAGGAGAAATCTACATCCTGTTCCTGTCGGCCTGCACTTCATTGCTTCATCCATCTTATCTAATTGGGTGGCTGTATATGTATGGGCCACATGTGGGCAAGAGCACCAGTGGAAGGGGAAGCCCTTGGAACTGCCAAGACTGAACCCCCAGTGAATGTGATTGTTGGGGGGAGGATGGTAATGGGGGGGGATGGGGAGGGGAAGCCCATATAGAAGGTGAGGGGGAGGGATTAGGGGGATGTTGGCCCGGAAACCGGGAAGGGGAATAACAATCGAAATGTAAATAAGAAATACTCAAGTTAATAAAGATGAAAAAAAAAAAAAAGGCTTTCTTCTATATATGGTATTGCTGTTGCAAGGAAGAACACACAGAAGCTACAGATCCTAAACTGGGCTGGAAAATGAAAGGCAGGGTGGGGCAGGGCAGGAGGAAAGCATCTGTCCTTCATCATTCTAACATTGATTTGTGACTGAGAGTCTGAGAACTTGAGGCTGGACTGGCAGTTAATTGTTTCTGAGGAAGGAATATATTTATCATTTTATTCACTGATGTAGTTACTGATAAACCTCCGTGATCTAGTTTTCTTAATCCTGCTCATATACCTAACCTTAATTTACCTTCAATGGGTCAAAACAAAACAAACAAATGTGAAAGTGGGAGAAGAGTATGAGCAAAAGAAGAACAAAAGAACTGCAGGGATATACATGGAGAGGAGCCTGATGGAAAGGAAGCCCAGAGACAGGAGCAAATCGGGATCAAGCTCAAGGGGAGGTCCCAAGGTCTGCCACTATTACTGAGGCTGTGGAGTGCTCACCAAAAGCATCCTATCATGACTTCTCTTCAAGAGACCCAGCTGACAGAGTCAGATCCAGATATTTACACCCAACCAGTGAGCTGGTGAAAACTGAAGAAGCTGAGGAGAAGGGTGACCCTGAAGTCTCAAATGACCTGGACCCTGAGATCTCACAGACACTGGACCACCAACCAGGCAGCATACACTAGTTGGTCCAAGGCCCCCAACCCATATACAGGAGAGGGCTGCCTGGTGTGGCCTCAGTGAGAGAAGATGCTCCTAACCCTGGAAAGAATTGAGGGAGTGAGAAGATGTGGTGGTGTGCGGGCGGGTACATCCTCTTGGAGACTGGAGATAGGAATGGGATGAGGAACCATAGACGGGCTGACAGGCATGGGGATAACAACTGGACTATAAAAAATGATTAAAGAATAGTAATACTTAAAGATAAAAATTAAAAAGAAAAACCAGTGTAAGCAAGAGTGAGAAAGGAAAACAGCCAGGGATATGAAGAATGAATTTGGTGACAATACATTGCACATATTCATGAAACTGTTTCACAGGACTAAACCAAAAATAAGCCAAATAATGAAATATACCTGTTGATAGTATAATATAAATTTTACCCAATGAGCCATTAAAAATTAAACTATACATTACCCTTGGCTATCGTACGACTTCACAATTTTCTGCTTTAACCAACACTAATTGGTCATCAAACGCATTTGTACCATTTAATGGATATTATATGAAATTACAGTATGATAATTTCTTCCTCCATTCGACTTCAAGAAGAATTTATATGTATGATGTATATTTGGTAATGAAAAACTTATATTTCCTCTTTTTTCAAGTATTTATTTCTCTTTACAGCATCAATTTCTTATCAATGGTAGAAAATGTTTTCTTTAGGCCTCTTTTAGTTTAGCTATGAGGACAAAGGATTTCCTAGCTTTTGTTTACTAGAAATTTTTTTCTAGTATCATTTACAATATATCATAAAGTATTCTTACTTAATGGGGGATAGTAGATTTATTCCTTTCATTTATGAAGAAATACCCTACTTCATTATCATGTAGACTTTATTAGTTTTAATAGAATATTAATTTGCAAACTATTTTATGTTGTAATGTACCATATTAGATTTTTCTTAGGATTTTTATCATTTTTACAGTGCTACATACACACAGGTATGTCATTTGTACTTGAAAATAATGTATGTGTGTGTGTGTATGTATGTGTGTATGTAGGTGTGTGTGTGTGGTGTGGTGTGTGTTTGTATGTGTGGTGTGTGTGTGTGTCTGTGTGTGTGTTTGTGTGTTGTGTGAGTGTGTGTGTGTGTGTTGTGTGTGTGTATGTGTGTATGTATGTGTGTGTGTGTGGTGTGTATGGTGTGTTTGTGGTGTGTGTGTGTGTATGTGTGGTGTGTTGTGTTTGTGTGTGTGTGTGTGTATGTATGTGGGTGTGTGTGTGTGTGTTGTGGTGTGTGTGTGTGTGTGTGTGTGTGTGTGTGGTGTGTGTGTGTTGTGTGTGATGTGTGTGTGTGTGTGTGTGTGTGTGTGTGGTGTGGTGAGTGTGTGTGTGTAGTGTGTGTGTGTGGTGTGTGTGGTGTGGTGTGTGTGTGTATGTGGTGTGGTGTGTGTGTGTATGTGTGGTGTGTGAGTGTGTGTGTGTGAGTGTGTGTGTGAGTGTGTGTGTGTGAGTGTGTGTGTGTGGTATGTGAGTGTGTGTGGTGTGTGTGGTGTGTGTGTATTTGTGGTTTGTGAGTGTGTGTGTGTGCATGTGAGTGTGTGTGTGTGTGTGTGTGTGTGTGTGTTTAACCTGTAGTTGCTCTAATTTCCTGAACTTCTGTAATACTGAGGTTGAGCATTGTAAGCCAAATATTACAAACTGTTTGCATTCACATTCTCATCGTTTCATCCAACTCATTTCCCACTGTGTCTAATAAAATGTGTTTTAAAAATTCAGAATAGACCATCGTTTAAGTTGTCATTTATCTCATGCTCAGCACCTCTTTATTGAATTAATGAAAATATATTATTTGCTGTCTTTATGTACCTATATAACAAAAATATTTTGAATATTTTTCATTGTTACTTTTATCAATCTAAAGCCAGGCCACGTGGGTCACACCTGCTTTCTTATCTTTTGGGACGCTAAATCAGAATGACGACTAGATTGACCTAGTTACAAAATATTAACAAATAATAAATAGAAATAGCAGCTACAGAGATGGCTCAGTAGTTAAAATTACTGGCTGCTCATTCAGAGGAAAAGGGTTTGATTTCATCCATTCGCTTGACAGCTCATAAACATCTTTAAATCACTTTTATGGATTATAATGTCCTCTTCTCACTTATGAAGATATCAAGCATATATGTTGTGCACAGTCATACACATATGCAAAACATATTTACACATAAAATAATCTCTATAATAGTAATTATTAATTTTATTTAAAAAGCATAGAAATGGCAAAATATTTACTGCAACCCAGAGAAATAAGTGAGTGAAAAATGATCGGTTTTATCAAAGTGTTAAGTAGTAAATGTCTCCATAAACATCAGGTGATAAATAGTAATTGTCTCCATAAACATCAGGTTAGGCATCTCTCCAGGAACAAGTATTTCAACATAAATTAAATCAGCGTGTTCTTACACTGTAAGTTTGTACTACAGGCAGGTCCCATTCTGAAGAGCAAAATATTTTGTGACCTACATTGTGCAAGTTTGAATCACATCAAATAAAATCTGTATCAGCTCTAGGGAAATGCTGCCCGCTCAGTCAGAGTAGTGGGAAAGGATGAATTCTGCATTTAGATTTAGTGACACAAAAGATTTAAATTAGAACCTAGATTCAATATTTGGCAAAAGTTAAGATCTCCATACTTGCTTATTTAGCTTCCCTTAACGTAAGGAAAGCTGGAGCAAAAACTGATTCAGTAGGTAAGTGCGGTCACTTAGGCAAATCTCTCCTTGGGGGTCACTAAAATGTAGTTCTTTACAAATATATTAAAGACTGCTATATTCAACTTCAATTTTTTATCATGTTTGAAACTGTCAACCTCCCCCTTTTCGAAACCTTTTTTTTTTTTTTCAGTTAGAGAAGTACAGACTTCCTTATCTCAGCTTTACCTCTTCCTCAGTGACTTCCTTTTAATCCCTGACCTGCCCTTTGCGGTGACTAATTGCAGATTTCTATGCGTTGCTTAAATATTCATTTTTGCAAAGTCTCCCTTTTAGCACTGCTTTAATGATTTTTATAATGGCTTTAAATTTTACTGTACTACTGCAGTGCATGTAAAAAAAAAAAAAAATACCATTGGCCAAATGTTCTACCAGCATTTGACTGTCTTTATACTAAATTCAGGGTACTGCCTGTATGGTTCTTATGCTATTTCCAATTGTTTTTATGCCATTAGGTTTCTTCCAGATGACATGGATAAGGTTTTGCTGTGTTTCCTTTATACTTCTTTCCTTATGCTAAAGACAACAAAAATCCATCTTTTAGTTTGTTCTAGGTCTATGTCCTCCTTATAAGGCCCAGACATTCTGAATCAGTATTAACATAAAACAAAGGAAGAAGGACACTTCTTCCAAAAAGCTTCATTGGCCCCAAAGGTCCCATGCTCTTCGTCTGCCAACACGTTCCTCACCTCTAGACAAGTAATGGAGCCAGTGGTAACCAACCCATCATGTGCTTCTGTGAAGCATAGTATGTCTGCATGCATCAGGTACATCCCTGGGAGGCTGAAGGAGACAAGGTTGACTCCTTGATTCATTGTTCCTCTGCCCTTGCATGTTTTTGTTTCTTCTAATAACATTTTATACTTAAACTTGCACAGTTGCCTTCTGTGCTCTGGTGTTACCAAGCCAATCTATGTAGAATCTCCCCTCTCCTCTTTATCTTCACTTCCCCTCAAAAACCTGCATCATAATTTGTAGGGGAGCCATTCTGAGCTATACAGTCACAAAGGATGTGGGGAGCAGGTGTGGCGGCAGTCCCAAGATGTCGCCCGGGACTGCAGCTAAGTCTCATGACTAGCACCTGACTTCCTCACACACCTGAAACTAGCCATGTCCATTGTGAGAGCTGTGCAGGCGCACCGTGACGCAAGATCAGCCATGTGACTTGTACCTATGAACTGAGATTACCAGTCTGGACTGAGGAGGCGGGGTTGAGGGAGAATATAAGGGAGTGTGCTCGGGGGCTGGGAGGAGGAGAGAAGAAAAGAAAAGAAAGATTCCTGCTTCCATGCTGTAAGGTTCCTGAATAAACTGCTTTGAGAAGAATGCTGTGGTGTCGCTCTTTACTGAGACGGAGGCAACAATAATTCCTGGTAAAACATTATTATTGTATTCATTCATGATTTAAAATTTAACTTTACCATTTTATTGTAAATTATTTCAAGAAATGGCACCTAAGTTGGATACTTTTTTTTGTTGTTGTTGTTGGTTTTTTTTTTTTTTTTTTTTGGAGTTGGGGACCGAACCCAGGGCCTTTTGCTTCCTAGGCAAGCGCTCTACCACTGAGCTAAATCCCCACCCCAAGTTGGATACTTTTAAGGACATGACAACTAATGTTTCATTTTTGTCTTTTATGCCTATTCTTTCTGAATAAGTTTTAGGAGTTTATGATATATACTCAAACATACTGTTTCTAATAAACAATGAACAAAATTATAAATTACATTAATTGTTGTAATGTCTTTCCCATATATATATATTCATATGATTTCAAATAATACCAAACAATGAATAAAATAAGAATTATGAAAATAATTTTTGAAATTTAAATATAATGACACAATTTCTCCTTTTCATTCTCCACTCTCACAAATTCAAAGACACACTCTCCCCTACCTTTCCACATACCTTTATTGACCCGAAGAGCCTAAATACAAGTTAGCTTCCATTCACCAAACATCTCCCCTGTTCACTAAGTCCTCTGGGACACCCGAAGTTGCCCTAGGTAGCCTGCTATCTCAGATGGACCTCCGTTTTCCAGTCACCTCTCTCCCCACTTTCATCAGACCTACAGATCCTGAAACAAACAGACCTGCTGATCGGAAACCATGCAGCACAAGATACCTATCAGTGGCCTGACACATAAGGACCATTAAATTTATCCCCCTCCCAATACCTAATACAACATGAACACCCAGGAACCAAAGCCATCCAAATGGCTAAAGGACATTTAAAAAAATCAACAAAATCCAGATCAAGATGACACTTTCAGAGGACAGCTACCTTACTATAGCAAGCCTAACACAACCAAAGGAAAAAAAATGACCTTAAATCCAACCTTACCATAAATCCAATCTTATAAAGGTGATAGAGGGCTTTAAAAAGGAAATTAATAAATCCCTTAAAGAAATAAAGATACAATTAACCAAGTGAAGGAAATAAATAAAACTGCAAGATGTGAAAACAAATAGAAGCAATAAAGAAAACACAAACAGGGTATCCTGGATATTGAAAACCTAGGGGAAAGAACAGAAGAACAAAAACAAAGGACCAAAATCTGAGATAAACATCACCAACAGAATACAGGAGATGGAGGAAAGAATCTCAGGCACAGAATATAAAACAGAAGAAAATGATACTTCAAAGAAAATGGCAAATCTAAAGACATTTTGATGCAAAACACCCAGGAAATCTGAAACACCGTGAAAAATCCTAATCTAACAGTAATAGGAATAGAAGAAAATAAAGAGGCCCAGCTCTGAGACCTTGAAAATATTCCCAACAAATTCATAAAAGAAAACTTTCCCTACCTAAAGTAAGAGTTGCCTGTAAGCACACAGCAAGTTTATAGAACACTAAATAGACTGGACCAGAAAAGAAAATCTCCCTCCTCATAATAATCAAAAATACAAAAAGAATATTAAAAGTGGCATGGGAAAAAAGCCAGGTAACACAAAGGCAGACACAGCAGAATTATATTTGATTCTCAACAGGGACTCTAAACAGTAGAAGGGCCTGGACAACCTCTTGCAACCTCTAAAGAAATCACAGATGTCAACATAGACTAATGTAGCCACCAAAACTCTGAATCACCACAGATGGAGAAAAAAAGTTATTCCAAGACAAATCTAAATTTAAACAATATGTTTCCTAAATTCTAGCCCTACAGAAATTACTAGAAGGAAAACTGCAACCCAAAGAAGATAACTACATCCAAGAAAATGTAGGAAATAAGTAACTCTATAAGAGGAAAAACAGAGTTAGAACATATATACAAACAAACACTTATGCCAACAATGTCAAAATAACAGGAATTAGCAATCGCTGTTCATTAATACTTGGCAACATATTCAAACTAATGCAATGGAGAGACAAAGGACAACACGAGTATCATGAAATATAGAATTCAAATCTGGACTGACTTTTTGTTAAATCACTCCGAGAGTGCTTTATTTGTTATCTGAATGTGTCATCGATGAATTAATTGATAGATTAATTGATTTTCATTTATTTATTTATACTCAGATTTATTGATTACTAATATATATAATATATGCAGTTTTAAAGATGTTAAAAGAATAATTATTTTAAATGTTTAGTTTACTTTTATTTATTAGTAGTTAAATAATTAAAATGATGAGTTAATTTTCCCCGGCATGTAGAGTAACAGAGTAACAACGCAAGATGTCAAGAAATTATAATTTCTACTTGTTATACAGCTAGCAAATTCTTCAGTCTAAAAGCTAGACTATTAGCTTTAGAAATATGGATATACAATTGCACTATGGACACTCCCATACCTATGAGCAGGTATCTTTCGATTCCCCACTATCAGGATGACATCACACAGCTGCTGTTGCTTTAGATAATTCTCCATCTTTCTAAATGATTGCTCAGCATGGTGAACAGCTTGATAGAATTCTTCAGAGCTACTGGAGTCCAAATCACTTTGAGGTGTCAGTGAATGATTGGTCGTTGTCAACCTATAAATCACACACATACACACAACAGGAAGATGATGTTTAATAAATATCAGTAATGGTCCAGAAATGGAGCTTTTTCTTTACAGACATTATCATGGAAAACAACAACAACAAAAAACCATATATATATATATATATATATATATATATATATATATATATATATTCCCTCCCACATCCTCCTCCTCTTCTTGGAGAGGGTGGCCCCCCTGGGTAATCTCCTCTCCTGGTAGATAAAGTTGCTGCCAGATTAGGCCTATCCTCTCCCCCAGAGGCCAGGCAAATCATCTCTGTCGAGGAATAGATGCCAAGGTCACATTACAGCTTTTGGGAGAGCCTCCATTTCACTTGTTGGAGTAGTCACATGGAAACTGAGCTGAACGTCTGTTACATATGTGCCAGGGACCTCATACCAGCTCTTGTATATTCTTGGTTGGTGGCTCAGTCTCTGAGAGCTCCCAGTCATACAGATTTGTTAATTGTCTTCACAGCTTTATTCGTAATTGCCATAAACTAGGAACCACTCAGATGTCTATCAACCGAAGAATTAACACAGAAATTATGATTCATTTACACAGTGAAATACTACTCAGCTATTAAAAACAAGGACATTGTAAATTTTACAAGAAGATAGATGGAACTAGAAAACATCATCCTGAGTGAGGTAACCCAGACCCAAAGGACATAATATGGCATGTACTCATTGATTAGTGGATATTATCCAAAATGGACAGATCCCCATGATACACGATACACCCCATAGACCCAAAGAAGTCAAACGAGAAGGAAGCCCCAAGTGAGGATACTTCAATCGCACTTAATAGAGGGAACAAAATAGTCATTGGAAGCAGAGAGAGGGAGGGAAGTAGGTGAGAAAGATGAGAGCGAAAGAAATAAGGGGTAAGATCAGGTGTGGGAAGAGACAGGAGAGATATTCAAAGGTCTAGAAAAATGAATGGAAATCTGACATTGTCGGGGTTGGGGGTGGGTGAAATCTCTAGGAAGCCCCAGAGATCTAGAAGTAGGGAGGCTCCAAGGAGTCAATCTGGGTGACCTTAGCCAGGATGCCTAACAGTGAATACATGGAACTTGAAGAAGACCCCTTCCTGTAGCCAGGCAGGAACCCCAGGGGAGATAAGAACACTAACACACCCACAAAACTTTCGACCCAGAATATGTCCTGTCTAAAAGAAATGTAGGGATAAAAATAGAGCAGGGAGTGAAGACCTGGCCAACCAATAACCAACTGGATACCCATCCTAAAAGCAAGCACCTCTCTCTGACACTATTAATGATACTCTGTCATGCTTAGACAGTAACCTTGGGTAGATGTCTTCTGAGAGGCTCTACCTAGCAGCTGACTGAAATAGATGCAAATAGACACAGTCAAACATTGGACAGACCTCAGAGACTCTTATGGAAGAGTTGAAAGAAGGATTAAAATCACTAAAGGTGATTGGAATGAAATTTTTTTAAAAAGTCAGTTTAATAAAGATTATTTGTTTTGGAAATCAGGACATAAATTAAAGAAAAAGTATTTCCTTATCTTAGTAGGTGACTTTATATAGATTTTCTGTAGCAGAGTACCAAGTTAAAATCTGAAGATGTCATTGAAATAGTATATGCATTACATATGTATTATAATATTGATGTTGAATATTAAAATGTTTTAAATTTTTTGCGTAAGTACCAAACAAAATGATATCCCTCCACAAAAATAAGAACTGTTTTCATCCTATTGGGCAGCATGTGTATACTTGAAAGATGTTACATTAAAAGAAATATCTAAGCTTACAAAGGCAACTAGAGTAAATTTTTACTTGTTGAAGATCCCAATTAAAAAACTCATACAATATGAAAGTAAAATGACAGTGATCAGAGGATAAGCACATGAAGGGGTAGAAAGTGATGGGGAAAATCTGCGAGTTAATATAAAATAAATATGAACAATATAAGACAGAGGACTGAATTTTGTGGCTATTTTACACATGGAATGGCTGTTGACAATGCATCAAATTGTGAGGTAAGTTTGTGTCAAAGAAATGATGAATGGTTGACAGAATGAATATGCTTACTCCGCTTGTTCTCTCAACACATTTATTCTGCATATTAACTTTATATTGTATTTTAAGTTCTATAATCAATGCAAATTGCTCTGTTAAAACTATTTTAATAATATAGCCAGTAAAAAAACACCTACAAGAAAATAATGTCTTAGAAGTTCATTTAAAAAAGGAGATTGTGCTGCCCAAGTTTGTCAACAAGACCAAAGTTAATTACAATGTTGCAATTGACTAGCTGTGGGCCATAGACCTCTATACAGCAACAAAACTCTGGAACAAAATATAAGTAATGAAACATATTCATCAAAAGCTTGTAAATCACAACCAATTTTAAGTTAATTCGTGAACGCACTTTTGGTATAAAAAGCCAGCTGGTACTTCATAAGCAAATATGATAGAAATTAGAACTTTCCCCTATGAAGATTAGGAAGAAAATAAATACATCTCTTGCCCATGCAAGTTGATTGGAGGTCCTCTAGCATACAGCAGGAAAAAAAAGTAAAGCTACATTTGATAGATAAAATAAACCATTCATATCAATTAAAGATAATGTTTATGTGTACCAGAAGATCGAAAAGAATCCACAGGGCATCCATCTAACATACATGTACGATGTGTCATCTGGTATCAACATGAATTAATTGCACAGTAGATGTTTTCAGAGATTTTTCTTGTCTCCCTTTGAACATTTGAACTTAGCACAGATTTTGCTATGCTAAATGCTTACCTTTCAAAATTTGACCCAGAGTAGCATCATGATTTGGAACATGTGTCTACAATCAGGTTCACGTAGGTAGCACAGCAATGAATGTCCATACACAAAGACATGTGTGGATATTAAAAAAAAAACTCACTGCAAGGAGCATTTGTCAGTCTAGCAGCATCATTCTTTAAGATCACAGGCCGCAATGAAAACTGAGTCAGAGATGCATTATAAATGTCTCCCATGAAATCTTGGTATTTCTAATACTCTGTTTACAATTCATGGCTCATGTCTAAAATTGAAGATATTAACTATAACCCTGCAGAAAGGCTTCAGCTCTTTTTTGAAACAGAACTGGGAAAATGCTTCCACCCATAACCTTTTATCGAAACTGATCTGCAAGTTTAATGTCTGCTTTAGTGTGGATTTTACTCTTAGTGAAGGTTTCATAGTTTTGTGAATGTTATGAATGCAGACCTTACTAAGTTTTATCAAGTGACCTGAGTGACAGTGACTGCACTATTAAATAAATTGGGTAACAGATGTTTAAGTCTCAGTGAGACTTCAGAATTATATAAAACATAGTCTGAGACACGAGTTGCATATTTTAGACCAACCTGTATAAAATCAAGCTTTCTAGGCAGGAGATTCCACCCCGGACTGGTGACCTATTGACAGTTGACATAGTAGAGTAAAATAAAAATAAATCATGTTCTGACTTTTGATGTCTGCTTGTTTTTTTTAAAGGGTGTGGCCACTAGTAAGTGCTGCAGTGGATGGTTCCACACCAACATATGTAAGGACAGAAAAAGGACAGCACCTTAAGTTAATTGAAGAAAATATAAAACAATAGTAATGATTATGCAGTATTGTGTTGTAGTAGTTGGAGGAAAATATGGGGTTGGAAATAATCTGACTTCTTTGTATACATGTATGCAGTTCTCCATGTTAAGAAATTTTAAAACAATGAAAATAAGAACAGAGAGGACAAGCTGAGTGTCAAGACATTTTTCTGGTATTAATTTTCACCTAGTTTTTTTTTTTTTAATTTTTCACATTTTGCTTTTTTCTATATGTCTTGAAAAAAGTCATTTTCTTCAAGGTTTTTGATCTGTCAGATAAATGGTTCTGTTGGTTCAATATGATTTTCTCTTGTACAATTCTCATAAATCATTTCTTAATCTCAGACTTGGGTAGGATTAATGCACATCCACCTTTGATCCAGGATGAGATTTTAAAATGAATTTTCCACACCAGAATACCTGTTATTTACAAAATGAGCTTCATTGGTTTGATTCCTTCCCACTAAAAATCAAGGTTTACAATGTGATAAGAAAAACTTTAAAACTTTAGAAAATACATATTATATCTTTAAACATGTTTCCTCTATATATAAAATGAAAAGACGACTTTGATTAATTTTTCCTATTATACTCTAGTATTTCAAGTTTAAATCTTTAAGAAACTTATAATAAAATAACACATTAAACTGTCTTTAATAGAATGAATGAATATTTTAATTTTTACCTTTATTATTACTAAGGTACAATATTAGAAAATATAATAAATTCAAATTTTAGAAAATGAAATTATAAAACTGTTTCAAATTTAAGTCATGATAAAATCATCAACAGTCTAGCATACTTAAAAATTAAAACAGTTATCCATTTAATTGATAATATCGCTTGAGCTATTCATGCTATAAATATGATCTACTTTATTTCACATATATTTGTCCGGAAACAGCTGTTTCATTCATTAATGTCTGTTTTTGACTCTTGAAACAAACCTAAAACCACTGATAGATGAGTTCTTCTAAATGTATCTTTTCTTAATTTTCTTCTGTAATTATTAGTCTGTGTTTTTGTGCGTGTGTGTGTCTGTGTGTGTGTATGTGTGTGTGTGTGTGTGAGAGAGAGAGAGAGAGAAAGAGAGAGAGAGAGAGAGAGAGAGAGAGAGAGAGAGAGAGGAGATTACCATATTTGTATGTATATATAATATTGGTCACATATAAATGTGTTTGGAGGTCTCATCTCTGAAGTAAAGTGATTGACTATTAACAACTATTTATTATCTATTTCTCTGAGCCTAGGTGTGGGACCTGTGAAATTTCTCACTATGCAAATTGATACAGATACTTTGTAGTTCTCATTTAGTTGACCTCATGAAAAGATACATGTATGCAGCTTCTGAAGAGATTGAATTTACACATCAGTAATTTCAGAACTCTTTCTTTTACTATTCATGAACAGTAGAGTTAGCATTTTCCTACCATGTTGCAAGTATGTGTTAACTACAAATGTGGGAAGAAAAATACTTGAGTTCATCAACTATTTAGTGATTGATAAATATATGAAATTATTACATGGGTTTAAATTTAATTATTTTTTCCTTTTTAAAATTATAATACAATAAAACTACTTCTCTACTTCCATTTCTTCCACACTTCTCCTTATTCTCAAATTCATAGAATATATATATATATATATATATATATATATTCCAAAATACATAAATACAACATACTCAGTCTATACAATTTTACTTGTCTAGATGTTTTCAAGACTGACCTTTTGGCATGTTTTATGAATTTTATAGAACACAACAATTCACTATAGAAAAAGTTAATACTAATATAACAATCAACCAAAATTAAATCCTAATATCTATCCCACTGTTTATCATTGAGGGAGTATTTTATAAATAAATGTGCTATGAATTCCTATTCTTTCACACCAAATGCAAAGTTATAATTCATGGAGAATAAGATAATTTCATACAATGTACTTATTTGCATATTTACACGTATGTTAAATAATATATCAATGAGGTATATTTTGAAAATTATCTCTCTCCCTCCTCTGTCTCTCTCTCTCTCTCTCTCTCCATTTCTCTCTCTCTCTTTCTCTCAAAAAAGCATTAAAACTTATAAGTAAGAAGGCTAATGAAGAAATGGAATTTAACTAAATAAATAAACAAGTCACCAAGCATTCTAATATTACTTAGTAAGACATATATTTTTCATATAATAATTGAAATGTCAAGAATTGTTCAAAATAAATACTTAGCTATTTTAAGCACACTGGTATTTTAAGTCCTGTTTAATCTGCAAGATAAAGTTTAAGGACTTGAAAAAATAAAGTTAATACAATTTGTAGGGAGATAAATTGGTATATAGATGAATAGAAAGTTATGGATAGAGATAGAAAAATTGACACATATACTAAAAGTAATAAAACAAAATTTTATAAATACTTATGCTATTTATATTTTAAGCTATTTTAGGTGCATTCATATGCTTGTGGTTATGTGACCATGATTACAGATACTCACAAAAGGGAGAGAAGTTGCATCCCCATAACTGGAGAAACAGAAGTTTGTGAACTGCTATGTCAAAGCTAGAAGCAAAAGTTATGTCATCTAGAAATATGGTAAGATGGTTAGATTTAGCTCAGTGGTAGAGCGGTTGCCTAGGAAGCACAAGGCCCTGGGTTGGTCCCCAGCTCCGAAAAAAAAGAACAACAACAACAACAAAAAAAAAAAAAAAAAAGAAAAGAAATATGGTAAGACTTCCTAACTATTTAGCTATCTTCCAGCCAGGGCCATTTTAATACTATTTCAAACAAGACAGTAACAGCATTAGAATATATACATAAGATAATCAAAATCTTGATCATAAGTGATGAAGAGGAAAAAAATAAGATGGCTAAATTAATTTTCAAATAATTCCTTTCATTTTAGTTCGAGTATCCCATCAGGTTCAGTACTGAAGAAAAATACATTAAACATTAAAGAATATTCTCACAATACCCAATAATATGAAAATAAATATTAATATAGTCCTTGGTCCAAAACCTAAGTATAGTAAAATATAGAATCATTTATTGAAAACTTCACTCTATCTACCCCTATACTCTTCGCATATACTTCAGGAAATACAAACGGTTTTATTTACATTGTTTAAATGTTACATGATTTTAATTAAAATCACAAACCCATAATCACAAAATATTAAAATTCATAAACAAAAAGGTAAGCAACAAATGGAATTTAAATGACTCTACAGACAACTCACCTAGCAGTGTGAAAACAGGACTGTCATATCAGTAATGAAATGTGAGGAAGTGTTAAAAATAAATGGTAAGCCATGCTCAATGCACTGATTCAGAAATAACTTATTAACCCCAGGAGAGAAGCTGGAATCTGGAAAGTATTATTGTGGATAAAGTTCAAGCACCAGGTGTTGATACTTAGACAAGAGAGAAATAAAAATAGTCATTAAATGTGCTTCTGGGTACAATTTTATTTTACATAATGGGAACGTTAAGTAGCGCTTTTTCTCAAGTGTGTTATGATATAAAAACATACACATAGGTAACACAAATGTTTTTGAATAATATTTGAGAGGTAAAAACTATATATTTTGTTTGCTTTAGTAGATTCAGAAGTCTAAGTTGTTCATCTTTTTTTTTTCTTTTTGGTTTTTTTTTTTTTTTTTTTTTTTTATTAACTTGAGTATTTCTTATGTACATTTCGAGTGTTATTCCTTTCCTTTCGGGCAAACATCCCTTCCTCCCCTTCCTTATGGGTGTTCCCTCCCCACCCTCCCCCATTGCCACCCTCCCCCGACAGTCTAGTTCACGGGGGTTCAGTCTTAGCAGGACCCAGGGCTTCCCCTTCCACTGGTGCTCTTACTAGGATATTCATTGCTACCTATGAGGTCAGAGTCCAGGGTCAGTCCATGTATAGTCTTTAGGTAGTGGCTTAGTCCCTGGAAGCTCTGGTTGCTTGACATTGTTGTACATATGGGGTCTCAAGCCCCTTCAAGCTCTTCCAGTTCATTCTCTGATTCCTTCAACGGGGTCCCGTTCTCAGTTCAGTGGTTTGCTGCTGGCATTCGCCTCTGTATTTGCTGTATTCTGGCTGTGTCTCTCAGGGATCTACATCCGGCTCCTGTCGGTCTGCACTTCTTTGCTTCATCCATCTTGTCTAATTGGGTGGCTCTATATGTATGGGCCACATGTGGGGCAGGCTCTGAATGGGTGTTTCTTCAGTCTCTGTTTTAATCTTTGCCTCTCTATTCCCTGCCAAGGGTATTCTTGTTCCCCTTTTAAAGAAGGAGTGAAGCATTCACATTTTGATCATCCGTCTTGAGTTTCATTTGTTCTAGTGATCTAGGGCAATTCAAACATTTGGGCTAATAGCCACTTATCAGTGAGTGCATACCATGTATGTCTTTCTGTGATTGGGTTAGCTCACTCAGGATGATATTTTCCAGTTCCAACCATTTGCCCTCTTAATTTCATAAAGTCGTTGTTTTTGATAGCTGAGTAATATTCCATTGTGTAGATGTACCACATTTTCTGTATCCATTCCTCTGTTGAAGGGCATCTGGGTTCTTTCCAGCTTCTGGCTATTATAAATAAGGCTCACGATGAACATAGTGGAGCACGTGTCTTTTTATATGTTGGGGCATCTTTTGGGTATATGCCCAAGAGAGGTATAGCTGGATCCTCAGGCAGTTCAATGTCCAATTTTCTGAGGAACCTCCAGACTGATTTCCAGAATGGTTGTACCAGTCTGCAATCCCACCAACAATGGAGGAGTGTTCCCCTTTTTCCACATCCTCGCCAGCCTTTGCTGTCACCTGAGTTTTTGATCTTTGCCTTTCTCACTGGTGTGAGGTGGAATGTCAGGGTTGTTTTGATTTGCATTTCCCTTATGACTAAAGATGTTGAACATTTCTTTAGGTGTTTCTCAGCCATTCATAATTCCTCAGCTGTGAATTCTTTGTTTAGCTCTGAACCCCATTTTTTAATAGGGTTATTTGTCTCCCTGCGGTCTAACTTCTTGTGTTCTTTGTATATTTTGGATATGAGGCCTCTATCTGTTGTAGGATTGGTAAAGATCTTTTCCCAATCTGTTGGTTGCCGTTTTGTCCTAACCACAGTGTCCTTTGCCTTACAGAAGCTTTGCAGTTTTATGAGATCCCATTTATTGATTCTTGATCTTAGAGCATACGCCATTGGTGTTTTGTTCAGGAAATTTTTTCCAGTGCCCATGTGTTCCAGATACTTCCCTAGTTTTTCTTCTATTAGTTTGAGTGTGTCTGGTTTGATGTGGAGGTCCTTTATCCACTTGGACTTAAGCTTTGTACAGGGTGATAAGCATGGATCGATCTGCATTCTTCTACATGTTGACCTCCAGTTGAACCAGCACCATTTGCTGAAAATGCTATCTTTTTTCCATTGGATGGTTTTGGCTCCTTTGTCAAAAATCAAGTGCCCATATGTGTGTGGGTTCATTTCTGGGTCTTCAATTCTGTTCCATTGGTCTATCTGTCTGTCTCTGTACCAATACCATGCAGTTTTTATCACTATTGCTCTGTAATATTGCTTGAGTGGATTGGCAGGATTAATATAGTAAAAATGGCCATTCTACCAAAAGCGATCTACAGATTCAATGCAATCCCCATCAAAATACCAATCCAATTCTTCATAGAGTTAGACAGAACAATTTGCAAATTCATCTGGGATAACAAAAAACCCAGGATAGCTAAAACTATTCTCAACAATAAAAGGACTTCAGGGGGAATCACTATCTCTGTGTCTTTTTTTAAGGGAATGCCAGAGTGTTAATGTGGGAGTGGGTAGGTGGGAAGGGGAATATCCTCATAGAAGCAGGGGGAGGGGATGTGAGAGAGGAGGGAACCAGGAAATTGGATATCATTTGATATGTACATTCATAAAATACCTAATTTTAAAAAGTTTTCACAGTTTTAAATTTCACACATACAGCAAATATTGGGCCTCATATTTCATAAAACAAACACTAATGGTCACAAGTTGTCTGATACATCAGGATACAATTTAAGATAGAGATCATATTCTGCCTGAACCATAGTTTTTTCCAGGTCACTCCTGAATCTCCATGTTTTTTATTCCCTGTCATTATTTTTGAATTGAGAGGAAGTGTGCATATTTTATGCATATCTCTGAAATACCAAGTTGAATAGGAGATTCAATCATAGTATATAAATACAACTCAATTACTTCTTAGAAGACCCTTGTGCATCTCTCTCTCTCTCTCTCTCTCTCTCTCTCTCTCTCTCTCTCTCTCTAGAAATCTGAGTTGGGTTACACTTCATTATGCTCTTTCCAAAAGTTACTTAAGTTAATTCAGAGAACGTGAGCAGCTGCATTGATTTTGACACTGAATTTATTTGTAAGAAGTCAGCCAAATCGTTTCTTCCCTCTGATGGAAATATTTATCCATTTGGGAAAACTAACCTGTAATATTTTTTGAATCTCTGGGATGGCAACATATGGACACCTTAAAGATTCAGTTATGTATTTTTTATTATTTATTTTGCTCCTATTAGCATAATCACACATATACACAAATATGAACAATGTATCACTCATTGTCTCATTTTACCATTCTACTAAATGATATACCTGAAAATGACCGTGGATTATCTGGTAAGTTTATGTAATAATTCACTCATCATTATGGATTAGTGTTACATCTTAATAAAATCTGAGACAAATTGTTTTCACGTATTTGTCCTTTTAAATATATTATAATGGAAATAGACCTGACATTTTTTAATGGTATTAAGGAAAGATGTTTTCAAAAGATACATGACATAACTGGCATAGCTAGAAAAAATTAGAATGATATCAAGCAAAATTAAAATGACCTAAGGTAAATATTAAATGTAGGGGATATTTCAGAAGGGCCGTTAAAAGTATTACAAATAGGAGGAGGTGTAAAAGACAGGTGTTATAGAAGACATTGTTATCATCGGCCAGAGTGTACAACTTTATCCTTTACAAAATTCTACAAGGAAGCCAAAATAATGATGTTGTGATAATAAAAACTGCATCAAAGAGTGAGGGTTAATCTGTGCTCACCTAATGCAAAGCCTCGAGTCAAACTTCAGTGATACTAAAGCAAGGTACCACTAAAACAAAGGCATACATAAGTCAGCACTCTTCCAAACAGAGTAGCAGAATGGCTTCTTATTGTTAAATAAGATCATTAATCATATAATTAAATCTTATTGTACAAGTGAATTAGTAAACTATGATAAATCAGTGAAATAAAACAGACTAAATGTCCTACATGTGTGAACAATAGATAATGTTTTTAACGAAATCTTAAAGGAAACACTAATACAGCTTAAATCACATATTGACCTTCACACACTGATACTACACTTTAATGCACCACTCTCACCCAGTAGACGGGTTATGCAAGCAAAAAATAAATAGAGAAACACAGAGTCCAATGTATATCACAAACCAGTGCTTCTCAACCTTTCTAATGCTGTGACCTTTTAATACAGTGTCTAATGCAGAGGTTACCCCCAAGCATAAAATTATTTTGTTATTATTTCATAATGAAAATTTTGCTACTGGAATGAATTGCAATGTTAATCATCTTTTGCCAGCAGGGAAATGGAAACCAAAACTACATGGAGCAGTTACATGTCAGAATGCCTACTATCATAACACAATACTGATGTTGGTGTGAGTGTAAACAAGTGTAACCAGTGTGGAAATTGGTGTGGAAATTCCTCAGGAAGTTGGGAATTGATCTACCTCAAGATTCAGCAATAGCACACTTGAGAATATATCCAAAGGGCTCACCATCCAACCTCACGGACACTTGTGCAACCATATTCATTGCTGCTGTGTCCGTAATGTCCAGAACTTGGAAACAACCTAGATATCTCTCAAAAGAAGAATGGATAAAATAATGTGGTATTTTAAACAACTATTACTCAGCTATTTTAGAGATAAGACATTGAATTTTGTCGTGAATGGATGGAACTAGAAAAAAATTCCTGAGTTAATGTAACTCAGATCCAGAAATATAAATATGGCAAATATTCACTTAAATGTGGACATTATCTCTTAAGGAAATGATAACTTTCCTATAATATATAGACTCAGAGAGGTTATGTGTAGAGAACAGGCCTAGGGAGTATTTGTATTTTCCCTGAGAGAAGAAAATAAAACAGAGGTTGACTAGAGCAGGACGACATAATGGACGAATCAGGTGTGGAGTGAGAGGACAGAGAGGGAACACAGAGAAAGACATCTAGTATTGGGAATTATTTGAGGAGTGGTGTGAAAACCCGGTACAATGGAAACTTCCTAAAATGTATAAGGGAGATGGTAAAAGTGTATAAAGGTGATGGTAAAAATGACATCACATAATGAGAGGAAACAAAGCCCAAATGGCCATCTCTGGTCACCCAATAAAGCTTCATTGAAAAAAAACATATATTTGTTTAGCAGTTTCATGGGACTCCTGGATGTGTGAACTGGTGAAAATAAAAGAGGTAAGAGAGGGTTGTGGATTTAGCTCAGTGGTAGAGCGCTTGCCTATCAAACTCAAGGCCCTGTGTTCGGTCCTCAGCTCTGAAAAAAAAAAAAAGAAAGAAAAAAAAGAAAAAGGAAAAAAAAGAGGTAAGAGAGTGCTAATTGAAGAATAGGCTAAAAAAGAAAAACTACTAAATAAATAAGTCATCTTGTAAGAATGAAAAGTCCCTGTGACAATGTTGATTTTGCTTGACAATTTTACAAATGATCAAAGTTAATTATTATTGCAATCACTATTAGCACTGAGTATATCTTTGAGGGCTTAACAGGACAAAACAGATTCAAAGTAACCCCACTAAAGTCAATGGTTTTATTTGTTTCACCTAAATATGTAACAGACTAGATTCTGATTAGCTTCCAAAATTCGGCAAAGGACAATTGGATGCACACCCTTTTTGAACATATGGCCAGAAAAAAAAATACTTAGAATATTTTGATTCTGTTATCTTAACTCATATGTGGGTGAATTCTTTCACCACTATTTTATATTGTGTTTCATCCAGTGATAGTCATTATATTCTACCATTGATGAATGAAAATGTCACTATTTATTTATATACCTGTTAATTTTGCCATAAATCAAACAAAACAGCCATGTGCAAAAATAATTTGAACATATATTGAAACTGAAAGTCGACTCTGCAGAATTAGTTCAGTAGGGACACATATTTTCTTTCAGATGAGGAATGTCTTAGGATTCAGAATTTTCGAAGGATTTGTATTATTATTAAAACATGAATTTCACAGGCAAACAGAGGTAATTAGAAATTAGCATCCCGGGTAAGGTAACCACGGGCGAAAAGTCATGATATGGTATGTACTCACTGGTAAGTGGTTATTAGCCCAAAAATACAGATGTCCATGAAATACTCCAGAGACCCAAATATTTTAAACAAGAAGGAAGACCCAAGCAAATATACTTGAATTACACTTAGAAGGGGAAACAAAATAGTCACAGGGGGCAGAGGTAGCGGGAAAACTGGGAGGGGAGTATGAGGAGGCAGGATCAGGTATTGGGAAATAGAGAAGAGAGATCCGAAAGGCCAAGAGAATTAATGGAAAACTGCAGCTGCCTGGGGTGGGAGGGGAGAAGAGAATCTCTAAGAAGTTCCATAGACCTGAGATGGGGAAGATTCCCAGAAGGCAATTCAGGTAACTTTAGACCAAATGCCTAACATTTGGGGACAAGGAACCTGAAGAGGCTACCACCTATATCCAGCCAGGACCCCAGATGAGGCATGGGAGAAAACTATATCACACACAAAACTTTCAACCCGAAATAAGTCCTGTCTAAAAGAAATGCAGGAACAAAGATGGAGCAGAGACTGAGGGAATGGCCAAGCAATAACTGACCCAACTAGAAACCCAGCTCATGGGCAAGCACCAATACCTGACATTACGCCTGTCTGTTACACCTGCAGACAGAAGCCTAGCATAACTATTCTCTGAGAGGCTTTGCCCAGCAGCCGGCTGAATCAGACAGAGATGTCTACAGCTAAACTTTAAAAGGAGGATGGGAGCACTATGGGAGAGGTACAGGAGGAATGTTGATAGGTGAATTCAAGAAAATGTGTGCAAATTAGAGGGAGAATATTAGTATCCCTCAAGTACCAACCCCTGAGAGTAATTCAATAACAAGTTATTATACATAATTGAAGAAAAGGTCAGAAATTTGAGAGTGAATAGGGGGAACACTGGAGGACTTATTAAAGGAAGACATAGAGTATATATGTAAATATAGTATGGAATTCTAAAAGCAAAAAAAGGGCAACAATCATAGAATGAAACAACAAAATTATGAATACCTAGAATTACAATTCACTGGTGCAGTGTTCACTCAGAATCTGCAAAACATTTGGATTCCATTTTTCAACACTGTGCCTCCTCAGATGAAGGGTACAGATGGAAATAACATGGGTATATAGATCCAATATAGATCATTGTGTTTTAGAAGGCCCTGGATTTATATTGCAAGGATTATTACATTTTAAGCACACAAACACATCCCCCGCCCACACTCACATACACAAAGGAAAAAATGCTGAGCGTTATGAAAGAGTTAATACATTTTGTTTTATTTATGCTTGAATATTTTTTTATTCTGAAATAGAATTATCACAAAAGAACTGTGATTATAGGGTATGATGGGTTAAATTGCATCTTATGAACAAGAATAATCACACAGGGTAAACTTTACTAAATTGCTGTACTTAATATGAAACCAGTTTTAACAGGTTGCTATGGAAAAGGCAGATCACAGTTTGTAACTTTCCTATTAACTGTAGGAAAAAAGAAATGAACAAAAGATGAATAAGTAATCTTTCATCACTTCCTCACCGGACTTGTCACACTAAAAATATTTCATATAGTCTTAAGATACAAAGTCATAAGTAAAACTTAATTAGCCATTGTTACTTTGTTTTTGTAAATAGATAAAAAGTTACCAGGTGAATATACAAAATTCAACCATCTGTAATTTTCATTTTATATCAATTATATTACCATTACTTTTGATTTTACTTAATGAAATTTGAAGATATTAATAATTATGAAATCATGAACCTAATCTAAAATGTAGGTGTTTGAAACCAATCTGATGAAATTACAAGTCCTGTGCCTTTTTATATTTCTTAAACAGCACAGGAAACTCTTTTGGTAATTTAAAAAGAATATGATAATATATATTTAAGGAAATCATTAAGTATATATTCTAGCACTTGTACATTCCTGATTTTATTTTCCTCCAGGTCCACCCTTCAAGACTTTATGGATAATGAATTTGGGAAATTTGTGAACCATAGCTGAAGAAGAAAGGGTAGAAAGGAAAGTAAGAAATTATAAACTATATTTTAATTTCAAACACTTACTTAAAATACTTTGAAAATCTAAAAAAAAACTGGAAATGATAATAATGATCATGGAAAACAGTTATGTTTGAAAGGTAAAACAATAAGCTAAGTACATACATTTGAATTTCAAAAATATACACTTCTAAGAGTAGGTAAAAACAATCAAAATTAGACTTTATTTTACATTTTGTTCAAGTTCATCAGGGAATATCTTATAAATGGGGGAAGAAGACAGACAGTGATGAATTTGATCATGTTGTATGATACAGTGAATTCCAAGAAGCCTTGATTGTAGAATAAAACACAAAATGTGGGGAGGAGATAGTTTTGTCCAAACATTTGTACTAAGATTCCACACTATCAACACACACACACACACACACACACACACACACACACACACACACACACACACACACACACACACACACACACACACACACACGGGTAATTTGTATCTATTCAGTTACATATTTATGTATCCATAGAGATTTGAATGTGATGAATACATGTTTGGCAACATCGAAGAGTCATGAAATTTGAAATGTTGCACATGCAAACATTTCAAGGTAAACACCTAAATTGAAAAAGCAAATGAGATCAGACTTTGCTTATGAGCTGGATAAAATTAATTATAAAAGAATCCTAAATTTCCAATTGATTTTGAAAATTTCTAATGTTAGAATAATTTCAACATAGGAGGACTCACAAATTTTAGCTATTCTTTGAAATATGGAACTCAAAAATCCTTGCACCTAAACATAATTTTGGGAGAGAACTCAGAACACAAAATATTTGGTGCCCCAGGAGATCACTCCTTCTATGAATTTTGTTAATAAAATAGACTATAATAATCGAGATAAATTTACAGGCTAGAAATCTCAATATTCTCTACATTACAAACTATTAATTACAGATAATGTCACCAATCTGGTTGATAAAAAACAAACAAGGAAAGCAAAAAAATAAAAAATAAAAAAATAAAAATTAAACAGCTACAGGAGAATAAGAGCTTAATTTTCTACTGATGAACAAAATATTTGTCTTAAAATGACATGAAAATGATTCTGATTCCCATGTTTTCCTTAAACACATGGAAAAGCATACCTAAAAATTTAAACTTTAACAAATGCATGGTTTTATAACCAATGTTTAATACATTCAATTTTGTTCTGTCTTAATTTGGTTTCCCATTTCTCTGATAAATATACACTTACAAAGTAAATTTTAACAAAAAAATATTTTCTATAATTAATTTGCCACTGTATAGCCCAAATTAAAGCACCAGGAACTTGAAATTGTCTATGTCACATCCAAGTCAAGAACAGAGAGAACTAATCAATATAATCTCCGATGGAACTACCCAGAGACTAGCCTATTCTAAACAATTTCTCATTGACTGCCTCTTTTCAACTCATTCTAAATTGTGTCAAATTAACAATAATAACTAAACCGCACAATTTACTGATCTTAAAAATATTAATGTAGCACGGAAATGTCCTGTTCTGTATGTGATGGTTATCTATCTTTTACCTTTTCCTTCACATCTCTCATGTTATATTAACTACTAAATTGTAGACTGTTTAAAAGAGAAAGGTTTTATATTCAACTATAGTTTTGATTTGTTTGATCTGATTCTGAAAAGATATGTGGTGTAAAAATGTGCTAAAGATTAGTAGAAACAATAAATACTTATGTGAACAATACCCTAGGTTATATTTGATATTTATGATTACATTCCAATTTGAAAATTAACATAATGTGTAATTATTAAACATTATTATATTATGATAGTGTGACTTACTCTTTTGTTTGCTCCAATATCTTCATATACTTTCCAATGAGAGTTTTAACTTTAAATTATCTAATTTTCAGTTATCTGATTACTATTTGTAAATTTTCATATTATATTATTATCAGTATTTTATTGGATTACACATTCAAGAATGACACTTTAGACTAGTAAAGAGTTTGTTAGTTCGTACCCAAACTATAAGTCCACAAGTACCTATTTTTTATTTTCTATGCTTGGAAAAATGGGCCCCAATATAGTAAACATTTACCTGAATGATAGACTATATAATCATAGGCTTGTAAATAACCAAGTAGCACATATAAAAAGTGGCTATTTATTTTAGTTATTATCCAACCTACAACTAACTCACCCGTAGCTGTATAGTTTTCATTGAAGACTCAGAATTATTCTTCTCACACCATTTTATTCTTTTCTCTAACATAGACTTTGACAGTCACGATTGATTATTTATCCTTTATACTTACTTGAAAACAACCTCTTTCAACTATGTGAGTTGCATTGAATACATATATCAAAAGGAAAAGGATTTAATTATTCATCAGCATGGATCAGCCTTTTTGATGTTATCCAAATAATTAATTTTCATTGATTTAGAAAAATTTTTACCTTAAATAGAAGACAAGTCAAAAGTGGATCAATATTATCCCGATCCTGCTCACAACTTAGTGTTTTTAATTCATTTTCCCAATTCTGTATCTTCCATTTGTCACTGAAGTTCATGAGTATGTGATGGTTCAGAAGTTAAAAGTAATTACAAAGATGTCTTCTGTAAATTCACCTTTCTGTGAACATTTTGAAGAATCCTATATACTTACAAACTTTATGGAAATTATTAATAGCTAAAATGCAACAAATAGGAAATGTAAAAGTCACAGCATGCACTATCAAGTAGACTTGTGGAAAGATATCCATGATCCAGAGACAGGAGAGATGCAGAACTCTTAGTAAATAAAAGACATAGTACATGAGATCTTTCTGGTGGAATTAAATTCAGTTCAAGTGTTAGAGGCATTGATTATAGATGTACCAATAGTACTGTTGGATAAACTGTATTTTAAGAAAATATTGATATTTTCATAGGTAATGAAAAGAAAGCCTAACAATACATTCAACAGAAACCTAGCACTATACCAGCTTAAATACATACATATATACATACATACATACATACATACATACATATATATGCATAAACCCAAAAACTAAAACATAAAGCCCATAGCTTTTCTTGTGTAGTTGGAGAGATTGCAGAAATATTTCTAATTATTTTTCTACAAGATCTTGAGGCTAAGATAATACACACATTGTTCCCATGACATAAAATAATCAATCAAGTTAGTACTGCTCAGGAGAGTTACCCACTGCTCACTAGCTTTCATAGTAATGAAAGACACTATGGAGGATTCCTCAACAGCCTGACCCGATGGTAGATACTGTGAACTATGTTAGTGACCTATATGACAAGATGTGCTTATGGAAGTACTAATAAAATACTATTGAAAAGGAGATAGATAATCAATTTTTTTTATAAAACACTGAAATTTTCATAGGAAATGGAATAAAAGCCTACCAAGAAATTCAATAGAAATCTAGCATTGCACCAGCTTTGAAGATTATATATATACATATATATATGCATATATATATGCACCCTAAAACAGGGATAATGCTTCTTATGAAGCCATAGGCTTTCAAATTACAAGCCTGGAACATACAATGAAGAAATAGTAGCACAGATGTTACAGGGGTATCCAGCTGCTTCAGATTGGATATTAGGCCTATTTCATATGCACTAAGTATGTCTGGCACTGGATATATGATCAAGAACCCAGAGTTATGGGGCTTAAAACCCCAAGGAATAAACATACTACTAGTCTAAATGAACACAACACCAGCCAACGTATATTCCAAATTGCATACCTATTCCCACAGGGTAGTGCAGTATTCTTTAGTAGATGAATCATTGTTCAGTGAACAGTGTTTAACACATAAATAATAACTTGACTAAATAACTATATAACTAATATATATATACATATATATATATATATATATATATATATATATATATATATATGTCTTACAAGTGGAAAATCTGAACCATCTTCCAATACTTAGTGGCCAAAACGTAATTAAGAGAAGTCAAAGAATTTAAAAGCCTGAAATTAAGGAGTACCAGTGTGTAAGAAGTCTTGTGATTAAGACGGGGTCATTCATTGTATTTATAAGCTCACCGAAAATGTGTTTTCCTTCATGAGAGCTGCATTATAACAGGTCAGTTAATATCTTAGAAAGAACTTGGGTGGATTCACAGACCAGGGCCACTAACTGATGAGCTGTTGATAGTAAACAGCTTTGCCAGGAAGAGAGCAGCAGTATTCTTTAAGAGCATGGCCCCTGGAAGGTTGACCAAGCTTCTGATGATAATCCCACGGCAAAGTTTTGACCAGCACAATTTAGAATCTATGGTTTATTGATAAAATATAATGAAGAAAAGAGGAAGTTGAAAAGATTGAGAGATGGATTTGAAAGAAATTAGGGAAAGAGCTGGAGATGTAAATAACATCAAATGGATTACATGAAATTCTCATAGTATTAATAAGAATAATGTGAAGTATCCAATGAAGCCAACATTTTCCTCTGTGATTCTAAAAATATACATTTTAAAAGTAGTAGAAAGACAGGAAATGTACTCAGAAAAATGCAATTATAACATGAAATATTTGATCTTCAATATTTTAGCTGTGGACTGAGTCAAATTGATTAGTCAATACTGAGGTAGAATGAATAGAAATATGATCTTGTCTACTTAACAGGCATTTGAAAGTGATAAAGGAAAACTGATTATATTTGATTTAATTTTTTGTATGCACAGTTAAATATGTATATTCCAGTGGTATTCATTAATTTGTTCAGTAAATATGCATTTAATATTCTTAAAAATCAGTTTTATTTAATCTGTAGATATAACCATAAATAAATGTTGCAATTTTCAAGTTGCTTACATTTGAGTAGAAAAAGAAACAGCAGAAAATACTATCTAGGGTACAAAAAAGGCTAAATATTAAAACAAGCATGCAGAATACAAATCTACTGTAGAAGAAAAGGCCATGATAGGAGTTGAACAAAGTAATTAATGTGAAGGGAATATGTTTATATGATGAAGGTTCTCTATATGAAGAAAAATGTAAACTAAGATATACAAATGCTGGTTTGAAATTATCAAACATGCCACTATAGCTAAATCTGACTTAAAAGATAGAGTTACAAACATAAAGTCAACCAAAGCAAGAATCTTGATTTCTAAGACCCTGTGATCATAGATAAAGATTTGCATTTTGTTTTGTGTAAGATTGAAAACCATTAACTGACAGTAATTTTAAAAGATTAATGATTGATAATTGTTCATAACTCTGGAATGAAGGAAACCCATTTGAGCCTTGTTATTAGAAACCCCCTGTGGGTAATGATGATTTTAGTTCATATTATAAGAAAGACAAAAAGGAAAACATTTTCTTGAAGATGTTTTCAAAAATAACACTGAAAACAAATACATGAAAGTTGTGAATATGGAATATAAAGAAATAAAGGGGAAGTATGGCAAGTTTATTTTAATGTATTGTAAAAATTTTGAGAACGACTCTGTGATGTAGAGATTAAAACACCATAAAAGGAGTAGATACATAGGATAGTACCAGATTACACAGTGGTAGACATAAATATTGAATATACATTGCTCAAATTGGGGACAAGTTTAAAGGTTCCATATTATATTTTATACTATAATTTTATTAGCATTTAAAAGATGTTTAGACGTGACGGCTAATGCTGACTATCAGCCTAGTAGGAAATAGAATTACCTAGTAGAAAATCCTCTAGTGGTTGCAAGAGAGGCAGTATTAAGATTAGGTTAATTAAAGCTAGAGGCCCTATTCTAGCTGAGATGTATGCCTGTACAGTATAGACTCTGTTGCCTTGGGTTACTGCTATCCTGAATTTTGTGATATGATGGATAGTTCACATTTACTGTGGCCCCAAATAAATACAATTTGTTGTAAATCACCAGTGTCAGGAAAAAACAGTGCAGAAAATGGGTGTTAGAGTCAATTCTGTGATGATCTGGGTCTTCTGGTCTGAAGCCTTCAAAACTAGCTTAAGAAACAAATTTGCTCGGATTTACAAAATAGTTATATAAAAACATAGAATATCATTAGTAGAGCTGAATGAATGTATGAAAATCCATCAGCATAATCCATTATATAAACAAACACAAAAAATCACATGATCATATCATTAGATGCTAAGAACGCCTTTAACAAAATATAATCCCTTCATGTAAAATGTCTTAAAGAGATCAGAAATTCAAGGTATCTATCTAAACATAATCAAAGCAATATCCAGTCAACTTCAAAATAAATGGAAAGAAACATGAAGCAGTCTCATTAAAATCAGAAATTAGACAAGGCACTCACTCTCTCCCTATCTATTCAATATAATCCTTGAAGTTCTTGCTAGAATAATAAGGCAACTAAAAGAGATGAAGGGAATAAAATTTCCAAAGGATGAGGTCAAAGTATCACTGTTTGCATATGATATTATAAAATTCATGAGTCTCCCCTCAAATTTCTACCAGAGAATTCCTACAGCTGATAAACAACTTCAGCAAAGTGGCTGGATACAAAATTATGTCAAAGCAATCAGTAGCCCTTCTTTACATAAATGATAAATATTCTGAGAAAGAAATTAAAGAAACAACACCTACCCAAATATACACAAATAGTATAAAATGTCTTGATGTAACTCTAACCTAGTAAGTAAAGTATCTCTATGACAAGACCTTCAAGTCTCTGAAGAAAGAAATCAAAGATCTCAGAAGATGGAAAGACGTCCCATGCTCATGGATGGGCAGGATCAATATAGTGAAAATGGCCATCTTGCCAAAAGCAATCCAACTCAATTCTTCATAGATTTAGAAAGAACAATTTGCAAATTCATCTGAATAACAAAAACAAAAAACAAAAAACAGGATACCGAAAACTATTCTCAACAAGAAAAGCATTTCTGGGGAAATCACCATCCCTGACCTCATGTTGTATTACAGAGCAATAGTGATTTAAAAACTGTATGGTATTGATACAGAGACTGGCAGGTAGATAAATGGGATAGAATTGAAGACCCAGAAATGAACCCACACACCTATGGTCACTTGATCTTTGACAAAGGAGCTAAAACTATCCAATTAAAAAAAAAAAAAGACAGTATTTTCAACAAATGGTGTTGGTTCAACTGGAGGTCAACATATAGAAGACTGCAAATTGATCCATTCCCATCTCCTTGTACAAAGGTCAAGTCCAAGTAGATCAAGGACCTCCAAACAAAACCAGACACACTCAAACTAATAGAAGAGAAAAAGGGGTGAAGAGCCTCAAACACATGGGCACAGGAGAAAATTTTCTGAACAGAATACCAATGGAATGTACTCTAAGATCAAAAGAAAAATGGGACCTCATAAAATAGGGAAATGACACCCTTCACGATAGTCACCAACAATATAAAATACTTTAGTGTGACTCTACCTAAGCAAGTGAAAGACCTGTATGAGAAGAACTTCTCTGTAAAAAGATATTGAGGAAGATATCAGAAAGTGGAAAGAACTTCCATGTTCATGTATGGGATCAATACAGGCAAATGATCGTCTTATCAAAATCCATCTACATATTCAACCCAACTCCCATCAAAATTCCAACATACTTTTTTACAGACCTTGAAAAAAACAATTATCAACTCCAGATTTGAAAAGAAAAAAAAAAAACAAAACAAAAAAACACAACCAACAATAACAACAACAACAAAATACTAGGATAGACAGAACAACCCTGAACAATGAAAAACTTCTGGAGGAATCACAATCCCTGACCTCAAGTTGTGCTACAGAGCAACAGTGATAAAGATCACATGGTATTGGTACAGAGACAGACAGATGATCAATGGAATGGAATCAAAGACCCAAAAGTAAATCCACACACCTATAGACACTCAATTTTTATCAAAGAAGTCAAAACCATACAGTAGAAAAACAACATAATGTTTGAAAACCACAAATCTGAAATTAAAATTATGATTAAAGTATGCCATGCTAGAAAACAGATAGAAAAAATGTTCAGGCTAAAACTGGATGCACATAAATGCTATGACAACCAGGGACTCAATGAACAGTCTCCATCATGACTGGCAGCAGAATGAGGCAACACCAACCTCATGATACTGGTTTGTAATGTATAAGATGGGTACACTATGAAGTCTTTTGTTTTGATTCTAGAGAGCCATTGAAGCCAGGCAATGTATGGCACTGTCAAAGTGGAAGTAAAGAGGCCCAAAGAGGAAAGCACTGCATGAAGCTGTTCACCTGAATACTAACTTTAGTGGAGAGAGTAGAATGTCTGAGATGTCCAAACCTTCACATATCTGTCAAAGAATGATTCAGGTATGTAGTGAGAGTGACCAAAGACAGGGGCTATGTATGTTACAAGAATGGTACAACTCTAGGCCTCCGGGTCAGAAATAGTTTTAGTAAAGATACCAATACATCACGGAACTTCAGGATTTGGTGTTTGTCTTGCAGTGGTTTGATCTTGCTTTGTGCTCATCATTCTTTGTGATTTTCAGATTTAATGCCTTTAAAATTATAAAGTGTACCTTTATCTTTTTTCTTCTAGAAGTATGTAAGTTTATATTATTGGTGCTTACACTTAAGAGAATATCTTGGGAGGGTCTCTGAGTCTAACGTTTTATCTTAGACTGGATATATTTTACGTTTTCAGGCAGACATTATGAAGTATGAGAGTTAAAGAGTAAAGGACATGCCTTGTAATTCAAAAGATTTCAATCAATTCATGAAATATATTTGTGATGGCTAATGTTGTCCACTTGACAAGACATAAAGTCACTGAGGAGACTAACGTAAATATATGTTAAGGAAATTCTAGATGTGCTGAATTGAGGAGACCTGACCTAAAAGTGAATCGATCATTCTATGATCTATATTTCTAGATAAAATGGAAAATAATAAGATGTTCTGAGGAATAATACCCATCTATCTTTGCTTCTTAACTCCAAATACAATAGGAAAGGCTGTTTTAGGCTTAAACAGCATGACTTCACCATCCTCAATCAGTTAGCAAAAATAATCACATCCTTTTTGAGTTGAATTCTCAGATATTTTATCATAATGATAAGAAAATAACACAGAAGACAGTAAGTACATAACTGGAAAAACAGACAACACTAACACTGCAAATTATTCTCTAACTCATTGGTTTCAAAAGAAATGTTAGAGCAGCATTTGATCTTTAACTCACTTCAGTTGTCAAAGGAAATCTTGTGACAGTCAGTGCAATCATTTGAGGCTTAATAGACAAAGCTAAGCATGGATCAAAGGTGGAGAGTTACCTCAAATCTCAAATACTCAGTGTGAGTCATTGCACAGCTGCTGAATAATGGGTAAGTAAAAGGCTCTGCCTCAAACACATTGGTAGAGATGACAAATTCATGAACAGAACACTAATAATGCAGTCATCAAGATTAATCAATGGGGCCTCATGAAACTCAAAAGCTTCTGTAAGGCCAAGGACACAATCAATAGAACAAAACAGCAGCTGAGACTATGGGAAAAGCTCTTCACCAACCCTATATCTGACAGGGACTAATATCAAAAGTATATAAAGAACTCAAGAAATTAGGCAACAACAAGCCAAATAAAACAATTGAAAACTGGGTATATAGCTAAACAGAATTCTCTCTCTTTCACTTTTTAACATTCGTTTATGGAAGGGCACTTAAAACAACAGGTTCAGCCGCTTCTTTTGTTCTTAAGTAAGATAACTAGGCCACTGTTTTCAGACCATGGAACAACTAGTTTCAAAAGCAGAATGGTCAAGGACTAGCTGGTTATTCACCTTAATGCTTGTGTATCCTTTCAAAAATTTCAGAGAAGGTGTACAGCAATGTGCATATTGATATGCACATATGTACACAAATATAACTGGAAAAGCACAAAAAAATGTCACTAAGACTTTTCTACTGAGAAATAAAAGGAGCCAAGGGTTTCTAACATTTTTTATTTTCAATCTAAGAAAGCATAAAGGGAAAAACATCCCATGTTTTTAATTGAAAGGCTAGGAAACATTATATAGTATTTGATAATATATAGATATCATAAAGCATAAGATACATGTAGAACTTAATAACTGATGTTTAATTAGACCATATAATAAACATTTTTGTTTGCTTTCTTTTTTGTTTGTTTGTTTTGTGGCTGATTGAGATGAATATTAAGAACCTCAGGCTGACCTCAAATTTACTGTATAGGTGAAGCTGGTTTTGAACACATGAATCTCTTGATTCCACTGCAGGGTCCTGGATCTTTAGAGAAAAAGCTCAATGGAAAGGGCTAAACTAACTCTGAATAATTACCTCAATTTGTTGTCCATCATTGAAATTTAGTTTGCCCTTGTCAACATATTTTCTGCTTTTCCATTTCAAAGACCATTTCTTTTGCTAGACAGGAAAGCAGCACCAGTGGAATTGAACATAGTTTTTCATCAAGACTTGGCTATTTGTCCCAACTGATGGATCAATACTTATTTGGGGAGTGATGCTAGGTCATTTTCTTGAAATAAGCTTTATTGGTACAAATATCTACTGAAAGGACAAGTTCATGCCAGTGTCTGGTTAAGAAAACATAGTACTAAGTAAAGTTCTCTTATAAGGCACTGATTTTTTCTTCAAAACAGAAATTATTTGCAACCATTCCATTTTGAAAAACAAGAGTTTTTCTATCCATTTTTAACCAAAATGTCTACTAGCATTCCTTTTATGTAGTTTATGTGTTTAGGAACCTAACTGTTAATTATTAGATCTCAGCGTTGTCAGTAATACCATAATGAACAATTCACTCAAAGTACATATAAAATTAATAAGAGTTCTGGAAGTTTCATAAATAAAAATTGCGATTGAGGAAAATTGAAGTTTACAAGAGTTTTGTGTAGTTGTTTTGGTTTTTTGTTGTTGTTGTTGTTGTTGCTTTGTTTTTGTCTGTCCTTTGTTTTTTTAGGGATTATACTCTTCTATCTAAAAGCCCCATTTTTTCTTTTGTCAGAAGTAGAAAGTGTTATGCCTTTGGCATTCTCTAAATAATAATCAATTTATATTTTTATTATTTTCAAGCTGCATAACTTTATTTCTATTTCCATTAAATAATATTTGCAATTTCGTATATTGGACATTTGCACAGAAATTTTAAACTTTGTTTTTCCTGTCTACTTCACGTGTTATTTACCTAAATTTTTAACTCTCACACAAGCAAAACAAAAAGTAATAATAATAAAAAACTTGCCTTCTAAATACTTTTGTCTGAAGAACTGTTCTCTCTCAATGAACTCCAGAGAAAAAGATTTAAGGAGGTTTAGCTGGTAATGTTTTGGAAAGGAATAGGTAAGTTCGAATATGTTATATATGTTTGAATTTACTGTAAAACGTCATTATGCCAATCTATTAGTCAGGGCTTTCTCAAAGAACAAAATTAAGAGAATTTGTGTGTGTGTGTGTGTGTGTGTGTGTGTCTCATAGTAAGTGAGTTCATAGGATTCTATCACCTTAGCTTTCTGTAGGTGATAGAGTAGGAAGGTCAGATATCAATAAGGCAGCCCATGTCTGACATAATGGACAGATGCTCAGTACCAATGACTGTTGAATATGTATTTAAGGGCTAAAAAAGATGGATTCTGCTGTCCATGAACTCTTATCAAGCCAAAATTGCAGCCTCTTAAGAACACCTTTGAAGAAGTGGGTAAATGTCCTTCTTTTGTTTCTCATTCCTACTCCTCCAGTCAGCACTACTCACTTTCATGATGTTTCTTACTCTTCTTTTCAATCTACTGTCAAATGTCAATCATCTCTAGAAATACTCTTAAGCCACATCCACTAAGATATTTTATGAATTTTCCAGGCAACTGAGAATATAGTCAGGTTGACAAGTAAGATTGAAGCCATCAAAGATAGATACTCGCAGAACTTTAAAAATAGATTCTATAAAATAAGTTCTGGTATATAATTTAAGCTGACATACTTTACTTCTCATTTTAAAAATTATATTCAATTAATGATTTATTCTCTTTTATAATTAATTTTATGAAGAAAAATAGTTATTGAAACAATAATATAAAATGTAAATGCTTAAAAAACAAATTTAAGAAGTCCTGTAATGTGAATGGAAATAAATTGTAGTACAAAATAACAGCATGTATATAAATATATATTGAAAATGCAAAATACATTTAATATCTAAACACTAAAAGCAATTCTAAGTTTTAAAATTATATTTCAAAATGTTTGCTGAGAAAAGTCAGAAAGAGAAATGGATAGATCCTGTCAGCAAGTGACATTAGTGATTCTATTTCACGTTGTCACCTTGCTGACTGCAGGGAAATTTTTTCTGCTGCTTTTTAAATTAGGGAGCTTCCGTTTTTTTCACACTGTTTGCTCTGTTTGTAATTTAGTGAAAGGGTAAAATGGTTTATAATAACAGTGAAGTATTTCATACCTAATTTTTTCTGAGTGGAAAATATTTAATAAATTTGAAGCAATATAGCTTATGAAAAATGTTAAAACCTTGTGACTATTTTGGGTACATACTATTTCAGAGTAACTTTTTCGCAGTTGGTGGACAAAATTAAACCTGTTGCTAGATTTTCTTAATAAACACATAGTATCAAATCTCTGTTATTATGCTTGAAAATAATTGAGAACTACTAGAAAGAATGTAATGTAATATAAAATGTAATTCCTACATTGCATTTCTGTGGGCAGAATAACACATATTTATGTTGCAGGTTGATGGGTTATGGTTTGAACACTATTAAAGAACAAATTCCATACCCATAAGAATGTATATTTATACATCATAGGATATATGGAGATATAAGAAATTAATTCAGTTTGTTATTATTTGATACACATACTAGAAAGAGTGCCTTTGACTGTTTTTTATTGTATATGCCATAACATTTATAATTGAAAATATATACACAGAGAATGTTCTGCAAAATACATTACATTTGTTTTCAAGATAATGTAAGCAATGTTAGGAAATATATTTGAAAGAGAGAAAATATATTCAGTCTTATGCAGTCTCTAAGGAAACATATGGACAAAATACAATAGTAATAACATTTTCAGTATATGATATGCCATTATAAACTATGTCTTTGGAGCTATATATTACGTAGAGTAATGAACTGAAAGAAGACAATGGAAAATTATTCTGGAATAAATGAGATAAAGCAAGTTGATTGTGATAGGTCATTCTTGTAAAATTTAGTTTTCTTTTTAAGTGATGGAATTGACTTCAGTATCAAAAGAAGTCAGTTTTTTAATAAACACGGAAAAAAGAATAGCTTGAAAGTACAAGGAATGCACTACTTTATCAGAAACAATTACTCTATGTGCCAATAAAATTAATCGTTGTTTGACTAAAGAATGTCAGAATAAATTTGTTGCACTCTGTAGCAAGAATTATAATGCAATTTATTAGTCAATAAAACGTAGAATACAAGTATATAGAAATGTCACATCTTGAGAATGACAGCAAAGAAAATCATCACAGAGTCTGTCTAGTTGAAAGCTGCAGAAGTGCAGAACAAGGCTGCAGCGATGCACGTCTTCTCTTATCATAATGCATGCATGAATGATGTGAATCTCTAACCCTCCAAGGATGTTCCCTTAGCTCTGAGACTCCTATACACTATCCATACATGTAATGCAGTATGAACTCTTGTAGGTTGTTGCACGTAGGAGATTTGATAATTTTAGTTATTTTGAATTTCCAATGAGCTGTAGTGAATGTAGAAGTGGATAAAGTAAAAAAGTAAACAGACATCCAAACACGGTTAGTGTGTCAAAAACATATGGTTGTAAAACATGTGTTTGCTCTCTTATTTCCTTTAATGATATTACATTTCTAAAAACATATATCGGTGTTGTGCAAAAATTTCTTCAATAAATTATTGTTGCATGCATATGTAAGTCAAGTCATATTTCACTCATAAATAAACATATTTAATCAAAAATATAATGAAACAAATTATATTTTAAAACAAACTCATATGGCATTATAACACACTCTATTTCTTATCAAAATAATTCAGTACAACCCTAAATTAAACAAAACAAAGCACAAATGCGTTAATTTGTGTTTAATGCAGAGAACTAGGTATACTCATAAATAATTATTGAATGGGTATTAAGAACAACATATGCACATATATGCATGCCTTATTTACAGATTACGGAGTGCAGTACAATATTATGATGTTATCTATCTATAATTTTATCCCACTAAAAATGGTTTTAGCATTTTTCATGTCATTTCTGATTGTTAGAAAATTTAAGCTTCAATCCCTTTTAGAAAAGATATAGAAATGTTAAATGTACCGCATTTTCTGTTTCATTCCTCTGTGGAAGGGCATCTTGGTACTTTCCAGCTTCTAGCTATCATAAATAAGGCTGCTATGAATATAGTAGAGCCTGTGTCCTTGTTATATGTTGGGGCATCTTTTGGGTATATGCCCAGGAGAGGTATAGCTGGATCCTCAGGTAGTGCAATGTCCAGTTTTCGATGGAACTGCCAGACTGATTTACAGAGGGGTTGTATCAGCTTGCAATCCCACCAACAATGGAGGAGTGCTCATATTTCACCCCATCTCGCCAGCATATGCTGTCACCTGAGAGCCATTCTGACTGGTATGAAGTGCAGTCTTATGGTCGTTTTGATTTGCATTTCCTTTCCCAATCTCTTGGTTGCCATTTTATTCTATTGACAGTGTCCTTTGCCATACAGAAGCTTTTCAATTTTATAAGGTCTCATTTGTTGATTTTTCATCTTTGAGCTTAAGTCATTGGTGTTCTGATCAGGAAAATTTCCCCTGTGCCTATCAATGGAGTGCCACTCAGCTATTTAAAACGGTGAGGCAAATGGATGGAAATAAAAAATATCCCGAGTGAGGTAATTCAGGCAAAAAGAACATATATGGTATGCACTCACTGATAAGTGAATATTAGGCAAAAAGCAGGAAATGCTCATGCTACAACTCAAAGACCATATGAAGCTTAAGAAAAGGGAAGACCAAAGTGTAGATGTTTTAGTCCTTCTTAGAAGGGGGAACAAAATATTCACATGAGGTAGAGGGTGGGAGGGACTTGGGAGGAAGAGAGAAGGGGGACAGGAAAAAGGTGGGAAGATCAGGTATGGGAGGAGTCAGGGATGATATACTAAAAGTCAGAAAATCGAACAGAGGTATAGCAATGCAGGATGGGGTACTTGGGGGAGCCACCAGCAAGTCCCAGATGCCAGGAAAGAAAGAGTCTCCCAGAACACAACAGGGATGACATTATCTGAAGTGCCCAATAAAGTGGAAGGACAACCTGTAGAGACCATATTCAGAGGTTAGTCAAACCCCCAGTTGAGGGATGGGGCCACCACTCATCTTCTAATTTTTAACCCAGAATTGGTCCTGTCTACAGGAAACATGGGGACAAAGTACTGACTAGAGGCTAAAGGAAAGACCATCCAGAGTCTGCCCCACCTGGGGATACATGCCGTATACAGACACCAAACTCAGACACAATTGAGGATGCAAGAAGTGCTTGTTGACAGGAGCCTGACATCACTATCTGCAGAAAGGCTATGCCAGAGCCTGATAAATATAGAGGTGAATGCTTGCAGCCAACCATTGGACGGAGGATGGTTCCACAATGGAGGAGCTAGGGAAAGGACGGAAGGAGCTGAAGAGGTTTACAGGCCCATAGGAAAAAAACAGCAATATTAACCAACCAGAGTCCCAAGAGTTCAAAACTACCAACCAAAGACTACACATGGAGGAACCCATGGCTCCAGCTGCATATGTATAACAGAGGATGACCTTATCTGCTATCAATGGAAGGGAGGACATTAGTTAGATGCCTCAGGATAAGGGATTTCCACAGTGATGAGGTGGGAATGGATGGGTGGATGGGGGAGCACCCTCATAGAAGCAGGGGGAGAAGAACATGCTGAAAGGAGCCTGATATAGTTGTGTCCTGAGAGACTCTTAAAACACAATGCAAATACAGAGGTGAAAAATTGCAGTCAACTGTTGAAGTAAGAACGAAGTTCCCATTGGAGGAGTTAGAGAAAGGACTGAAGGAGCTGAGGAGTTTTGCAATCCCATAAGAACAATACCAAACAAACAGAGCTCTAAGGGACTCAACCACCATCCAAAGAGTACACATGGACAGATCCTTGGCTCCAGCTTCATATGTAGCAGAGGATGGTCTTGTTGTGCCCCAATGGGAGGAAAATCTCTTGGTTCTGCGAATGCTGGACACCCCAGTGTAGGGCAATATCAAGGGGTGGATGGTTGGGTGAGGGAACACCCTCCTAGAAGAATGGGATGGGAGATGGGATAGAGGTTTTATGGACAGAAAGTGGGAAAGGGGTAACATTTGAAATGTAAATAAAACTATCCAATTAGAAAAATAACCAGGGGAGGGGAAGTGTTTAGGGGATTTGCAGAGTGGAAACCACTGGAAAGGGAGATAATGTTTGAAATGCAAAAAATAAAATAAAATAAAATAACCAATAAAAAAAATCCTTGTTAGAAACCCCAGTACCAGGTAAGGTAAACTTCCCCTCAAGTGGCTGTTTAGGGAACTTAAGAAATTCCCAAAACAATAAGACTTGTCTTCATTTACCTCCCATACAATAAAGGTTCAGTCTTTTGGTTGAAGATATCACACACTTGGACAAAGAACTTGGTGAAATCAAGCTGAAACTTAACTGAATGCCTCCTCCTTGAAGGCAAATATTCACAATATTAGAAAGTTCTGAGCAAGCCGTTGGAGAAGAAACATCTGTAGTGATACTCTCCTGTAATGCCTGTCTACCACAATAATGACCTATCAGCAAGTTATCAACAAGTGTACAACAGTGACCTTTTTTTTTTTATTATTTTGGAAGGTAAAGTATAGCTGGGTAACTTGAACTTGAGGCCCACTTAACTGTATGGAAATCTTGCCTGGTAATGTAAACCTAGCCAGCTACGTAGAGATGGACAGCCTATTATCTAGAAAAGAAAATCAATACTGCCATTTCTCTTAACTAATGTGATATCTAATTGTATTCTGAATTCACCTTTTTTATTGCCTCACATAATTTTAGCTCTCACTGATCATCAGTGAAGCCTCTTTGCACAATAGATAGAGATCACTACAGAGATCCAGTTTGTCAAAATGCACAGAATGTTTTCATATGGATACAATGAGACAGTACTGTGAGTGATTTAGTAGTTACTTCACTCAGAGCCATATATGGTATTGGTATTATTATGGCCCTCACTTCATAAAGTAAGACATTGAGGACTAAGAGATAAAAATCGCTTGCTTAATTTTAGTTTTAGTTTGTGCAATCTGGTAACAGAGCATGTGTGGAGGGGTTTTTCCTGAGTATGGCAAAACGAGAGATTATAGAAAATTTGAGAAGCATAAAATGATAGTTGTCTGCCTCCATAAGGGTTCATTCCAGTAAATCACTGGTAATTCTCATGAAAGGGTCAGTAAACAGTAAAGAGTGTGTGTGCCTTTTCGTATTTCTGATGCATTTCTTTCCAAATGTGCTTCTGCCTCAATGACCTACATATTCTATCTCCTCACCAGGGTCTGTACTAACAGGCCCAATACCAAGGATTCTCAGAGTATAAAACTAGGATATGAATAAACCTCATCGCTATATGTGATTACCCAGTTTCTGATAATATTTGACAATAATGAATAGCAGCAAATTACATTATTCAAACATCATACACAAGGTCATAATCCCTACTTTAGCTTGGGCAGTTGGAAATGTGTGCTTTCCTAACTCTCACGAGGTGAAAATGTAGCTGTTTTAGTGTTAATATTGGTGACTAATAAAAACTGCATCTAGACAGTTAGAGGGATTAAATTTATATGAACTGAAGCCTTATTTAAAGACACAGGCTTCTCTGTCATTTAGTAAACCTGAAAGGTAAAGCTAAATGAATACAATGGAGAGAACTACACTAAGTTTAGTTTATAGCAAGTAAAATTACAAACACATTGGCATAATCCAGGCAGATATATGCAAGAACACTTTGCTGGGACTTAACAGGTTGTTCAGCAATTAGGAGAACTTACTGTTTCTTTCTAAAACCAAGCAATCACACCATAGCTCTTTGTTGTCTCTCATTCTTCTTGTATGTATATTTATAATTGTTCCTGGATTTCCTACATTGTTCTATTCTGTGTTTCTACAAAGGTTCTTCTTAATCCCACAAGGATGAATGGTACTCATCCAGAAGGTAGAATGAGATGAAAAAATATTAAAAACAGGTGCATAAATACATACTGATACATTGTTTCCCTTGTAGTCCAACACTACTGTTAAAATTAAGATTATTTTTCTTGACAAAATATGTTAATACCCAAAATACTATTGATATAAAACAAATAAAATGAACTGGGCAATTGCTTTATAAATGTATCTTAAAGTAACTATTTACATGATTTCAAACTAGCTATAGAATATAAGTAAACTTTCCTTCTTGTTTATGTATTTGAAATAATGAGATACAGATTTGAATCACATGGATTTAACAAAACACCAAGCTGGCTATTTCACATGCTCTCCTATCATCCGGGCAGATGTGGAGCTAGTCTCTAAACATATGCTGGGGCTTTAGTTGTTTTATGCCTTAATCTTGTGTCTGCTTTGATGCATATTTTATCAGACAAGCAAACTGCCAAATTTAGCATATTAAGACTTCAGAAGAAAGTTCATCTACAAGTGAGCAAAATTACATCCCAAAGCTGGAAACTACATTGTGTCTTATTTATATTGAAATTTAATCTTTGATTCTAATGAAAAGTGCATCTACAAATTTATAATATTTTCATTAAAGTTTCCACAGTGTCTTAAGGCTTGATACCTTTGTTTTGTATGCCTATAAGGCTAGGGGGAAGTAATTGGTGTTGTTGTTGTTGTTGTTTGTTTGTTTTTTGTTTTGTTTTTTTACTTTTGTCTCAAAAAGCTACATATAATATTTGTTCTAGTTTTTCATAAATTTATAAAGCAGTCAGCCATATCAAATCCCTTAAAATTTAAATAGTTACTATACTTACCTTTACCAGAGGCACTGTTAAATTATGAGTGTTTCCCATGAATGCTCATGAGGAGAGCATAGTAACATTTCACATGTCCTACTGGATCTCTCTTGGTCTAATTAATAACCTTGAGTCAATCTTTCTCTTTGGATAGTTTGATGGGCAGGATGCCCTCAGCATCCTACAGTCTCTGCAAATCAATTCTAAGGTTAGGAGTCCATTCTTAGATTCCCAGATTTTTACCTAAAGCTTCAGATTCAAACTCAAGTCTTCATGTTTGTAGAGCAAGCACTCTTACCCACTGAGCCATCTCTCAAGCCTTCAGTGTTAAGATGTTGATTCTTTATGCTTTTATAATCCCCCATACATTTAGGCACGTAAACATCTACTCCTTGCTTGGTTCTTACTTCCTGAAGCATTGTATGGTGCACTAAGATGATTATTATACATTATCATAGTATATTTTGTATAAATTTTAAAACATAAACTGATAGCATTTCATTTTTCAGCATATTAAGACTGTTCCACAAAAATAATAAATCTCCTTGAATACTAGATTGTTACTAATTTCCAATTAGTGATTTATTAATCTCATTCTTTAATTTTCTGTACTCATTTAATATTTTGCTTAATCACGATTTTACATAATTTACATTTTATTTTATTGTATCAAAAAAGTTCCACAATATATTTTCCCCAATAAAGAATACTAATTTTATTTAGAGACATCTCTTATACTCCAGGCTATTCTCAATCTTGATTTGTAACCAAGATTGAATTTGAAGTCCAAATATCCTTACTTTTTCTAGAAAAATCAAGGAGCCATAGTCATGCATCAATACACACTGCTAAAGGTATTGCGGGAGATCAATCTTGGAGGCTCATGAATCCTAAATAAGCATCTACCAGCTGAGACACATTCCCAGGGCATCAGCTGCTGATATTTGGATAACATGCTTAAGGAGTGATTAGCTGATGTCTCCAATAATATTTATAAAATATTCTTTTATACTTATCCCCATAATACTTTATATTAATGCAAATCTCAGGACACTGTTGAAACTTATAAGATTAAAAATGTCCCATTGCAATGTTTGAATAAAGAGCAGTTTGCTAAGCTGCTAGCAGGTTGAGCAGGAAGCACCTTCACCTTTTGCTAGAAGGTTTTCCATGCTGCTGCTGACCTTGAGCCACCTGTGCTCTTGTTGGTAACCCTTCCAGTACACTCTTTGAAGTAACAACAGTAAACTATGGGTTTGATAAGTTTGATGTGTACAGAACTGTTTCTTTATTCTGTTGTCATCACCCAATTTAGTATGAATAGTTTATTTTTATATCTTCTCAGGAAAGTCACACAACAATGTATACTTTCAGAAATCTAAAAGAATCTGCATAGATTTCAAGGCATATTGAAAAAAACGTCTAAACATGTCATGTGCTTTCAAAGTATGGACCATGGTTTAGATTTGAAGCTGTCACATGTAAAACTAAGAAGACATCCTTTGATTATTTCCCATGAATAAGACACAGGACCTTAAACACTGATAGATAAATGATTTTCATGGACACTTAATATATGCAGAGTATACTGGTTTTTACTCCATTTAATTGTTTAATAATTAGAATCTATTTTTTCCAGTGGTGACCATCACATGAGTATAAGAGAATTATTTTGAGCATTAACTTGTATTCTCTCATTGATATTACATCACATCTTCTTTCAACTTATCTGGATATGTTGTTTCATGAGCTTTAATTTCCCTATGGTATTTATTTATAAACAATTTCTCAGAAACAGAATACCTGGATAAATGGATGCATGCATGCTGAAGCCCTGAATTCTAATATAGTTATTACGTTTCTTGAGAGGGCTAAACATTCTAGTGTTTTTGTACTGAGATATTAATTATGTGTTTTTACATACCAAAAATGCAATTTAGAAAGTGACAGTTGATTTAGAAAAGTCAGAATTACAATTGTTTCTTTCACAAGCTATTGTATGCAGAATAGCAGTACATATATATATATATATATTATTTATTTTATATCCAGAATACATTTTCTTTGCTACAAGTAAAAATTAATGCCGAATGTTTATGTTCTTCTACATATGTAACTCTTCTGAACATCTTATTCTTACCGCTGACTGCTCTTTTCCAGGTAGAACACAGGCAGAACAATCCTAAAATAGTAAAGGAGCAGTCTTCACAGCACTAGCTCAGGTGAAATGTGGCTCAGGAAAAGTGACAGCACAGGGTGAAGCAACGACTTTGCTCTTAAGGAAATCCCAAAAGCTCTGCTCACTGCAGAAATATCCTGAAGTCAGAGTAAAAGGAAGACCCTTTGTAATGCTATGCATTTTACTCTAGAAGATCTCCCTTTTGTTAAAAAATACAAGATCAACAATAAATAAGTAATCTATGTAAGTAACTATTAGTAATGCCAAAAAAATGTTTAGAAAATATAAATATCGCAAATTCCTTAGGTTTTGAATGGAAAGCTGGAACTAAAGACAAAAATAAAAAACACATCCGGATAGTAAAATAGATTCTGTGTTCATTAATTTTAAATAACTATATTTAAATAAGCAAAGTTTGACACAAAGAAAAAATAGAATGATTCAAGACTTTATTGTTCTACTAGGGATGTACTATATCATTATTGTTACACTAACAATATTACTAGTATAATGTGACATTTGAACAGCTACCACTTTCCTCCATAGCTAACAGTAAGTCATTACACACCTGTAAGGTATCCAGCAAATTACTGGGCTCATACAGTTGGAATGAGGTCAAAGTTGATCAAGAAACTTGGTTTGGTGTTCTGAAGAGGTAGTAATTAAGAAAGCTTGTTACTGATTTAGAGAACTTGGACTAGGCTCCTAGTATCTACATAATGGCTCACAAACACCTATAACTGCAGCTCTAGATTATCTACTGCATTCTTCTGTGCATCTGACAGGTGTCTTACTATGCAAAAAAGGTGGCTGTTGATTAACAGATGTCATAGATCCATTTTTCAAACCAGAGGAGTAAAAGCAAAAAAAGAAAAAATAGAGAAAAGAAAAGTAATGATAAAGCTCTTGGCTTATTTTTTTAAATATTGCTCTGGTCTTATTCATTCTATTAAAAAGTACAGTGCATTTAATGGAAGCACTGCATTGCATAAATTGTATTCCTTTATACTGATGAAGAAAGGCAAACAGAAATGTGTGAAAGTCCAGAGATAGTTGACTAAATAGATAAAATCTAAGGAATCAATCAATTCCCATCAAAGTTCCAACTCAATTCTTCATAGAGTTAGAAATAACAGATTGCAAATTCATTTAGAATAATGAAAAAAAATCCCAAGATAGTAAAAACAATTCTCAACAATAGAAGAACCTCTCGGGGAATCACCATTTCTAACCTCAAGCTGTATTACAGAACAATTGTGATAAAAAATTGTATGGTATTAGGACAGAGACAGTCAGGTAGAAAAAATAGAATAGAACTGAAGACCCAAAAATGAACCCACACACCCATGGTCACTTGATCTTTGACAGAAAAGATAAAACTATCCAGTGTGAAAAAGACAGCATTTTCAACAAATGGTGTAGGTTCAACTGGAGGTTAGCATGTAGAAGAATGCAAATCAATCTATACTTATCTCCTTGTACAAAGCTTAAGTACAGTGGACAAAGGACCTCCACATAAAATCAGATACACTGAAACTATTAGGAGAGAGAGTAGGGAAGAGCTTCAAACACATGGGCACAGGGGAAAATTTCCTGAACAGAATATCAATGGTTTATGCTCTAAGATCAACAATAGACCAATGGGACCTCATAAAATTGAAAAGCTTTTGTAAGGCAAAGGACACTGTCAATAGGACGAAACAATAGCCAACAGATGGCAAAAAGATCTTTACCAACCCTCCATCCGATAGAGGGTTAATATCCAATATCTACAAAGAACTCAAGAAGTTAGATTCCAAAGAGCCAAATAACCATTGTAAAAAAAAAGGGGGGGGGGCTATGGAGCTAAAAAAAAAGAATTATCAACTGAGGAATATGAAAGGGCCATGAAGCACCTAAAGAAATGTTAAACATCCTTAGCCCTCAGGGAAATGCGAATCTAAACAAGCCTGAGATTCCTCCTCACACCTGTCAGAATGCTTAAGATCAAAAACTCAGATGACATCAGATGCTGGGGAAGATGTAGAGAAAGAGGAACACTCCACCATTGTTGGTGAGATTGAAATCTGGTACAACCATTATGGAAATCTGTCTGGTGGTTCCTCAGAAAATTGGACATAGTAATTCCTGAGTACACAGCTATACCACTAATAGGCATACACCCAAAAGATGCTCCAACAAATAACAAGGATATATGCCCTAGTATTTTCAGAGCAGCTTTATTTATAATAGCCAAAAACTGGAAAGAACCAAGATGACTTTTAACAGAGGAATGGATACAGAAAATGTGATACAATTACACAATAGAGTACTACTCAACTATTAAAAGTAATGACTTCATGACTTCATGACTTCATGACTTTAGGCAAATCAAATGAAATTAGAAAATATCATCCTGCATAAGATAACCCAATCATTCCAAGTACATACTTGATATGTACTCACTGATAAGTGGATATTAGCCCAAAAGCTCGGAATACACAAGATACAATTTTCCAACCGCATGAAGCTCTAGAAGATGAAGACCAAACTGTGAATACATCAGTAATTCTTAGAAGGGGGAACAAAAGTGTTCATAGGCGGAAATACGGAGACAAAATGTGGAGCAGAGACTGAAGGAAAGGCCATCCAGAGACTGCCACATATGGGGGATCTAACCCACATGCAGTCACCAAACCTAGTCACTATTGCGGATGCCAACAGGTGCATGCTGACAGGAGCCTGATACAGCTGTCTCCAGAGCAGCTCTGCCAGAGCCAGAGCCTGCCAAATACAGAGGTGGACACCCGCAGCCAGCTACTGGATTGAAAACAGTGTCCCCAGTGGAAGAGTTAAAGGTAGGACTGAGGTCATTGAGCGGGTTTGCAACCCTATAGAAAGAGCAATATCAACCAACCAGACACCCCAGAATTTTCAGGGACTAAAACACCAACAAAAGAGTACACATGGAGTGATCCATGGCTCTAACTTTATATATAGCAGAGGATGGCTCTGTTTTGTATCAGTGGGAGGAGAGGCCCTTGGTTCTGTGAAGGCTGTATGCCTCATTATAAGGGAATGCCAGGACAGGGAAGGGGGAGGAAGGGAGTGGATGGGTGGTGGAACACCCTCATGGAGGCAGGGGGTATGGAGATGACATAGTTTCTGGATGCAAAACTAGGAAGGGGATAATATTTTTAATGTAAAGAAAATATCCAATGAAAAATGAAAAAAATTAAGAAAGAAATGAAGAAGAAAGGAAGGAAGGAAGGAAGGAAGGAAGGAAGGAAGGAAGGAAAAAGAAAGGAAGAAAAAAGAAAGAAGAAAGAAAGAAAGAAAGAAAAGAAAGAAAGAAAGAAAGAAAGAAAGAAAGAAAGAAAGAAAGAAAGAAAGAAAGAAAGAAAGAAAATATCATCCTGAGTGAGACAAGCCAAACTCAAGAGGACATACATGGTATCTACTCACAGATATGTGTCTGTTAATTCAACAACTCAGAATACCTATGATACAACTCACAGACCATATGAAGCTTGACAAGAAAGAGGGCTTGAAGGAGCTCGAAACCCCTTATGAACAACAATGCCAAGTAACCAGAGCTTCCAAGGGACTAAGCCACTACCTAAAGACTATACATGGACTGACCCTGGACTCTGACCTCACAGGTAGCAATGAATATCCTAGTAAGAGCACCAGTGGAAGGGGAAGCCCTGGGTCCTGCTAAGACTGAACCCCCAGTGAACTAGACTGTTGGGGGGGGGGCGGCAATGGGGGGGGGGGTGGGAGGGGAACACCCATAAGGAAGGGGGGGAGGATTAGGGGGATGTTGCCCGAAACCCGGAAAAGGGAATAACACTCGAAATGTAAATAAGAAATACTCAAGCAAAGAGAGAGAGAGAGAGAGAAAGAGAGAGAGAGAGAGAGAGAGAGAGAGAAAAAAAGAAAAAAAAGAAAAAAAAAAGAGGGCCCAAGTGTGATTTGTTCAATCCCACTTAGAAGTGGCCACAAAATAATCATGGTTGGAAGAGATTAGACGGAGAGAAAGAGGGAGGCATGTTCAGTTATGGGAAGAGACAAGAAAGAGGTCCAGAGGGTCAGAAGAATAAATCAAAATATATAGCAGTAGGGGACAGAGAAAAGGGAAAGCACCACAATGTCAGAGATGCCAGTGATGCCAAAGGCTCCTAAGACCCAACTAGGGTGACATTGCCTGAAATACCCAACTGAGGGAGACAGGACCTGAAGAGACCACCTCCAGCAGATAGGCATGACTCCCATTTGAGGGAAGGGGCCACTTACCAATCTCAAACATTTTAACCACAATTGTTTTTGTTCAAAGAAAACACAAGGACAAAAAATGGAGCAGGGACTGAAGGAAAGGTCATCCAGAGGCTGCCCCACCTTGGTATCCATTCCATCTGCAAACACCAAACCCCAACCCTACAGCTGATGCCAAGAAGTTCTTGTAGACAGGAATCTATTATGGCTGCCATCTGAGAGACTTTGCCAGCACCTGACTAAGACAGATGAAGACACTTGTAAACAAACATGGGAGTGAGCCTGGTGACCCCAAAGGAAGAGATAGGGAAGCACTGAAGGAGCTGAAGGAGACTGAAACCCATAGGAGGAACCTAAGTAACTAATCTATTAACCAGAACTCTCAGAGTTGCGAAGGACTAAGTCACCAACCAGAGCATATATCAGTGGGTCCATGGCTCTTGCTACATATATAGCAGAGGATGGCCTTATCTGGGATTTATGGGAGGGGAAGCCCTTGGTTCTGGGGAGGGCCATTACCTCAGTGAAGAGGATATTTGAGGGGTAAAGTAGGAGTGGGTGAGCAAGTACCTTCTTAGAGGCAATGAGCAAGGGCAGTTTGAGGGGCAGTTTCACGAGGGGAGCCAAGGAGGGGAACAGTATTTGAAATGCAAATAAAGAAAATAATCAATAAAAAAGAATGTTAGTGTGAAGCCTTATCAAAACACACTATTCATAGTAATGAACGTTTGCAATTTCACGCAGTACTTCAGGATTGGTATTATCATTAATTGCTATTAATATTTATCCTTACTCTTTCAAGATAGCAGTGTTTTATATGTATTGTTTTGGTCCAATTTTGTTTTTGAAATCTGAGTACATGGCAGAAGGTAATAAATGACTTTTACCTGTACTGCCCAAAATATCATATTATCGGAGGTTTTGAGTGCAATACTATAATTAAATGAGAATTTCATGTTATTATTTTGAGCAAACCTGAATATGTTTTCCTGACCACTGATTATTAAACATAGAGACCATGATAGACTGTATCACTTAAACCAGATATAGATTCTTCTACTTCATCTCTCAGTTATTTGAAGGTAAAACCTGGTATTTAGTATTTTTGATTTTGTTCCTGCCTTTTTGAATGGAAGAAATACATATGAAATTGTTCTACAGGCTTGAAGAAACAAAATAGGTACCATATAAGTAGGCTATATGCCTTCTCATTGTTATGAGAACAAATGAATTGCAGGATCAATCTAGAATACAGAAAAATATAGGCTGACATGCAAACTCTCCTATTATGTGGATCACAGACACCTCAACAGGCTTCCTTAGGCTTATCCCTTCTGCTTATTGGATTTATCCAATTCTGATATATTACATTATATTCCCTTAAAAGCTTGCTTGTTTTCTTTTTAATTGCATTTTTATTTACATTTTAAACGTTATCCCATTTCCTGGTTTCCCCTCCAAAAACCTGCTGTCCCACCATCCCCCTGCTTCTATGAGGGTGCTCCCTCACCCACCTACTGACTCCCTACCACCACTCTGCCTTGACATTCCCCTATACTGGGGCATCGAGCCTTGACAGGACCAAGGGCCTTGCTTCCCACTGATGCCTGACAAGGCCATCCTCTGTTACATATATGGATGGAGTCCTAAGTCCATCCCTGTGTTCTCTTGGGATGGTGGTTTAGTTCCTGGGAGATCTGGGGGTTGGGGGATCTGGTTGTTTAACGTTATGCTTTTCTTGTGGGGTTGCTAACCCCTTCAGCTACTTCAGTCCTTTCTCTAACTCCTCCATTGGGGACCCTGTTTTCGGTCCAATGGTTGGCTGACAGCATTCACCTCTGTATTCCTCTCAGCAGACACTACATCAACCTCCTTTCAAAAATACTCACAGGAGGAATTACTGAGACAAAGTGTGGAACAGAGACTGAAAAGCCATCCAGAGACTGCCCCACCTGGGGCTCCATCCCATATACAAACACCAAACCCAGATTGCAGATGCAAAGAACTGCTTGTTTGTTTTCTAATGAGGGAACACAAGAGGAGAGGAGATGTTGGGATGAACTGGAAGAAGGAGATTGAGGTGAAACTGTAGTCAGGATGTATTATGTTAGTGAAAAGTACCTATTTTCAATAAAAGGCAAAACAATTTTTAAGTTAAATATCTAAAAAACACTTAAATTGTTTATGGAATAATGTGAGATTTGAGAAACGTCAGTAGCTCAATTTTTCTTCAAAAATCAATTCACATAGTATGACATAGAGGTATCTAATGTAAACAATTCCTTTAACATTTATTGGAAAAAGAATAGTGCTGTCAATACATGGTGCTGAGAAAACTAAATGTCCTCATGTAGAAAAAAAATGAAGCTGGAGCCCTATTGCTCAACCTACTCAAAAATCAATTTATAATGGATGTGGATAAAACCTGAATGTACAACATTTAATTTGAAAACTGAGAAAAAATAGGTAAAGCAATCACTTCAATATGTGGGTCTTGAGAATTACTGAAAATATTCAATAGACTAGTAAGATTACATGAGAATGAAAAGTTTCCTTACAGTAAAAGAAAAAATTTGGTTATGATACATTAAACTGAACATTGAATCTTCTCTAGTTAACTATTTGAAGAAAGGATAAACGTCAAGAATAAATTTAAAAAAGCACTATTAAATGGACTCATGAAATGATCAGTGAGTTTCCAAAAGGAAGTACTTATTCATTTAGCATATTTAGTAATCACAGTGATGTCAATCAAAACTATATTGAGAATTTCTTTTCCAACTAAAAAGGTTATCATCTATTAAAAAATTAAAATTATAAAGCAATAATTCAGAGTAAAGGGAATTCTTGTGAATTGATATTTCCAATGTATGGTATGGTACTAGATATGAACATAATGTTTTATCTATGCATGAAGCTTTCATATCTTCTCTCATTTGTGGATTATTTTTGAAATATTAATATTATATAAGTTATACATAATATCTTATATTATATTATATCTAATTATATTATATTATATGTATTACATATACATATGAGAGTTGAATATGATCAAAGTGCATGACAGGAAATATTTTTCTTATGACATTAGGCACTATTTCTATATATATATGTATATATATTAGTATATATTAAGTATATATTAATTATTATAAAATATATTACATATTATTAATATATTATATATCATTAATATATTATATATTAAGTATATAATATATATGTTCATATAAAGTATATATAAAGTATATATATTAAGTATATATAATATACATAATATATATTAAGTATATATACATATAATATGCATGTTTATAATATATATAATAAACACAGGACTTATTAGCAAAAGATAAGTCAAATCATATTAATATTTCAGGTAACAAAAGATATGCTAAAGATAAGACTGAATTGATTTAGAATACAGAAAATTTTTCTTGAATTCTAGTATTGGAAATAAATCTTTTATATGGACTAGAAAAAGTATATTTTCCTCGTGTGTCTGTCAGGCTAACAATCTATAAAATGTAAATACTTTTTGTTGTTTCAGTGTATATTGTTAGCTCTTAAAATATATCAGTCCATCTATTTATGGCAGGCACAGTGCCTCACCCTCATTAATGGACTCTATGACTAAGTTGAGTGTAGTGAGGAAATAAGAAAGAGCTTTAGAAGAGAAAACGTTGATTATCCTAATGATAAGAGGAGAGGATATATAAACAACCCAGACCATAAAATCTTGAATGAGATTTACAGTTTTTTCATTGTTAAGGAGAGAAAAAAGAAAAACTAAGTTTAAGAAATACCAAAGATTAGATTTTGAAAAATAATCTATCATAAATTCAAAATTTCAGAAAACACAGTTACAGAATGACTATGATAAATGTCTAGTAAATAACAGTTTCACAAAAGTGTACTCATTGGAATAATATAAATTATCTGTAGGTCCCTATCAAGCAAGCTATGCAAAATTTCCCTGTGAAATTTCAATATCATATATATATATATATATATATACATATATATATATACATATATATGTGTGTGTGTGTGTTATATTAATGGCAAACAAAATCACAAATGCATTTTACCTAACCATGCAGCATTTCACCTCCTTTTAATATGGCAATTCAACAGATGTTTTAAAACTTCTTGAAGATAGCATGTGAGTTAAATACAATTCCTAAATATTGCTGTATATGTGAATATTTAATTGACATTGGCTTCTGTCAGAAAAGGGTCCATGAAGAGTAGGAGTAGATTTCTAATACTGTGTGAGTAAACAAACGAAATTCTTGTAGTTTCTGTTCCTCATTTACACAGGCTGTCTTGGGCATGTGCTTTCATTGCCTTCTAGATAATAAAATAGAAGTAGATTTCATTTTAGATTACTCATTATCTAGCTCATTATTATTCAGAATTATGTTTCAAGGCATGACTTACCATCATGTGATCTTGTGTGGGACTGTATACATCTTGGACTAAAGTGAACTATGGTCATATATCTTTGTTTAACCCTGTCAAAGTCTGATACCTGGAATTAAGATGGCTATTCCTAACCAAAGGCAGCTTGATACCCAAAAGCTCTGACACACCCAGATCTTGAATGGCTAAGAAGCACTTAAAGAAATGTTCAATATCCTTAGACATCAGGGAAATCCAAATTAAAAAAACTACCTTGAGATTCCACCTCATACCAAACAGAATGGCTAAGATCAAAAACTCATGTGACAGCAGATATTGGCCAGGGTGTGGAGAAAGAGGAACTGCAAGAACTGCAAGAACATGGCTGCTGGAACTGCAAGTTGGAAAAAACACTTTGGAAATCAATGTTTCAGTTCCTCAGAAAATTGGAAATAGTGCTACCTGACTACCTATCTATACTACTGCTGGACATATACCCAAAAGATATTCTAACATATAACAAGGATACATCCTCCAACATATTTATAACAGCTTTATTTATAATAAACAGAAGTTGGAAATGACCCAGATATACCTCAACAAAAGAACAGATACAAAAAATATGTTACATTTACACAATGGAGTACAAGTCAGCTATGGAAAATAATGACTTCATGAAATTCACAGGAAAATGGATGGAACTAGAAAATAGTAACCTGAGTGAGGTAACCCAGACACAGAAGAACACATATGGTATGTACTCACTGATAAGTGGATATTAGCCCAAAAGCTCAAATTACCCAAGACACAATCCACCAAAATTGTATCCATATATATATATACGGCCACCAAAACTAGACAATATTGATGAAGTCAAGAAGCGCATGCTGACAGGATCCTGATATAGCTGTCTCCTGAGATGCTCAGCTAGAGCATAACAAATACAGGGGCGAATGTTAGCAGCAAACCATTGAAGTGAGAATGGGTTCTCATTAGAGAAATTAAAGAAAGGATTGAAGGAACTGAAAGGGACCAAACCAGAGCTCCGAGGGACTAAACCACTACCCAAAAACTACACATGGATAGACCCATGGCAACTGCACATAAGCAGAGGATGGCCTTGTTTGGTACCAATGGGAGGAGAAGCCCTTGGTCCTGCCAAGGTTGGAACCCCCAGTATATGGGAATGTCAGGGTTGGGAGGTGGGAAGATGGGATGGTTGGGGACGAAGAACACCCTTGTAGAAGAAGGGGAGGAGGGTGAGATAGGGAGCGTATGGCTGGGAAACTGGGAAAGATAATAACATTTGAAATGTAAATAAAAAATATCCAATAAAAAGCACTAAATAAAAAAAACATAAAAAAGAAAAAAAGAAAAAGGAAAACCTATGTATAGATGTTTCAATCCTACAAAGAAGGGGGACAAAATAATCAGATAGAGAGGAGGAAGCTGGGGAGAGATAGAAGAGGGGTAGAGAATAAAAGGGGGAAGGAAGAAGTATTGGAAGGGACAGGAGAGAAGAACAGAGGGTCAGATAATTGAATAGTAACATGTAGCATTGGGGAATGAGAAACTGCGGATAGCCACAAGAAAGTCCCAAACTCCAGGGAAGTGAGAGACTTCTAGAACTCAATGATGATGACTTTAGTTAAAATACCCAACAAAGGCAAGATAGAACCTGTAGAGACCACCTTCAGTAGATAGGTTGGCCCCAGTTGAGGGATGGGGCCACTCACCCATCTCAAATTTTTAACCCAGAAATGTTCCTGTTCAAAGGAAAGACAGAGACCAAAAAAATTGGAAAAGGGACTGAAGCAAAGGCAATCCAGAGACTGTCCCACCTAGGGATCCATCTTATCTGCAGACACCAAAACCTGACACTATTTCTTATGACAGAAAGCTCTTGCTGACAGGAGCCTGGTATAGGTCTCCCCTGACCAATACTGGTATGTAACCTCACAGCCAACCATTGGACTGAACCTGAGATCCCAACGGAAAAGCTAGAGGAAGGACTGAAAGACTTGAAAGGGATTGCAAACACATTTGATGAACAATATCACCTAATTGGACCACACTGAGCTCCCAGGACTAAACAGCCAAGCAAAGAGTGTACATGGAGGGAGCCATGACTCCAGATACATATGTAGAAGATGATGTCCTAATCTGACAGCAATGGCAAGGGAAAGAGGCTTGATGCCCCAGTGTAGGGAGATGCTAGAAGGTTGACACGGCAGTGGATAAGTGGATGGAGGAGCACCATCATATAGGTAAAGGAAAGAGGGGAGAGGGGATGAAATGCGGAATTGTCCAAGGGTAACTAGGAAGGAGAATATCATTTGAAATGTAAACAAATAAAATGATTAATTAAAAAGAAAACATGGCTATTGCATGAAACTTTCGTCTGCCACATTTTTCTGGTCTAACCTCCCAGTTTCATGTCACCAAATAAAGCAGTAACATGCCTGCAGAACTTCTAACTCTGGAATAAATTTAATAAATTTAAAGTCTGCTGAAAATTTTAATTGCATACAAGAGTATTCAAATAATATAAATTAAAATGTTGTGAAGGTGACTCATCTCCTTATAATCATTAAATGTCATCTGTTCCATGAATATGTTTTAGTTTCATCTTTGAGTGTTTTCATTCTCACATTTTAAATACCAACTTCTAACTTTGTTAATCAAAGAAATTTAAGTATTGATGCCTGTTATCATTTTAAAAATCTGTAAGTATAGTATTCTTTGCTAATATTTATTTAAATGTGAACTTCTATATATTTAAATCATGATATTCTTTCTTGAAATAAGTAGTCTCATTTAAAAATGGCTTGTTTCTATCTCATAAGCAATAAGGAAAGCACTATATTTTGGTTACAGTTTTGTCTCCATCAAATTCTCTAGCCACACAGAAGTGGCTGCTCTTCAGGCTGTAAAATATCTTGATTAGCAAACATGTAACTATAGAAGCCTGTTATAAAATAAATATGAAATCAACATTTAGTCTTTATTCTTAGATTGCATGACATTTTCATAATCATAACAATTTTAAAAGCAGTGAAAATTTTCACTAGTTATGCAGTTACTAAGAATCACCTCAAATGCTTAAACGATATGTTACACTATGCTTGCACATACAGTTGCTTGGACAAGCGCACACAGATACATAATACACTCTCACACAATATCTTTAACAGCTAACAGTTTTATGGTTTTCACTATCAACAGTTTTATGGTTTTCACTATCAACATATTTGCATAATAAGCTAGCTTTGGCTATGTAATTGATAATTGTACCAAATTATATTCTGAAATATCTTTCACCCATTAAGACTGAAGAAGGTAGAATATAGAAAATACTTTACCACTGTGTTTGCATTTTTAAAAAAATAAAGAGAATTAAAAAATGGGACTTTATGGAAATGAAAATCTTCTATAAGGGAAAGAACACTATCGAACATTCAATGTTGCAGCCTACAGAATATGGAAAAGAGTGCCAATGACACATCTGATAGGGGCCTAATATAAAAATGAATTGTGTAAAGAACTCAAGAAAGTAGATGTCGACAAACATTAACGATGCAACTGAAAAATGGTATATGGGTCTAAACAGAGAACTTGCAATAGAAGATATTCAAACAGATGAGAAACACTTAAAGAAATCATTAGCCATTAGATAAAGACAATACAAAACTAGTTTGAGATTCCTCTTAACACCTGTCATTATTACTAAGATCAATAACATAAATAACCACTCATGCTGGTGGGATGGGGAACAAGAGGAAAACTCATCCTTTGCTTGTAAGAATGCAAATTTATATGGAGACTATGGAAATCAATATGGCAGTTCTTCAGAGTTGGCTGTTTCTCTACCTCATTACTCATCTATACCACTCTTCCCCATATTCACCTTCATACAAGTACAGTTGCTCAACCATGTTCATTATTGCTATATTCACAATAGCCAGAAATTTGAAACAACCAAGATGTCCTACAAAAGAAGAATGGATAAATGCAATGTGATACATTTGTACAATGAAATATTACTCAGCTGTTTAAAATAATGGCGTTATGAAAATTGCAGGCAAATGAATGGGACTAGAAGAAAACTATCTTGAGGGAGATAGCCTAGACCCAGAAATATAATATGTATTTGCCTATATTTAGCTGTATTTGCCTATATTTAGCTGTTGAGTAAATAAAAACAAAGTTATAACCTCTAGATATAGAGAGGTTAGGTTTAGAGGTAGGGTCTAGAAGGTCACATGGAACATGCTGTGATGAGAAAATAGAATAGATTTTATGGATGGACTGAGGAACGTGATGCTGGGGTAAAGGATAGGAGAAAAGAATGTGTGGAGAGACAGCTGGAATTAAAGTATATTTGAGGAATGACATGGAAAACTACTCACTAAAATATATAAAGTTAATTTTAGTGAGCCATTCTAATAGCAGGGATTCCAACTGGCCATCTCTTACCAGCAAACAAGGCTTCCAGTAGCCAGCCTATGTTTCATTCAATTGAATTGGGTCTTTTGAAAATACTTAAACAACCCAGAATCTTGCCATGACAATGAATTTCTCTCCCCAAATGAACACCAGGGTTCCATTGACAAGGGCAATACCCACGTAATTAATTTAATATGGAGAAGTTCATCTAGTGAGTGCATGCATTCTCCTCCTATGTTCCAGTGTCTTTGGTATAGAAAAATACTCTTCAAGCTACCAAAAATGAAATGTAAGCCAAGTTATAAAACCTTTGACTCATACTCCCTCCTGCCTGCAAAATATGGTAGGCCAGTGGAGGAATAGAACTTGTGTAAGTAGTCTATCAATATAAGAGTTGACTAAAGTCCTTTCCACAAGATCACACCCATATCCAGTACTACTTCTTGGTTAACCAAGAATCAGAGATTAGATATCACATAGACTTATGGTAAAACCAAGCACTATTATACAATGACTGCTAATGATATTCTGCTAAACTCATAGATCAGTGCCGTATTCAGTTATCATAAAATGAAGCTTTTTCAGAAGAGAAAGGAACATATCCAAAGACACACATATTATGTGTTTAGCGAGTCTAATTGGAATATCTTCATCAAATCCCTTCTTTCAGATCCTAGAGAACCTCAAGAGGCAAAAAGAAAGAAAGAAAGAAAAAAGGAAGAAAGAAAGAAAGAAAGAAAGAAAGAAAGAAAGAAAGAAAGAAAGATAAGTGCAAGAGCATCAACCAAGAGAACAAGACTCTGAATGAACTAAGCAAGGTGCATATGAACTCAGAAAAACTGAAGAAACAAGTAAAAAAATATCTCCATATCAGGCCCTCTGCATGCACATTATAATTTTTATCTTAGTATTTTTTATGAGATCTTAACTGCGGGAACAAGTGGGTCTCTTACTCTTGTGCCTGCTCTTGGGACATTTTTCCTTCTGTTGGGTTACCTTGCACATCTTTGATATGATGGATTTTGCTGTGTTTTATTTTGTCATGTTTTATTGTTATCTCTTAGAAGCCTGTTCTGTTATAATGAGACACAGAAAAGAAGTGTATCTGGAGAAAAGGTGAGGTGGGGTAGAACTGTGGTGAGTAAAGGAAAAAAATTATAGTAAAAATGATTCTCAGTATGAGGAAAATCTATTTTCAATCAAAGGAAAATTATTGAAAAAAAAGAAAGAAAAAAAGAACAATCAAACTCAGAGCTGACATCAACAAAATAAAAAAAGAATAAAAATATATCAAATATTCTATGAAATCAAATAAACCAATGTGTCGCAATGTGCAGGGCTCTTCATTCAGTTGCCAGCTTTATATAAGAATAATAAAACGATATTCTAGTCATGAAATTCTTTAACATGCAAATTATATTATATTTTTATTTTAAATATGATTTTTGGTGAAAAGAGACAAAATAAAAGAAAGATATGGTTTCTGATCTCTATCAATAAAGAGCATGTTACTGTTCTTTGACAAATGGGATTCAGGAGTTAATGTGGTTAAGTTCTTACCTTAACTTTGTTGAAAAGTTGCCATGCCAATTGTATTTCAGTGCATCACTCTTTGTATCAGATTAAGAACAGGACTATAAAAAAGTTCTGACCTCAGAAGCAGGAAGTCCCAAATAGTAAAATTTTCCAGTCGTTTTTTATAATAAACAGTGTTAAAATTGTGTGTGTGTGTGTGTGTGTGTGTGTGTGTGTGTGTGTTTATGCGGGAAAGTGGAAAACAGTATTAGTCATTCTTTTCTTGAGATATATTTGTATTTCATTAAACAGTTAAACAGATATACTAAGTCAGAAAAAAAATACATTGATTCCTAATTGTGTCACTGGAATCAAACCAGATTAATGGGTGAACAATGATTTTAACATTCCATTAATGCTTCTATGCAAACATGAGAGTAAATGTCATAGTTCAGCCATGGAATTCTAATTACGAGCATCTTTCTACAAAATATCTATTTTATGACCTATATTTGGAGTATGGCATTATTCTTATGGCATTATATATAAATAAATTCATAATTCTAATCAATATCCATGTATGGAAATATATACATGAAATATCTTTCATTCCAGTGAATGTCAATAAAGTGTCTCTATTTCTGACTCTACTGACAACATGCAAGGGGGGATGGAACTACTGTTTCTTTGTCAGTGCCCTTTTCAACCCTAGTGTACCAGACAAGAGTTGTGGGAGAACCCTGCTATTTTTGTGGAAATACACATAATATTAATCTGCCTACCAATGACTTAACACTATAGCTGTAAAAGTGCTGATCTCTCAACCCTAATCAAAGCAGTTTCTTCTAATGAGTTGTAAACAAATAACAATAATTAAAGGACAGAGAATAAGGTACTATGGACTTTTCAGATAAAATGGAATCTTTACATTTCTTCCCTTCCAAATCTTAGAGATCACTACTGAAGAGGGGAACAGAAGGTTATAAAAGTCATTCATGTAGATAACTCCACTGAGATTATGTGCTCTGGACACAACAGAGAAATTGGATAAATGACCCTGCAGCAACTGAGATAACCTGAAAAACCTGTGAGCAAGATGAGGCCAGACAAAAACTAGCATGGAAGAAAGGGGTGTTAATAATTACACAAATGAATGAAGAGCAATTGGTGGCTCAAGGAGGAGAATCAGTTCTCCCAAAGGATCCAGATGTTGAGGGGCTACACATGATACAAAGATGAACATACTCAAATGGCAGCATTGAGTGGATTCATTGAGCTACAAAAACACGAAACAAAACATGAATAAATATGTAAATTTATGAGTAAATACAGAAGTGGGGGGAAATAGAGGTGTAGGCCTTAAGGAATGAATGTGTGCTTGAACAAAACTACAAAAATTGAAAACAATACAAATTTCAAAGTTTCAGTTAATGTTTATAAATTGTAATTAAGGTAACAATGAATAAATGTCCTTTTATATTTGGGGAGAACTGTTTCTGACTCTTTGTGCTCAGGTATTACAGGCGACCTGTCAGGTTTTCAATACTCAGTTAACCCAAAATCACAGAGCTGCACTGGACTCCTGGGCTCTATTTCTAACTTTGAGTGTGACTCATTGAGTAACCTTGGGAAAGTCACTTAACCTTCTGTGACCAAGGTACCTTGTTATAAACAAGAAACAGCAGCATGTGGCTCTCTTGAGTGCTGTGTCCAATAATTCATATTTGAACTCATTCTGAAAAACTTCTAGACACACTTGCAGCACAAATTACTATTTGAACTATTGTACCAAAGTCAACACAGCTCAGGGTTATGGATTCGATACATATTCCCAACATCTCAGAGGGTATAAGTTATTTCGGTGGAGAGATCTTTCCAAAACCAACTCAGGCTGCTTTATATATAGATATATAGATATCTCCCAGTCAAACATAGCAATCAGTAACAAAGTGAGATATGAAAAACCCTGAAAACTAAGCACAAAGCTATCTTTTTCCTATTATTTTTAAAATCCTAATATTTGTAGCATAAACCCTAAACAGTCAACATCCTCATAATTATTTTGTACTTATTCTCTAAGTGTTTTTAATTTTTAGTCTTTAAGCTATTATGTAATCATTGCATTCATATAACATGATAAATACAGTAAAATATGATAAATGCTAATAAATAATTATCACGATTTTAACTCTAATAAAACAGTTGAACAACGTTTAGAGGGTCCAAGTGAAATGTCCCTCACAATTTGACATCATTATCAGGAAATATTGTCCCAGTGGTGACTAAATAATGTGATGGCGATCTTTTCTTTTTTTTTTTTTTTTTCTTGTTCCCCTTTTAAAGAAGGGTGAAGCATTCACATTTTGATCATCCGTCTTGAGTTTCATTTGTTCTAGGCATCTAGGGTAATTCAAGCATTTGGGCTAATAGCCACTTATCAATGAGTGCATACCATGTATGTCTTTCTGTGATTGGGTTAGCTCACTCAGGATGATATTTTTCTAGTTCAACCATTTGCCTACTGAATTTCATAAAGTCGTTGTTTTTGATAGCTGAGTAATATTCCATTGTGTAGATGTACCACATTTTCTGTATCCATTCCTCCGTTGAAGGGCATCTGGGTTCTTTCCAGCTTCTGGCTATTATAAATAAGGCTGCGATGAACATAGTGGAGCACGTGTCTTTTTTATATGTTGGGGCATCTTGTGGGTATATGCCCAAGAGAGGTATAGCTGGATCCTCAGGCAGTTCAATGTCCAATTTTCTGAGGAACCTCCAGACTGATTTCCAGAATGGTTGCAGCAGTCTGCAACCCCACCAACAATGGAGGTGTTCCTCTTTCTCCGCATCCTCGCCAGCATTTGCTGTCACCTGAGTTTTTGATCTTAGCCATTCTCACTGGTGTGAGGTGAAATCTCAGGGTTGTTTTGATTTGCATTTCCCTGATGACTAAAGATGTTGAACATTTCTTTAGGTGTTTCTCAGCCATTCGGCATTCCTCAGCTGTGAATTCTTTGTTTAGCTCTGAACCCCATTTTTTAATAGGGTTATTTGTCTCCCTGCGGTCTAACTTTTGAGTTCTTTGTATATTTTGGATATAAGGCCTCTATCTGTTGTAGGATTGGTAAAGATCTTTTTTCCCAATCTGTTGTTGCCGTTTGTCCTAACCAGAGTGTCCTTTGCCTTACAGAAGCTTTGCAGTTTTATGAGATCCCATTTGTCGATTCTTGATCTTAGAGCATCGCCATTGGTGTTTTGTTCAGGAAATTTTTTCCAGTGCCCATGTGTTCAGATGCTTCCCTAGTTTTTCTTCTATTAGTTTGAGTGTGTCTGGTTTGATGTGGAGGTCCTTGATCCACTTGGACTTAAGCTTTGTACAGGGTGATAAGCATGGATCGATCTGCATTCTTCTACATGTTGACCTCCAGTTGAACCAGCACCATTTGCTGAAAATGCTATCTTTTTTCCATTGGATGGATTTGGCTCCTTTGTCAAAATCAAGTGACCATAAGTGTGTGGGTTCATTTCTGGGTCTTCAATTCTGTTCCATTGGTCTATCTGTCTGTCTCTGTACCAATACCATGCAGTTTTTATCACTATTGCTCTGTAATACTGCTTGAGTTCAGGGATAGTGATTCCCCTGAAGTCCTTTTATTGTTGAGGATAGTTTTAGCTATCCTGGGTTTTTGTTATTCAGATGAATTTGCAAATTGTTCTGTCTAACTCTTTGAAGAATTGGATTGGTATTTTGATGGGGATTGCACTGAATCTGTAGATCGCTTTTAGTAAAATGGCCATTTTTACTATATTAATCCTGCCAATCCATGAGCATGGGAGATCTTTCCATCTTCTGAGGTCTTCTTCAATTTCTTTCTTCAGTGTCTTGAAGTTCTTATTGTACGGATCTTTTACTTGCTTGGTTAAAGTCACACCGAGGTACTTTATGTTATTTGGGTCTATAATGAAGGGTGTCGTTTCCCTAATTTCTTTCTCGGCTTGTTTCTCTTTTGTGTAGAGGAAGGCTACTGATTTATTTGAGTTAATTTTATACCCAGCCACTTTGCTGAAGTTGTTTATGAGCTTTAGTAGTTCTCTGGTGAAACTTTTTGGGATCACTTAAATATACTATCATATCATCTGCAAATAGTGATATTTTGACTTCTTCTTTTCGATCTGTATCCCTTGACCTCCTTTTGTTGTCTGATTGCTCTGGCTAGAACTTCAAGAACTATATTGAATAAGTAGGGAGAGAGTGGGCAGCCTTGTCTAGTCCCTGATTTTTAGTGGGATTGCTTCAAGTTTCTCTCCATTTAGTTTAATGTTAGCCACTGGTTTTGCTGTATATGGCTTTTTACTATGTTTAGGTATGGTCCTTGAATTCCTATTCTTTCCAGGACTTTTATCATGAAGGGGTGTTGAATTTTGTCAAATGCTTTCTCAGCATCTAATGAAATGATCATGTGGTTTTGTTCTTTCAGTTTGTTTATATAATGGATCACGTTGATGGTTTTCCGTATATTAAACCATCCCTGCATGCCTGGGATGAAGCCTACTTGATGGCGATCTTTTCAATGGGATACACAGCTGATGACTTCATAGTTAAATGAACTTTAAAGACGCAGTGTTATTTGTTTGATTATTTGTTTGCTTTAGTTTTCTTTTTAATCAAAGAAATGTGTGTCATTAATAGTTTTATTCCTCTCTCCTTCTCTTCCTTCTGCTGCTTCAGATCTTCTTCATTTTTTCTCTCCCTTTTCTTTTACTTTTTCTTCCCCCTTTCCCCCTTCTTCCCTTTCCACCTTTACTTCCTTCCACCTTGTATTAACCTTTCCCTTCCTCTTGTCCCTTTACCTCTTCCTCACTTCCTTACTCTGCGTTTTAATCTCTCTACTGACAAGCAGTTAAGGGTGGAGAGGTGAACAATACTGGGCCACACTGCTCTTACTTTAGCTTCCAGCAATTAAAGCAAGGGACATGGACTGATACTTCTAAGATTGTTTCTTTTTAAATTTTAATATGTCACATGACAGGAACAAAGCAATTTCATGAAATAACATCAACTAAAATGCATATTGTGTCCTTTAGTATGTCTGAATAGGATTAGTTTAGAGTAGGTTTCAATTTTACAACCATTTGTACTTTTTGTCTTATATCAGAATGTGTGTGGTTTGAATGGTCATTTTAAATAACATGACTCTTTATTAGGCACTGTCAAATATTTCATAATTCTTTTAGAATTTTTCAGCAATGGTTTCTATAAGTTCCTTCACTTTTCATAACAGTGAGGCACCAGGTATATTAAAAAATTAATATAAAAGTGTCATTGCCTAGTGTGTAAAATCTTTTCTTCACATTTAAACTCCAATTTTGAAAGGCAAATTTTTCATTCACTCATTTCCAAAGTTCAATACTATTATCACTACAGTTTGAATAATATTCTTCACAGAAATTATATAGAAGCACAAAAGACCTCAAATAGTGAAAGTAATTCAACTAAGAAATACCATGCCTGAGATAATCACAATATAAAATTTGATGTTAAACTATGGAGTAATATTAAAAAAAGAAAAAGACAGCACTGCATTATCACTGAGAGATCTGTTGACCATGTGAATAAAAGACGTGATGCACAAAGAAATTCACAGAGCTTTAGTCCCTGGATTTTTGACAAATACATTAGAAACTTACATTAAGCCAAAAAGAACCTATCTAGAAAATGATTATGGGATATTGTAAGTTTGTTGATGCTTAAATACAAGCAGTTTAGAAAAAGCCAGTGAGGTCACCAAAAGGTTCACCTCTGCTCATGGTGATGACTGAACACTGGGAGTGGCTTTCTATTCTTGTGTGAAGATTAAAAAAATAGTCCTATGTGCTTGCTGCAAGTAGATCCTGAGGCAGGATTATGACATCTCCAGATGCAACAGTTCCTACTCTTGTCCCCAGCACAAGGGGGTCATAGGCTGTTGGATGGTCAAAGGCTTGGCTTGGGTCTGTAGTTTCTGAGTGTCCTCTTCTCTAGGTTATAGTGTGTTAGTGTTTAATACTTGGGTTCATTTTCTGTAAATATTTTCTGTAAAATATTATACCAAAAAAAAGATGCTAAGAGCACTTAGTCTTTGTAAAATAATAAAATCAGATCAAACTCACTGATGCTGCACAAAACAAAGATTAAACAATTTGAAAATAGCTCAAAGGTCATAATGTAAGATCTAAACATGTGGAACTATGAGAAGGAAGACTGCGATATAAAGGCATAGTGAAGAATATTTAGAAAAGGACCAAGAATTGACCAATGGAATTACATAAGACTAGAAAAAAAGTCTATAGTATAAAGGAAACAATCACCTGAGTGAAGAGACAGATTCCAGAAAATAAAAATATTTTACAAATAGTCGTTAGATGGGGAATAATACTTATCGTATATAAATAGGTAAAAACTACAAAAAGAAAAAAATAAACACTAAGCCAACCCATCCCTCAAACAAAACATGCTTAGGATCTGGTTACGTAGTACACTAAAGAACAAAGAAAAATTGCCAATAAATATTTGAAAGCAAATTCAATGTCCTTGGCTGTCAGGAAAATGCAAATGGATACTGCTTTACAATTGCATTTTATTCCTATCTGAATTGAATCATCATGTTAAAAAGGGACAGTACTCCAAATATGTAAGGAACATGGAGGCCTCATCTGCTGCTACTATGGCTGAAAGTGGTACATGACTATAAAAATCAATGTGAAGGTTTCTTAAGAATGTGCATGTACAATGGTAATACGACCCGTCTTCACTAACAGTTTATATGTCAGAAAGCTGTAATTTATTCCCGAGTGGCCTTCCCGTCAATATCTATTCCAGCAGTGTTCACATTTGCTTTTAAATTTTTCACTGTTCTATCTATCAACAGAAAACTTGATACAGAAAATTCAGTACCATATAATTAAATTCTATTCAAAAAGAAAGAGAAGAAACCATAATACTTGCATGAAAATAGAACGGGGAAACATCATTAAACTAAGTAAACCAGAGGCAAAACACAAATGTCACACATTTTTTTCTCATTTGTGAACTCTGTGTTTAAATATGTATATATGTGTATGTGTGTGTATTTTGTGAAGATTAAGTGGATGGAGTCAACCCCCTCACATTCCTCATGATTTATTTCATATCACACTGTGAAATGTTTTCTACTTCTTCCTGTCTTTTCTCTGGAATTTGTGACTCTGCCAGCAATATGGAAACCAACATCTTTCTATTCTTTGAAAGATTATAGAAAGGCATTTTGTTCCTCAAAGGGACTCACAATAACATTTTCTTCCATGTTTAACAAGAGTAAAAAAATAAAGATGTAAAAAAATACCATCTTAACTAAATAATATTTTTAATTTTCTTCTCAATTTAGCATGAAGACTAATGGATTCCATTACGGTATGGTTTATTCTATAACGCTCTCTTCATCCATTCATGCTTAATCCATAATATCCAAAAATGTATGCATTTATGGTTTAATATGGTGACCTTGCTTGTAAATGAATATTTTCCTAATTTTCAACCAGTGATCCAATTGTCACACTTTAGTGATTTCAATTTAGCAAAACAAAATATAAAAAGAAATACTATTAGTAATATTATTACTAATCATATGAATTCAAGTGCCAAACTGAAACAAAATTAAATCCTGAGTTCCACAAATTAGCCAGCCTTATTTATTTTTACTCAATATTAGCCAGATAATACATTACCCAGTCATAAATATTCATGATTAAATAAACCCCTTATTATTCACTCATTTCTTTCTGATTTCAAGGTAGAAGGAGTACAGTATTGAAAACTAGGATATAAAGAAGGCTTTAAAAACAGCTGAGAGAATGATTTCAGTTTTGGGGGCAAATGGATGGAACTAGAAAATATCATTCTGAGCGAGGTAACTCAGACCTAAAAGCAACCACAGAGGCAAGGGGGGAAGTGAGGCACCTGGGTGGTAAAGGAGACAAGGGGGTAGGGGGAAGAGGAGAACAAAATCTGGTATTGGGTGTGGGGGAAAAGGACTAAAGCCCTGAGGGCCAGCAGAAAGAATGGAAACAGGCAAGCTCGGGAGGTAGAAGGTTGGGAGGACCCTCTTGAATGTAGTGAAGACCTGGGAAGTGAGAGACTCTCAGGTCTCAAAGGGAGGGATCCTATATGAAAGGCCCTGCAGTGGGAAGAGGGAACTTGTTGAGACCACCTCCAGCAGAAAGGTAGAGTATGAAGTGAGGAATGGGGTTGCTATCCCACAGTCAAAACTCTGACCCATAAATGTTCCTGTCTGAAAGAAATTCAGGGATGGAAATGAAGAGGAGCCTGAGGAAAAGAGGGTCCAGTGACAGGCTCAAAGTCGGATCCAGATCAAGGAGAGGCCCCAGACCTGACACGATTTCCGAGGCTATGGGGCACTCACAAAAAGGGACCTATACAAAAGACCCAACAAGCAGCTGAAAGAGTCCGATGCTGATAGGTTCACCAATGAACAGAAGCTGCTTGCCCCTGTGGTTGAATTAGGGAAAAGCTGGAGGAAGCTGAGGAGGAGAGCAATCCTGTTAGAGGACCAGCAGTCTCAATTAACCTGGACTCCAAGATCTCTCAGACCCTGTGACAGCAATCAGGCACCATACACCAGCTGTGATGAGGCCCTCAACACATATACAGCAGAGGACTCTCGTGTCTGAGTTCAGTCAGAGAAGATGCACCTAACTAGACTAGAGACCACAGGGAGTTTAGAGGTCTGGTGGCGTGGGGGTTGGGGGTGGGGACATCCTAGTGGAGGCAGGGCCGGGTAGGAGGTATGGGATGTGGAACAATTGGAGGGTGGACCACCTGGAGTGGAATAAAATCTGAACTGTAAAAAAATAGATTAAATAAAAAGGAGAAATAAAGTAGAAGAAATACAAAAAAAATAAGAACAACAACAAAAAAAACAAAAACAAAACAAAAACAAAAACAAAACCACCTTGGATAAACCATCAGTGTTTCTGATTGACCACATCACCCATTCCAATGGAGATTTTCAAATCAGTGATGACATCTCCTTAAAATCTGAGACAGTGACCCATTCCCTTCTCAGAAGAGTCATTACTTTATTACCACTGGCACAGAGTTTCTTGGCAGGCTATGCCACTAACTATAAGTAATACTAATGTAAAATTATGGTCTGTAGACATCCGCCCTAGGTTTTTAATGACGCTGATTGACATGGTAAGGTCAGTGACCATCTGTCTCAGCTATATGTGGATGCCACAGGAGATGCTTAGCTGCATATACTGTGAGAATAACAGAATAATATCTAAACTGTAAAATGTTTATATTTTCTAGTCCAACTTTGTAACACATTGTTTGATTTGTTTTTACATTACTAAACAGCAGAGAGCTGAGTTATATAAACCATTATTTGATTTACAAGTGAACCTAATGTCATTTTTTTCTTTATAATTCAGTTTAGGAGCTACAATTAATTCTTGATGAAATTTATTTTATTTCTGTTTTCAACTTTTATCTAATCATATTTCAAAATTCAAGTGTATACTGGCTTTGATGAAGTTACTGATAAAAGCATTATTGTCTCCTAAGTCAACATCTGAAAACATAGACACACAGGTTGCTGCGCTCTAATTTGTGATACATAACCTAGGAAACGAGATAATACAGTTACCACAGTGTTAATCATCCCAACTTCCTATATCTTAATAGTGTCATTATCTGCAAATTTAAATTTTATGCAGATACAAGGTTTTATCATTTTCATTTATGCATTTCAGTGATTTAAATAAATGTAGATATAGATTATAGATATAGGTAAGAGATACATATAGACTAGATAGATGATATAGAGATAGAGAAAGAGATAGACATAGAGAGATATGACAGAGATTCCTTTATTCATGTATTGTGTTGCAGGGGGCCAGAGCTTTCCTTTCACTAAATGGATTGAACTAAGGTCTTTGGTCTGGGTAGTTAAGCATCTACGTGCTCAACCATTTTTGCAGATCACAGATAATATGTTTTGTAACGTGCCTTTCATATTAAGTATAATTTATTTGTAAATCATAGTAGGTTATGTAAGTCAGCTAAGTATCCTGTGGTTCTTAGTAGCAACACTACAATTTTGACATTCACATTTGTTTAACTTACCCTCAAACAAGGACAAAGAAATATTAATACACAGTCCTCTGGGAGAACATCAACACTGACACTATGCAATTTCTCTTCAGATACATCTAGAATAGTAAAATATTAAACTAGGAGAGAAAAAAATGAGTTATAATCTGTGACTGGAATAATTTATTTGGAATGAATATTTATAAACAGCATTAAAATGGTATATTAAAGTAATTAATTTAATGATTTAACTTTTTTTACTTAGAACATGCTTCTACCATTTGGTCATCACTTATTCTGACCAGATGACAAGCATCTCTGCAATTACCATTTTCATAGCAGTCTCTACGTTTGAAATTTATTTTTCATCTTCTTTATGTTATCCAGTCTTTAGATTGAAACAGTCTTGAGCTACCTGAAATATCCCCAGCATGATTTGATTCCATCTTCTTTTTAAATAAACCAGCCCTTAAGACTCTCAAAGAATCAGCAACTGACTCTGTATTAAACTTTTATCTGGAAAGTTAAAAATTTATAAGGTTCAAGATTATAAAATATTAACATGAAGGTTGAAGTTCTGATGTGTTCGTAGAAGAAAGTGAGTTGGGGCTTGCCTTTATTTTAAAGTCCTAGTTTCCTTCATAGGGAATATGAAAATTGAAAAAAATAAAGTACAAGTCAGAAATCCCTAAAGAAACATAAGATTGACTGACTCTCTTTTTTTGTATCAGAACTTTCTTCCAGGAATCATTTAATATAAATCCTAATCTGGGCAAATATCATGCTTCTTTAAATGACTAATATTTTACTGTAAGTATGATGATTCTAACTTTTCTTTTCCTGACCTCGCTTCATTCTATATATTAATTGTGATGAAAAGATAATAATGAAACCTTGTAATTGTAGACATATATCACATAAAATATTACAAAATATGAAAATATGGATGGTAAACATTTTAAGTTGTCTTATGTCCAATAAGTATTCTTGTGGAAATAGTGTCTAAGAAATTGAATCTCTTATTTCCATTGCTAATTGTAACAGAATAGTGACTCTTTCTCCAGCATTAGCATGGTTAAATACTTGTAATAATTAAACACAAAGTGGTCAAGTCTGATTTCATCACCATGCTTGATTATATGTTATTACATGACATAAAAATATTACTGGGGAAAGATTCGAAATAATTAATTCACAGATTTTTTATTTGCTTTTCTTTCCTCCCAGAAGTGTTTTTTAATTATACAAATTATTATTATTATTATTATTATTATTATTATTATTATTATTATACATCTATTTTATACAGTCCAGTCATTGCACCCCCTCCTGGTCAGCTCTTCTACCCTTCCTCATCCCATTCCTCTTTCCCCCATCTTCAAGCAAACATCCCCATCCCCACCCCCACCTAGTGCCAGGCCTCCGCAATCATGGGGCCTCAAGTGTCTCCAGGGTTTGGTGCATCTTCTCTCACTAGGCCAGACTCAGCAGACCTTTGCTATACATGTGTTGGAGGCCTCACACCAGCTAGTGTATGCTGCGTGGTTGGTGGCCCAATGTCTGAGAGCTCTTGGGGGTTCAGGCTCATTCTTGGCTGCTGGTCATCCTGGAGGTCTCTCTCCTTTTTTTTTTTTTTTTTTTTTTTTTTTTTCTTTTTACTTATTCACTTTACACATCACTCACTGCCTCCCTCCTGGTCATCCCCTCCCACAGTCCTCCTCCCCACCCCTCCCCTTCTCCTCTGAGCATAATTCGCATATTTTTTATAAAAAGTATCACTGCAGTCCCGTGATAAGATGTATATCATAGTCATTATAATAGTTCTTCACACAAAACTGTTATTATTGTATACCAACACCAAAGAGAAAACTTGTAACCTTTTATCACAATTAGTAAAACTTAGTTTGTATGTGACCTGAATAAGTCAGTGTTACCCACTGATGGAAGTTCCTCTTTTTGTCCATACTTACAGCAGAAAATGAATTACTAAGAGGTTGCTCAGCTGATTTGTGATTGAAGATAACAGCAAATTGTTTTACACTATTTTTAGACATTGATATTTATTTCAGAAAGAGCAGTGCAGTATTTCATCTGAGTGATGAGAAGTGATTGGCATTTAGTGTTCCCAACAATTTGTGCAACATATATATATATATATATATATATATATATATATATATATATAATATTCTTCACACTGGCATTGATTAGAAATTGAGATATGCTTTTGTGGATACAGGTGCTTTGCCTGCAGGTATGACTTTGTACCACTTGCGTGATTGGTGCCAGCAGAAGTTAGAAAACCTTAGACGTCCTAGAACTGAAGTTATAGAAAATTGCCAGTTGCTATGTCGTTGTTGAGAATAGAACACTGGTGCCTGGACGAAGCCAGTGCTTGGAACAACTGTGGCCCATTTACATTCTCCTTTCCCATGCTTGATGTGGTTTTGTATTTTTAAATGTCTATGCACCTTCTTCTCTTTCAGTGAAGTTACAATGAATTAGATACTTCTGGCTCCTGGTAAGGTAATGCATTTTGTGTCTGTCTCTTAAAGATAGTAATTATTTTCTATGCTTTTGTTCAACCTGAACTGGTAAGAAAGGAAGGTATCATTGTAAACAATTTTTTACAAGTGATTTTTTTTAGTTACTTATCGTCTCTTAAAGATAATCATGTAACCACATCATTTTTTCCTCCTGCTCCTCTCTCCAAATTCTGTCATATAGTATTTCTTCTCTTTCACATCCAAGGTCGTTTTGTCACTAGTGTTATATACATGTATGTATATGTTTTCACACATATGTTTCTAAATATGCAAGTACACCCTTCTCAGTATGTATACTGTTACTTGTATGAGGATTTTTAGAGCAGACTCTTAGTGTTGGATAATCAGATCTTCTATTTTTCCCTGGGAAAGACTATTTCTCATGTTCCCTGTATTCCTTAATAGTCTGCAGTTCATTATGTAGGTCTGAGAATTCCAAAGCTTTCCCACAGTCCATTTTAGCATGTCTTTTACTCATGTGAGTTTAGAAGGACATGTTGGTGAGACATTATTTGCCTCCATGATTACTAAGACACAACCTCACAGCAAACACTCTGACTCCCCTGTGTCTTTCACTCCTTCTACCCCTTTGTCCCCAATGTTTCCTGAGCCTTGGGTGCTGGGTTGTTTTGTAGATGCTCTCTTTGGGACAGAGACCCACAACTTTGCATATTAATGGGTTTTGATGTTCTAGAATGGTCTTTATCTGTTGCAAGGAGAAGTTTTCCTGATAAATGGTGAGTATTACATTCAGTTGTGGATATAGGACAACTATTTAAAATATGGTTATAGATTATAGTGGATTAATAAAGTGGAAGTTATATGTTCTCCAAGATAGATGAATTAACTAGCCCAGGCTAGTTGGGTAAGTTTCCAGATCCAGGAATAATTTCCTGTTGTTGAACTGGTCTTAAGTCCAATTAGAGGGTTGTTGGCCATTTACATATGTGAGGAGTGTTTGTCCAGTCATATTCTCAAGGCAAATACCTTTTCTGGAACAGTAGTAATCAGGGTATGAGCTAGATTCTCTGCATATGTTATGGTTATGAATCTTGGTGTTCTTGTAGGACTCCTTACAGTGGGAGCAGGGGCAGCCTCTTTGTCTTTTTCTTGCTTTGGAGAGACTCTTTTCCTCCTGCTGGGTTGCTTCTCCCAGACTTGGTATGGGCATATGTGTCTGACTTTTGGAGAGACCGCTTTCCTCCTGCTGGGCTGCCTCTCCCAGGTGGCATGGGAGAATATTTCTGGTTTTTGGAGAGAACTCTTTCCTCCTGCTGGGTTGCCTCTCCCAGACGTGGTATAGGCATATGTGTCTGGGGTATGTGTCTGGTCATACTCTAGCTTGTTATGCCATGCTTGGTTGATATCCATGGAAGGCCTTCTCTTTTCTCAAGGGTAATGGATAAGTGGATCTAGAGGAGAATGGAGGTGAGGGAACGGACTGGGAAGAGAGGAGAGAGGGAACTGTGATCAGCATGTCATGTATGAGAGAAGTATAAAAAGAATATTATTGTTTTATCTTGTAAATTTCGAAGTGAATGTGAGTCTATGTCTTTACCAAATTTTATAACATAATTTTCTTGCGATAAAAATCTTCATATGGAGGCTCACACTCATAAAACAATGGCAGGAAGCTTAGACAGGAAGATTGCTCTTTATGTTGTAATTATCTTCTGATCATCATCTTCTAATGGAAGGAAATTATGGAGTTTTCATACAGTGTTCTTAAATGGCATTGCTTACAATGGGGAAAAACATAAAGTCTTATTCCAACTTTTTCCACCGTTCTATTATTTCCGGGCTACAGGGTGAGATCCTATCTCAAAAAAAAAAAAAACACACACACACACACACACACACACACACACACACACACACACATATATATACATATATATATATGCACACATATACTTTTTATTTACTAAAGATAGATGGTAAATAGCATCATGTATTTTAATAACATTTTAATAGAAAGTTAATAGAATATTTAACTAGAATAATATGACAGTGTTTAGAAAGCAAAGCACCAGAATACAACTTAAATAACCTTTAAATAATCTCTAAAATAATTTAGCACATAAGAAGCATCTATGTGCATCTATCTCTGGGGAGATTTGAGGCCTCAGGGAGTGGAGAGGTCTGGCAGGGTGGTGGGGAAGTGGGGATACCCTCTTGGAATTGGGGAGGCGGGATGTGAAAAGGAACTGTTAGATGGTGGAAATAATTACTGGACTGTAAAGAATATTAAAGATAATTTTAAATAAATAAATAAAATGGATGACAGTGTGTACATAATGACAAAAATAAATCATCAATTTACTAAAAAAAAATCACAAAAAAAAAAAAACAAGAAGAAGCACATCTAATAAGAACAAGTAGCACATTTAATTCAGAGTTTTGTTGCCCTTATCTGTCCTTTGGTCTTTATGGTTACTTTATCACAATGCCTTAAGAGAAAATAAGTGGGGGCTGGAGAGATGGCTCAGTGGTTAAGAGTACTGACTGCTGTTTTAGAGGTCCTGAGTTCAATTCCCAGCAAACACATGTAATGGGATCCAATGCCCCCTTCTGGTGAGTCTCAAAACAGCTACAGTGTATTCATATATATAAAATAAACAAATAAAAGAGAGAGAAAATAAGTACTTAGGTACTTATTGGTAGGTTAGAATATTAAAATATGAGATTCCTAACAGTGGAAGCAAAGACTGTCTCTGATTCTTCTGCCTGATTGCAGGAACTCTTTCCTCCCACTCCTGTCCTTATCCAGCCTTGGTGTGGGGGGAGGTGCCCTATCTAAATTGTCATGCTATGTTTATGTGACATCCTGTGGATATCTGAAAGGGAATGGGGGAAGTAGATTTGGAGAGTAGGGAGGTGTTATTGTGGGACTGGGAAAAGAGAAGGAAGAAGAAATGTAATATATGAGGCAAAATGAATAAGAAAGAAAAATGAAATAAAATAATGTATATGCTTGATTGCCAAGAAAAGTTCTATAATTGAAGAGACAAATACATACTTGACAGAAATATATTCAAGGTTAAAAAATGACATTCCCCAGACAATATGTTCTAAATATAAATAAAGGTAGTTGTTTGATGACTTTGAGGAAATAAAGGAAAGCAATGTTAAACAGTAAAACATTATTGTCTTGTACCACGAATAATTTTGAATCATATATTTAAAGAGTACAGCAGACTTTATGAGTAAAATATTTAGCAATGATGTCTCAGGAAGTGTCAGCATTAGATATGGTATTGTCTTAAAGATATGTGGTTAATTTAAGATAGGAAAGACAGACAAAAACCAGACCAGGAAAGCATTAAATGTAATGTTTTTCTGTCTAGAGTGATGGCTCAGTGGATAAAGTACTTACCAAGCAAGTGTGAGGAATTCAGTTTGGTTTCCTAGAAACCACATGTCTGTAATCACCCAGTTCTTTTGGCAATATAGAAGAAAGAGATAGAAAAATCCCAGGATGTCTGCTGGCCAGCTAGCCTGGTGTCAAAAGTAGCAAACACAGACAGATGCTGTATGAAAAAGTCAGAAGAAAGAAGCAACTCCTGGGATTTTCTTCTCACACTTACACTCACTCAAACACACATGCACACATCAAACCATGTTTTAATAGGACCTTTATAAGTTACCCGTTCTTTATAGTATAAGCAATGAGACATTGAAATCATTGGGAAGAACTAAAAACATCAAAGTCTTTAAAAATTAATTCAAAGAGTTTTGCCAAAGCTATAGTTTAGCAGGAAAAAAATTAAAATTGGCATATTAATTACTCTCTTTTTCTCTTCTGTTTGTCTCTTGACAAAATTAGTTAATTAATTAATTAATTAATTAATTAATTATTGCCGAAAACATCTCAGAGGTAAAATGAGTTAAAGGAAAATTTAGTATGCAGTAAGGCAATTCTCAAAGAATTTTTCAGGATTTTCCTTGAATCACATGTCTAGGATTTATATTTTTGATATAAAGAAATTTGATATTTCTTGACCTCTGATCAATTCCTGAAGTGGCTGAATAATGAAAAGGTGCTTGGCTGAGCACCTTTTCAATGACAAACCATCCCACCAGTTCACAGGCTGGGTACTTGCAAGCATGAGGAAACAATTCTCCAGTTCCTACAACCAGAGATGCTGACCTGATTCAGTCTTTTCAATACCAATGGAAAATTCCGACTCTTTCTGATCCCTGGTATTTATGTGATTGGCGGACTTTTAATTAATTAATTAATTAATTAATTAATTACTACATACATAAATTTTATTTAATGGTGTTATCCTCATAGTCTCCTTACTCAATCACATTTATGAATTAAGATCCTAAGAAATTTCAGTTGTAAATTCTACAATATTAAATGCCAAAGGAAGAGAACAGGTTTTGGCGAGATTCAGGTGAAAAAGTCGGAGAGCGTCACGGGTATTGATTAGGCCACTCACTGTGCTGTTGATACTGCACATGGCCTGTCATTTACATTCAGTGAAAGCAGCATGTAAAAGTACTGAGAGCAACGTTATATCGGGGTGTGTATTAAAATTCGAACAGAGCAGGTAACTAATTTATCATAATGTGTAAGAGATATAAATCGAATGTTTAAACATTATGTACAGTGATGTTGGGTTTCAATGTTAACTTGCTGTAAGTAAACTGTATGCATCTTTTTCTGCCTGAATTCTCATGAAAGGTTTATCTCTGATACTAATATTTCCTGCTTGTAGCAATGTTTCCTTTTTCCCTTTTCAACAATAGTTCACTGACTTCTTGTATTATATTTTTCAATTATTGAAAGATATTTTTGTTTCCTATATGAATTGCTAAAATAATATTATATTTTATTGTGTTTAGATGGACTTAAACCTATTTTTGACACAAACATATTTAAACATTGAACTATGAACTTATAAGAGAATATGATCATGTTATTTTGTAATATTGCAAGTTTCCGTCTATTATATAAATTTTCCCTTGAAACAGTTGTTTTATTTGGTCTTTGATAATGACAGTTATCAAATATTCTATTTAAAACATATTTTACACATTCTTATTTGTTTCACATTTTTAATATTATGAGGATCTAGGACCTGATAGTTAAATTTTCTTTACAATGAAAATCAACTGTGCCAGTATTTCCCATTTACAAAATTATTTTCCCTTTGTTTTTGCAAATGCAACTTCAAGAGAAGTGACTTTATATGTAGTTGTATTTCATTTAATTATTTACCAGTATAGCATTGATATTTGTTATGCTAATTTTTATTATAAATTATTATATTCTGTGACAAAAGAAAATTTTCAAAATTTCTTAAACTATTTTAGTAAATTAAACTTTGTAAAAGTAAAATTAACTGTTGGGATAGCTAATTAGTTATCCAGTACCACTCAAGGTTTAGATTTTAAGAACCCGAAGAGCTGGGAGTTTGCTGTGAGATTCTATTTCCTGGTAATATCAGAAGTTATACATATAAAGTCTCAACAACATGACTGCCCAAATGTGTGTTTAATAAGGATGACAGCAATGGACATGGCAAAATGGATGGGGTAAAGCTCATGAAGCCTCAACCCTACACCAAGATCTATAAGCAACTGAGGAAAATTGGGAGCAGGAAAGGTTATCTGGCCTAGTGGATGGCACAGTGCCAAACAGTCAGTCCTGTAAAGGGCTGTAACATTATATGAACTGAACAGTTTATGTGTATATGCATGCAATTATAATGAGCTTTTTAAAAGCCCTGAATTTGAAGGAGAGTGGTGAAAGTGTATGTGGGCAGGGTAGGAGACAAGTATGGGAAAATGTTGTAAATAGGATCTCAAAAATAGAATTAAATAATTACAAATTTTATACTCTGCTAAGGTCATGGGTTCAAGTTAATAACTTCCAAATCAAAAAAAAAAAAAAAACTAGATGAAATTTCAAATATGTTAATTCTCTAATCGTGGTCATCACATCTGAAAAGCAGCATTTCAAGGGAGGATGGATGGATTTCGGCTCACAGTCTAACAATGTGAAGACTCAGAGGCAGATGGCTCAGATGGCACTCAGTCAGGTATAATCATTCATCTGGGATCTCAACCCAGACATATTAGAGATGAACAGGAAGCAGAGCTATAAATTTCAGTGCCAACCCTCTGGTAAGCAGCTCAGCTAGCACCACCTCCAACATGTTCCACCAACTCCCCAAATGACATCATTAGTGGAGACCAATATCAAACATTAGAAGTTGAGATCGTCACAAATTTCACTACTATAAATCATTCTAATGAATTATATCCAATAGTAAAGTAAACATTTTTTAAATGTATTGGTTTTCACAAAACCTATTAAATAACTTATTTATGGTACATAAATATATTGAAAATTTAATCCAATAAAACTTTATCAACACATGGTATACTACTTTTTCTAGCATTTAAGAATCACTGATGTTCATATTTAATCAATGCAAGACAAAATAATTTGAGTATAAGCAAATAAGTTGATATATAGAACTTATATGTGAACAGGTCTTTACAGATTCTGTCTCCCCGTTGTTGGGTATTTTGACTAATGTCCTCCCTGTTGGGTCCTGGGATCCTCTTGGGTCCCTGGCATCTGGGACTTTCTAGTGGCTACCCCCAGTTCCCACTCCCTCATTGCTACACACCTACTTTCAAATTCCTAACCCTCTGTACTTCTCCCCCATCTCCTCCCTCTGAACCTGCCCCCCTTTTCCCTCCCCTTCCTTTTTCCTTCCCAGATCCATCTCTCCCTCTACTTCCTGAGATTATTTTCTTCCCCCTTCTGTAGCATCCACATTTTGGTGTGGTCTTTTTTCCCCCTTTGGGTTTCATATGGTCTGTGAGTTGTATCCTGGGTATTCTAATCTTCTTTTTGGCTAATTTTCACTCATCAATGAGTACATATCATGTGTGTTCTTTTGTGACTGGGTTACCTCATTCAGAATAATATTTTCAAGGCCCATCCATTTCCCTCTGAATTTCATGAAGTCATTGCTTTTAATAGCTCTATCAAGTCTTCTGTTCAAGGACATGTTGTTTCTTTCCAGCTACTGCCTATTATAAATAAGGCTGCTATGTACATAGTGGAGCATGTGTCCTTGTTACATGTTGGAGCATCTTTTAGGTGTATGATAGCAGGGTTCTCAAGTAGTATTATGTCCTATTTTCTGAGGAACCTCCAAACTGATTTCCACAGTGGTTGTAACAGCTTTCAATCCCACCAATAATGGAGGAGGGTTTCCACATCCTCACCAGCATCTGCTATCATCTTAGTTTTTGATATTAACAATTCTGACTAGTGTGAGGTATAATCTCAAGGTCATTTTGATTTGAATTTCCTCAATTACTAAGGATGTAGAATATTTCTTTAAGTGCTTCTCAGCCATTTAAGATTCCTCTGTTCAGAATTCTCTTTTTAGCCCTGTACCCCATTTTTAGTAGAATTATTAGTTTCTCTGGAGTCTAACTTCTTGAGTTCTTTGCATATTTTGGATGTTAGCCTCTATCAAATGTAGAGTTGGTAAAGATCTTTTCCCTATCTGTCAGTTGCCATTTGGTCTTAATGACAGTATAGATCTTAACTATCCAAAATTCTAAACTCTTTTCTTTATATTCATCTCACTTTTAATTCAAAAACAATTCTATACTTCATCTACAACCTTACACATTGAAAATCATGTCTACTTCTCTTTAAGATAGAATGATAAATATCCTTAAGACTTGTTTCATGATCAGCTTCTCCAAAGGATAACCTTCCTTCTGGTAGCCATGTTAACAGCATGGTTGGATTTTTTCTAGTCTTTATAGTCTGTCACTATAGGTATTATTTTCTATTATTTTACTATTTCATATTTAGAGATTCGTAAAATCTCTAGAAATATCCTCACAACCTCTGACTTGATCCCTGTAATTACAGACTGGTTGTGTAGTGCATTTCTGTGTTTAGTTTCATGTTCTCATTTTGCTCTTGAATTATTATAATAAACATGCTAATGAACAAAAAATAATTCTCAAATTCCACACCCCTTAACACAATATTGTTACTGAAAAAGAAATATATAAAAAGGAAATTTCTTGGTTGTAAAATGCAAAAACAAAATTATTTTACATAATATTTTGACTCAAATAAACCCTAACAAGGGGAAGAAAAATTATCAGGGCAAATGGAATCCTTCTAATTTTGAAAGAAAGAAATGTTCAGACTCTCCCTGAGTAATAGTGCATTCTTGAGAGCTACTTAACACTGTAGCAATGAATGGCTTCACTGTATTTGAGATATGCATCTTACCGAATAGCTTGTGAAAATTAAAACAAAATTTCCTCTCAAGAGATATGTACCACAAAGCTTATATTACTACATGTGTACTTTTTCTTCCTGGAGTCCTAGTTATTTTTCTCAGCAGAGTTTATTCAAAACAATATTAATCGTTCAAACTATGCAATACTCTGTTATTAAGGAAAATATATTCTGAAATATTAATTTGATATTGTATGTTATAAAGTACTTATTCTAAGATTCCACATTCAACTGTTAGATCTAAGACTGGTAGTGGATGTAGAGAAAATTTTAACAAAGAAATATTAACTTATAAACAAATGAAACAAAGTTCCATATATCTATTTTAACCAGTTTGAGTATAATGACTCAGAATAAAAAAAAACCACATGATTTCTCTCAGGCTGAACCTAGAGAACTATGCTTGCCCCACATGTACTTACTATGCCATATAGCAACATTCCAAGACCAAACGTGTATATGTTTTTTTTCTAAGAATGTGAGTAGCCAGGGAAGTAAATACAAGTCTATGTTTAGTAATCTTGTTGTAGGTATAATATATTATCATTATTGTTATTGTTATTATTATTATTATTAATTTGTATATGTGCATGTGTGTGCTATGTGTGTGATGACAGAGAACAACTTGCAGTACATTGGTATCTCCTTTTACCATGTGAGTCCAATGGATAGCATTGAAGACCAGACTTGGTGACAAGTGTCCTTTTCTCACTGAGCCCTCATACAGACCTTAGAGCATAAGTTCTTACTGAGTAAAGCAGTGGAATTACACTGGTCATTGAAAAACCCCTTTCAGATGTAAGCTATTGCACATATTAAGTATCCAAAAATATTAAAAGAGAGGCATGATGCTCCTCATAAAATAACGATAAAATACTATTAATGAAGCCACTACCCATTTATTTCAGTAAGCTTGAGTAAATCAAGCTTCTGCCCAGCTGTGTACAACTAGAGGAGAAAGTAAGCATCAATGTCACCCAGCTACAAACTCTACCACCTACAACAGCAGTGTCTGAGCAAGTTATAGTAGGTTCACTGAGAATAACCACCTACTTTCTAATTGGATTTAAAGGTTATTCCATGAAATGAGACTCATAACTGGCACTGCTAGTTTGGCCAAAAATCTGAATTTATGGGCCTAGGGGAAAACTTACTGCTCTTATTCTGCTAAAAAGAAAAGATAAAAGTAAAATGACTTCCAATGACATATTTCTATGCCCACAGATCAGAACATCACTAAGCTTCTTCTTGCAGTAGATGACAATTAATAGAGATACCCAAAATTGAAGAATATTCAGTCAATGAAAGAATTTTTTTCTCAAAATTATGTTCTTAAACAATAAATAGTGTTATTTCCTTTATTTCTAGGATAACTTTCACAAGTTTCTTCTCTTTACTTTTTGTATTTATGTCTTTTAATATAAACTCTATTTTGATTATATTCTTTCCCTCCCCAATTCGGCCCAGATCCTAACTGACCAGCTGTCTCTTATCTGCCCCATTAGGGCAAGCTCTCCAACATTGCTCTGACCAGGTTAACCAATGCAACTATCATCAGGTGGTAGAGACAGAGCTCCTATACCCTCAGGGATAGTTCACCTGCACCCACCACACTGGGGCCAGCTCCAATGTGCTGCCCAGTGAAGGTCCAGGGCCCATTCTCCCAAGTACTGTAGACTGTGAGGGCCAGGCCAGCTTGCTCACCCTTGAAGTTGGCTCACCCATGACTTCACCATCAAAGCCAGCTCCACTGTGTTGCCTGCATGGGATGCAGGACTTAAACTCCTGAGTGCTAAATTCACAAAGAGTCCAAGCCTAGCTCTCTTACTGTCATGCCCCACCTCCCCCAAGTCACACTCTCCTGACTACCACAAGTCTCTATGGGGAGAGGAGAAGGCATCACCTCTACACCCAACATATCTTACAGATGAGTGGCAGGGATAGCTCTCCTATATTCTCTAGCTTGGGATGGCTTAACTGCATCCTGTCCACTAGGGTTAGCCCTGTTGTATTGCTCAAGGAAAGTGCATGGCCGACTCCCCATAGGGCTTTATCCAGGGATGGACCATGCCAGCTTACCTGATCTCATGACCCCATAGCCAGCTGACTGTGGCAAGTGGTAGTGTTGAAGGAAGGAATGCTTCTTCCACACCCGTGCCCCTTCATGGTAAACATATGTTAGGTCAGCTTGTCTATGCTCTCACTCTAAGGCTGGCTTAGCTGCCCCCTAACCACCAGGGTTGGTTCAGCTGTGCTGTCCAGGTGAGGTATAGGAAATGCTCTCCCAAGCACTGCAGCTAATGAAGAGCAGCGATACCTCTCCTGAGCTCCTGATCCTTTTCAGCGGCTTTTTGACTACTGGAGTTGGTGAACTGAGGGGATGCATCATCTCTGCACGCAGGACACTCCACTAGAGAGCAGTGGCATGGTCAGTTCACCCTAACACTCTTGGGGCCCACTCACCCACACCCCGATCATCAGTAGTGAAAGATGAAAACAGCTTTCCAGGGGACCACATCCAATGAGGAGTAGAGCCAGTTTTACGTAGCAACTAGACATCCAGATGGTCTCCACAAGCTGCACTGAACAGAGACACCCCCATCTTCTCTAATGGTACTATGGGTCACAGGCATTGACACTGACCCCTGCCACTGCCCAGCCACAGACTCAGATATGGTCCTCAGTGGCAGCTCTGAATGGGTCGTCATCATGGCTCTAAGTGGCAGGGCTATCCTAGTCACAGCAGTCTATGCCTTTTTAACCCTCAAGTCTTCAGTTCAATCTTTCTCCATAGTAGTCAAGATGCTCTACTTCTATTTCTTCCCCATATGACTACTGATATAGTTGCACATTGTGGTGACTCCACCTGCAGGCTGGTCATGTGACTGGTTGGCCCCTGTGTGACATCCTCCATCCAGTTTGTAAAGCATATCAACAAGCAGGTATTTATGGCTTGTCTATGCCATGCACTACAGGGCAGGTCTGTGGATTGCATGGGGGTCTCTGTTCATCTTCTTCCTTCCACCTTGTCCTGTATTGATTTGATTTGACTTGATTTGATGTGATTTATTTTTTATAAATCCTCAGCATAAATCAGCTTTAGGCAACAAGTCAGGCATCAAGAACAAACAAACACCATTTGCTCTGCCCCTGACTGATACAAGGACAGCACCAGAGGTGTGTTCCTTTGCCCATTGCCAGGCGAGAAGAGAACCAATGATCTTTACAGACTAAATCATCAATATTTTTTCATTTCATGATTCTGCTTTGTTTATAAGAAATATAATTTTAATAAAATTGTAATAATAGTGAAACTTAATTTGATATCAATAACATTACTAGTACTTTGAAATACATTTATACCAGAGTGGCTATTATTGTTTGAGTGAATGAATATTCAAATCATGAATATTACTTATAGATAACCTTGAGAATGTGGTCAGTTCCAGCTTCTTAGTCAAACTTTCTAAATATAACATATGATAAAGGGTGCCCTAGTCTAGAGTGATATTAGAGGAAGTAGAAAGGGATGAGGAACAGCTGAATAGGAAGGAATATTGAATTAGAAGTGCTTGTCTTTTCTTTCAACAACTGATGATGAGAAGGAAATGATCCCTATATTTATCTGTCAATTGTAATGTGCAGAAGTGCACACTATAAGAATGATTGTCTTTAAGATATTTTTAATGACAATAGGCAATTTAGAAAAGAAACTGTTTCCCTGTGTAGTATATTTTTAATTATGTGAATAAAAGCAATATATATGTAAAAGATATAATGTAATTTAAACCAGATAAAACCAGCTCTCTCACAGATTTCCTACTAGGAAAAGTGGTGTCTTTGTTCAATGATACCTGAATATGAGATGATGCAAGGATTTAGCAGGTGGATAAGCAGATGGCAACTGGAATTCCCAGGCTTAGCTCTAACTCTGCTTGTTTCATCAAAACAAAGATAAAGCAAAAACACGTTTAAAAGGGAGGACTAAGCATATATCAGCCCTTATTATGGCGTCTAGTGAACTAAATCTTTCATGCCACAGTGTTTATCTGGAGGAAATTAAAGCATCCACTAAAGACATTGATAAATATTTCTATCAATTTCCTCAGAATGAAAAACACAATGGTTTTTTTTGAAGTATGAGCTATAGCATAATTATTCAAAATGAGCAGTAATTAACTGAACTAAATCAAGGAACAGGAGGGTTTGCAAATTTACCCTGTGGTTTAACAGCTGTGCTTTTCACTGTCTGCGCTGGGAATTTATCCTCATGCTTTGTGATCTCAAGAGGTGGTAGAAAATTTAAGTGTGTTTGAGCAGCATGTTAAGTATGAATAAAATCCCAAATTTCGTCACTCTATATCATCTGGCAAGGAGAGATTTTATTTTTTTTTAAAGTCACTTTTAAACAGTTTAGCAAACCTTTACTGGCCACCTACTTATGATCAGAAATATGTGAAAAGTGTGGGTATATGGATTTAAATATGTCATTTAGGGTGAAAATGGAACAAAAATGGAGACAAAAAATGGAGACATGTTGATGGATTATTGAGATCCATGTATTTGTCATGTGTTACTGGAGCATTCAGCAAAATTTATCTGCAGAGTCTCATTGAGAACAGTCTGAAAGCAAAAACTAATGTGTTCTCTGTGCTTTGTACATGAACCCTGTAAGTCTCCCTTGATCACTAGAAAGGCTTGTACCATGGCATGACAATTCTGAGCAGATATTCTGTTGTTTATATTTCTGTGATACTAGGATTTTGAGACTTATCCACAAAAGTATATATCAAAGACCATATCACAGTCACAGTAGTGATTTTCCAGATAATTTACCTGTCATATGCTGGAGTTAGCTCTTAGATTTTTTTACTGGTAAACACAACTCTGTTATCTTCTGAAGATAGTGACCAAAATGCTGCTTACCACAATGAAAACAGTCATTTTTCTAAAAGAGATCTTAAGTCCCAATTTGTTTATTACCAACCAACGGATATATTTTGCATTATGTTATAATGTTTGAAAGAGTGTACTGTTGATAATTTAAGTACAAAATGAAGTTTATCAGCACACACTACATTAAAAAAAAACTCTCACTATTTTTTTGGAGGCATAAATGTAACACTACGCAAATCTCATTGTCTCATGTGTAGTCTAGTATTATAAAGTTCCTAGCTATAAGCTCATTTAACTGGATAAATAACTGTAGTCATTGTAGGACTGCACGTAATCCTAGAGGTCGCCTGTTCTAGCTGAATCAAGAGGCATTCATCCTGGTATTTTTGAGGTTTAGGTGATTGGCTCAAGGAGTACATTTTGTGTCATTCAGTTACTGAGTACCCAGGGTACTCCCTTATTCAGTGATGCACAAAGGCCACCTGTGTGACTCTGTATTCCATAGACTTCAGTTAAGCATGCAGAATTTCACTGAACATTCATCATTAGAAATTGGTCTTATATATCCTGTGTGGTTTGAAAACAAGCATCATAATCTGGTATGATAAATGTATAAAAAGTTTGACTGCTTAGTACAAACTTGTCTATGTCTTGCTAAGATCACACACACACACACACACACACACACACACACACACAATATAGCCTAGTTCATTCCAATTAACTGTTTCAGAAGACCTTGATTTGGTAAGTAAGCACTGATGTTTACATATCATCATGCAGATGATCACTGGATGTGTACTCTAAGAATTTTTATAAATCACCTTCACATCTGGAAATGTATTTTATGGTAGACAGCCAGCCTAGCAAGCTTGAAGCTGTAGATTCTATCTTATCATAGAAAAAAAAGGAAAAAAAGGAAAAATTCATAGAGTCTAGAGAAACATGTTAACATATTTTCATATATTTTAAAAAGTAGTAGGTACTATCTTAAAAGTATCACATAGTCAGTATGTATGTTATTACACAATGTCTTGACTAACTTATTCAACTTCCATAGCACTGAAATAGTTACTGTTAATCTTATTTCTGTATTTTTAAAATTGTATTATATGGTGCAATTTACACATAGTAGCTTAAGGTTATGAGAAATCAAGAATCTTGACAAATGTGAAAAGACACTGTTTACGCAGGGACTTGACCTTATCAGGGAGAAGTTTGTGTGGAATGAAGACTCAGCCAGGAGAGAAGGTGACCATACAAACACAGTGTGTACCAAATTTGTTCAGATCATCAATGTGGCATTCTTTTATACAGATATTGAAACAGGCTGGACAAGGGCAAAAGCTAAATATTGTAGCTTGCCACACACACACACACACACACACACACACAGACAACCACACACACACACACACACACACACACACACAGAGACAACCACACACACACACACACATACACACACACAGAGAGACAAACACACACACACACAGACAACCACACACACACACACACACACAGACAAAACACATATATACACACACACACGGGCTACCAATGTAGCAACAGAGCTCACAGAATTCTGAATTTATTAGCTTAACAGAACTTCACAAGATGTATAGAATCTATAATTCAGAAAGGAGACAAAGAAGGGAAATCACAATTTTCTACCTTTATCTATAAAACAACTATCTCAGTCCTCTAGAAACCTGACCAATGCGTGCATCAATATACTTCAAATCTACAATGATAGAAGCGACAATATCCTTGAGTTGTAGCAAGAAGTCTCACAATGATGACAATGCTGCAATTGCAGGCAAAACCACAGAGAAATCCAGTCTAAAGCAATATATTTGCTTGATTGTCTAGACCATCTCAGGTACACTAATGTTCCCCACCATCATCATGGGGAAGTGAGAAGTAGTCTTCATCATTGAGACAACTCCAAATTCTGTATTTAATATAAATAAGAAAAGATTTGTTTCGTTTTCTTAAGTGTATGGACAATGTATGTAGATGCCACACCAGTATATATAAACAAACCTAACTTTAAATCTGACTTATATTCCAAGTATTTTATTAAAGTATATTATGCTAGTTAATAATAGAATGTAAAAGTAGCTATAAAAGTAACAGGAAGGGGTTGGGGACTTAGTTTTAGTGGTAGAGCGCTTGCTAGCAAATGCAAGGCCCTGGGTTCGGGTCCCCAGCCTGAAAAAAAAAAAAAGAAAAAGAAAAAAAAAAAAAAAAAAAAAAAAAAAAACAAAAAACCAGAAAAAAAACATAAAAGTAACAGGAATATTTCATATTTACCATTACTTGTAATGTTCAACTATGAATGATTATTGACATCAAACTAACTGCATATATTTCAGACTCACGAATTCTATATCAAAGTAAATTTATGCATTCAAATACACAAACACACAAACATATTTCTTTTTAATTTAAAAGTATATTATTCAGTGATGCTATCATGTACTGGAAATAAAAGAGTTTGTTTTTTTTTTATTGGAAATTTTCCTCATGTCCACTTTAAATATTATCTGCCTTCCAAGTTTTCTCCCAGAAACTCCCATCCCATTCCCCCACCCCTTCTTCTGTGAGGGTGCTTCTTCACCGATTACCCATTACTTCCTGCCTTCCCCTACACTGGGTCCTCCAGCCCTCACAGGAGCAAGGGCCTCTCCTCCCATTGCCCAACAAGGCCATCCTATGCTACATATGCTGCTGGAGCCATGGGTACCTCCATGTGTAATCATTGGTTGGTGGTTAACTCCTTGGAAGCTCTAGGGGGTCTGATTGGTTGATATTGTTGTTATTCCTATGGTATACAAACACCCTCCCTTCACATTCTTCAGTCCTTTCTGTAATTCCTCCTTTGGGGACCTGGTGCTCAGTCCAATGGTTGGATTCTAGCATCTGTCTCTGTATTTGTCAGGCTCTGGCAGAGCCTCTCAGGAGACAGCTATATCATGCTCCTGTCAGCATGCAACTCTTGGCATCCCAATAGTGACTAGGTTTGGTGACTGCATGTGGGATGGATCCCCATTTGTTGCAGTTTCTGTATGGCTTTTCCTTCAGTCTGTGCTCCACACTTTGAATTCCTTTTGTGAGTATTTTGTTTCCCCTTCTTAGAAGTACTAACGCATCTGCACTTTGGTCTTTCTTATTATTGAGCTTCATGTGGTCTGTAAATTGTATCTTGACTATTCTAGCTTTTGGGCTACTATCCCCTTATCAGTGAGTTCAACTCCATTGTGTAAAAATGTACATTTTCTGTATCCATTCCTTGGTTGAAGGACATCTGGGTTGTTTTTTGCTTTTTTTTTAACATTATTTATAACATGGATTCTGAGATCTTCCAATTTTGACTATACATAGCTATTTTATTTTAATTATTTATCTCTAAGTAGTTACATATATTAAAGCTATTGAAGTCATGTTTCACAAATGTTCAGTCACCTAAAACCTTCCCTTCTGACTTCCACAACACAGTGCTGATAGGCTCAATCTTCTCCAGATATTTTAAAGGCAATTACAGCTATTGGTATATATTATTTTGTGGCTAAACACTCAAAGGTCACTATTTTAAGTACTTTTAATAGTTAGGAACTTTTGCTAGTCATTGAAAAATAAAACTTCCCAGACCAACATTAACAGCTAGTTAGCAACATTCAGACCAACATTAACTGCAACTAATCAACAGGTATTAAACGATTTTTTAAAGAAAATTCATCATAAGGGTGTACTTTATATTCATATTTCAATACACTGAAAAGTTTTTTATGAGTAAATTCAAGTTTGACTTACAAAGAATAAACCAAAAGGATACTAGCAACTTAACCAATCTGACAACACATAATGCAACTGAGGGGTCTCAAAGTGCTCTCAAAGCTCCAGCTCAGATCCATTGATGAATTCTACCAGAACATTAATGATGACAAAAGATCAATGATCCCCAAACCACTCCAGGGGATGCAAAGAGAAGGAATATTAAGATTTATTTCATAATAATATACTCTAATACTAAAACCAGATAAAAACAACAAAAGTTCTTCTCCCTGATGAACAAAGATAAAAAAAAAATCTCAATTAAAAAACTATCAAGTTGGATTTAAGAATCACCATATTATCAAATATGTTAATTCACAATGATTAAGTTGGCTAAATCACAGAGAGACAATGATTGCATGGCCAAGCATGGTGGCTCACAACGTTAATTCCAGCAGTGGCAGGTGGACCTATTTCAGTTCTGGTCCAGCCTGGTCTACTCAGTGATTTCCAGGTCAGCCAAAGCTACATGTTCAATTGCTGTGAAGAGATGCCATGATCAAAGCAACTCTTACAAGAGAAAGCATTTAATTGTGGACTGGCTTACAGTTAAACGACATTTTAGAAGGTAATTTAATAGGCATATTGTTTCCATTACTCAATACCACAGATGTAGCTTCCTCACTGGATGTTTGGTAGGTTGACAGAGGAACACAATTTCATTTCATTTATGTCCAGGAAAACGGTAAAGGGAATAACATTTGAAATGTAAATAAAAAGTATGCAATAAAATCAAAAAAGGAAAAGGAAAAGCTCTGTTTTCTTGAGGATTAGGTGCATCTTCTCCCTCAAGAGATAGGAGGCCCCAGGGAGTTTATGGAAGTTTGATGGGGGCATCCTCACGAAGACAGGTGTTTAGGGAGAGGTATGGGGTGGAGAACAGTCAGAGGATGGACCACAGGTGGGATAAAATCTGGAGTGTAAAAAGAAAAGAGAGGGATTAAATGATTTTTAAAAAAGATGAAAAAAGCAAAGCATAGCAAAGCTGTGATTTTAGTCATAACAATCTTGCCTCTTGTACCAGAACGCATATTTTACTTGCAGTTAGTATTGTAGAATACCAGTTGTGCAACCAAGTAAAATTTTTTGATGAAAATTGACCCTACCACTCTAACATCTTTCATTATGAAGACCAGACATAAAGAAGAAGTATTCACCTCTGTCCTAGTTTTATTTCTCTATGTCATGATATCTTGGGCTACATGGTATTAATATGCAAAACCAAGAAGGTCCTTGTGGTAGGATATTTGTGGGAGGTTCTCAGTGAGCTAACTTTTTAATAGGTGACATCATGTATTCTAATGAATTAGGAATTTTCCTTAGTAATATCTGCATTCTATGGATAGATTTACCCATTTACACAAGGGAATTTCAACAGAAACTCATTTTAAAAATCATATAATTTTAACGAACATACACATTATATTGCTTCTGTTATGGCTATTTAATGAGTCCCAACTTTTCTTTGATCTACACTCTACTACTTCTTCATTTGTAACTATATGTGACTTCTTTAAATAACTTTTGAGAATTCATTGCTTATTTTATAATATTCTTAGGACTTGTTTCCATTAGAATAAAAAGTAAGAGACTTATGACATTTTCTTTTCTTTTTCGGATACTTTCACATTTCAAATGTTATCTCATTTTCTGGTTATCCCTGCTGAAACCCCCACCCCATCCTCCCTCCCCCTGCTTCTATGAGGGTACTTCCCCAACCACTTACTAACCTCTGCATTTCTACCCTGGCATTTCTCTACATTGCAGCATTAAGCCTTTCCAGGACCAAGGACCTCTCATCCCATTGAGTCCAACAAGGCCATCCTTTGATACATATGGGGCTGGAGTTATGGGTCCCTCATTGTATAATCTTTGGTTGGTGGTTTACCCCATGGGTGCTCTTGGGAGTCTGGTTGGTTGATATTGTAGTTCTTTCTAAGTGTTGCAAGCCCATTCCCTTCAGCTCCCTAAGTCATTTCTCTAACTTCACCATTGGGGACCCCATGCTCAATCCAATGGTTGGTTGAGAGCATCTGCCTCTGTATTTGTCAGACTCTGGCCTTGACTCTCAGGAGATATCAATATCAAGCTCCCGTCAGCAAGCACTACTTGACATCCACAATAATGTCTGGGTTTGGTGACTGCATGTGGAATGGATCCCCATGTGTGACAGTCTCTGGATGACCATTTTCTTCAGTCACTGCTGAACACTTTTACTCCTTATTTCCTCCCTTGAGCATTTTGTTTCCCCTTCTAAGAAGGATGAGAGTATCCAGTTTGGTCTTCCCTCTTCTTGAGCTTCATGTGGTCTGTGAATTGAACCTTGGGTATTCTGAGCTTGTGGGCCTATATCCATTTATCAGTGTGTTCAAATGTGTGTTCTTTTGTTACTGGGTTACCTTTCTCTGGATGATATTTCCTAATTCCAGTAATTTGCCTAAGAATTTCATGAAGTCATTGTTTTTAATAGGCGAGGAGTACTCCATTTTGTAAACGTGCCAAATTTTCTGTATCCATTTCACTGTTGGAGGACATCAAGGTTCTTTCCTGATTCTATCTATTATAAATAAGGCTGCAATGAACATAGTGTCCTTGTTTTATCTTGGAGCATCTTTTTGGTAGCTCGGTCCTCAGGTAATACTGAACCACCAGAATGATTTCCACAGTGGTTGGGCCAGTGTGCAATCACACCAACAATGGAGAAATGTTTCTTTTTCTCTACAACCTTGCCAGCATCTGCTGTAACCTGAGTTTTTGATCTTAGTCATTCTGACTGGTATGAGGTAGAATTTCAGGGACATCTGATTTGCATTTTCCTGATGACTAAGGACGTTAAACATTTCTTTAGGAGCCATTCAGTATTCCTAGGTTGAGAATTATTATTTGCTTAGCTCTGCAGCCTTTTTTTGAATATGGTTATTAGGTTCTCTGGAGTTGAACTTCATGAGCTCTTTGTATATATTGAATATTAATTTTCTATCAGATGTAGGATTGGTAAAGACTTTTTCCCAATCTGTTGGTTGTCGTTTTGTCTATTGACAGGGTCCTTTTCATTACAGAAGCTATGTAGTTTGGTGAGGTCCCATTTTCCTATACTTGATCTTAGAGCATAAGCCATTGGTGTTTTGTTCAGCAAAATTTCCCCTGTGCCCATGTTTTTGAGGCTTTTCTTCACTTTCTCCTCTATTAATTTTAGTGTATCTGCTTTTATGTGCAGGTCTTTGATCTGCTTGAACTTGAGTTTTGTACAAGCAGATCAGAGTGGATAGATTTACATTCTTCTACATGCTGACCTCTACTTGAACCAGGACCATTTGTTGAAAATGCTATGGTTTTTTTTTCCCCTCACTGTATGATGTTAGCTCCTTTGTCAAAGATCAGGTGACTATAGGTGTGTGGTCTGCTCATGTATTTCAGTTCTCCATTTATTGATCTCTTTTCAAACATGACCATAACAAAGCCAGCGGCATGCATTCCAGTTCTTCATTGTTTCAGTCTCCTCTCTCTCTTTTGTTATTCTGAGTTTTGTATCCAAAAATGAATTTGCAAATTGTTCTTCTATCTCCTATGAAGGTGAGATGGAATTTTGCTGGGGATTGAATTGAGTCTGTAGATTGCTTTAGGCAAGATGACAATTTTTACAATATTAATCCTGCCAATCCATGAGCATCTGAGATCTTTACATCTTCTGAGGTCTTCTTTGATTTCTTTCTTCAGAGACTTGTTCTTGTCCTATAGATCTTTCACATGTTTGGTTAGTCACACCAAAATATTTTGTATTATTTGTGACTATTATGAGGGGTGTTGTTTCCCTAATTTTCTTCTCAGCCTGTTTATCCTTTGAGTAGAGAAAGGCTAGTGATTTGTTTGAGATAATTTTATATCTAGTAACTTTGCAAGTTATGAGGTTTAGGAGTTCTTTCGTGGAACTTTGGGAATCAATTTAGTATATCATATCACCTGCAAATAGTGATATTTTGACTTCTTCCCTTCCAATTTGTAACCATTTGATCTTTTATTGTCTAATTGCTCTGGTTAAGATTTTGAGTACTATATTGAATAGGTAGGGAAAGAGTGGACAGCCTTCTCTAGTTCCTGAATTTAGTGAGATTGCTTCAAGTTTCTTTGTATTTTTATTGATGTTGAATACTGGTTTGCTGAATATTGCTACTATATTATGTTAGGGTATGGATCATGAAGTCCTGATTTGCCCAAGATTTATCATGAAGGAGTGTTAAATTTTGTGAAATGCTTTCTCAGCACCCAATGAAATGATCAATATGGGTTTTTTCCTTGAGTTAGCTTATATAGTAAATTACATGGATGGGTTTCTGAATATTGAACCAACCTTGCATCCCTGATATGAAACCTACTTGATTATGGTGAATGATCATTTTGATTTCTTCTTGGCTTCTGCTTGTGAGACTTTGAGTATTTTTGCATCGATATTCATAAGTGAAATTGGTCTGAAGTTCTCTTTCTTTTTTGGGTCTTTGTTTGGTGGCTTCATAGAAAGAATTTGGTAGTGTTCTTTCACTCTCTAATTTGTGGAATCGTTTGAAGAGTATTGGTGTTAGGTCTTCTTTGAAAACCTAATAGAATTCTGTACTAAATCATCTGGTCCTGACTTTTTTTCTTGGGAGACTTTTATTGACTGGTTCTATTTCTTTAGGGTTTATGCAACTTTTAAGATGGTTCGTCTGATCCTGATTTAACTTTGGTACCTGGTATCTAGCTATAAAATTGCCTACTTCATCCATATTTTCCAGTATTGTTATAGGTTTCTGTAGTAGGATCTGACACTTTTTTGAAGTTTGTCCTGTTTCTGTTATTATGTCTCTCCTTTTTTGTTTCTGATTTTGCTAATTTGGACACTGTGCCCTCTGGTTAATCTGGTTAATGTCTTATCTATGTTGTTGATTTTTCTTGAAGAATTAGCTCCTGGTTTTGTTGATTTTTTTTCAGCCCTGAATTTAATTATTTCCTGCCTTCTACTCCTCTTGGGTATATTTGCTTCTTTTTGTTTTAGAGCTTTCAGATATGCTATCAAGCTACTAGTGTGTGCTTTCCCCAGTTTCCTTTTGGAGGCACTCAGATCTATGAGTTTTCCTCTTATTACTGTATCCCATAAGTTTGGGTATGTTGTGCCCTCATTTTCATTAACTTCTAAAAGCACTTTAATTTCTTTCTTTACTTCTTCCTTGATCAAGTTATCATTGAATAGAGCATCCAATGTATATGTGTGCTTTCTGTTGTATTTGTTGTTATTGAAGACCATCCTGAATCTGTGATGGACAAATAGGATGCACAGGATTATTTCAATCTTCTTGTATATGTTGAGTCATCTTTTGTAACTGATTATATGGTCAGTTTTGGAGAAGGTACCATGAGGTGCTGAGATGAAGCTGTAATTTTTTTGTTTTAGGATGAAATGTTCTATTGCTGTCTGTTTCATAACTTCTGTTTCATTTACTATGTCTCTGTTTAATTCCTGTTTCCATGATCTGTCCATTAAGGGGAGAGGGGTATTCAAGTTTTCCCATGTCATTGTGAAGTGCAATGTGTGCTTTGAGTTTTAGTAAAAGTTCTTTTATGAATATTGTTGTCCTTGCCTTTGGAACATAGATGTTCACAATTGAGAGTTCATCTTGGTGGATTTTCCTTTGATGAGTATGAAGTGTACATCCTTTTCTTTTTGGTCCCTTTTGGTTGACAGTCTATTTTATTTCATAATGGAATGGCTATTCCAGCTTGTTTCTTGGAATCATTTCCTTGGAAATTATTCTTAAATCCTTTTGCTCTCAGGTAGTGTCTATCTTTGTCATCTATTTGTATTTTCTGTAGGCAGCAAAACGCTAGGTCCTCTTTACCTATCTAGTCAGTTAGTTTATGTCTATTTGGTAACTGAATCCATTGATGTTAAGAGATATTAAGGAAATGTGATTGTTGCTTCCTGTTATTTTTGTTGCTAGAGGTGGAATTATGGTTTTGTGGCTATCTTCTTTTGGGTTTGTTGAAAAAAGATTACTTTCTCACTTTTTATAGGCTGTAGTTTCCCTCCTCATGTTGGAGTTTTCCATCTAGTATTCTGGATTTTTGGAAAGATATTGTGTCAATTTCATTTTGTCATGGAATATCTTGATTTTTCCATCTATGTTAACTGAGAGCTTTGCTAGGCATAGTAGCCTGGGCTTGCATTTGTATTCTCTTTGGTTTATATGACATCTGCCAAGGATTTTCTGGCTTTTAGAGTCCCTGGTGAGAATTCTGGTGTAATTCTGATAGGTCTGCCTTTACATGTTACTTGACCTTTTTACCTTACGACTTTTAATATTCTAACTTTGTTTTATACATTTGGTGTTTTGATTATTATGTGATGGAAGAAATTTCTTTTCTGGTCCAGTCTATTTGGAGTTCTGTAGGCTTCTTGTATGTTTATAGGCCTCTGAGTTGAACAAGCCTGCCATGTTTCAGAAAAGAACTAGAAATGTTAAGCTTATTTAGCAGTATCTTCCAAGATGACAATCATATCAAATGAATAAATGTTACTTTATATATTATGATGTCCAGAAAGTACTCTTTACCTTATTAGGGCTTAATCAGAATGGGACATACTAGAGTAAAGGATCTAAGTTTGGTAAATTACTAAAACCTAGCTAACTGGAACAAAGCCAAGTACTAAGTTTGAATTTACTAAAGGCTGACATGTAGTCAGTAAAGGAGAGTAGGATATTTCTAAAATGTTTTACATATAAACCTTTCCCAGACTTGCTCATAGGAGCTTTATTTAATTTTGCTAAATAAGAAACAATAAAAATGTCTTATAGTATGTGACTAGCTAAAAGCTAGTATATTGATAGAGTAAAATACTTTTCAAAACCAGAAATAGTCCAAAAGCTCAGCTAGTACATTGAGGGATGATTTAATCATGAACTTTCTTGGAACCATGGATTAGATCTTTGTTCCTATTTTGGCAGGCACTAGAGCCTATCTGCTTGGTTTTAGATTAAAAAGGTGCTTCTAAAATGGTATTAGTCATGCTAAGGACTGAGATCCCATTGCATCAATGGGTGGAAACTTTTAAATATTCAGAAAATTTATCTATTATTTAGTCTTCAAATTGTTCCAAAAATCAATCCCCGTATGCCTTTTCAGCTTTTTGTAACACTCCAAAATCACAAGAAACTCTACAGAGCTAACTTCTTTACCATCTTTGTCGCACTGACCCCACAGAATCATAATTCCTAAGACCATGCTCAGACGTCAGTATTCCTAATGTACTATTGACATGTGAATTCTATGTTTTTATGTTGGCCATTGTCATTTACTTTTACTTACACATTCATTCTACTTCCATGGAAATACCCAAAAAATTCCTGTAAATTTTCTAGCATTTTTGTTAGATCCTTTCATATAGTTTCAATGTTTTGTTTGTTTGTTTGTTTGTTTGTTTTGACAGAAAGTCTCTAACTCAACACTTTGGCTTCTGTAGTTCCACTTCTTGCTAACTGAGGTGTGCCAAACAGGATGAGGTTTTTGTGCTCAAAAGACAAATACCTATAGTCTTAGGCTGCATGATTTTGGCAAGTTTTGCTGTGAATAAACTTACATTTCGCTTTAAAAGTAATTAGAAGTAGGTGGAAGAACAAATCATTAGAAGAGCTTTCAATTCACAGGAATAAATAAAAAAGAAAATGTTATAACAGGCATATATATATATATATATATATATATATATAAATTATGATGTCCAGAAAATACTCTTTACCTTATTAGGGCTTAATCAGAATGGGACATACTAGAGTAAATAATCTATGGATTTATTTATTGTATGCATATATTGATGTTGCTAAGTAGGGAACGGAGCAATCTGGGAAAGAAAAGGGATGGAGCTGGGAAGACTGAAACTTGATCTGGTATTGGGTGAGAGAAAAGTACTGAAGCCCTAAGGATCAGCCCAAAGAATGGAAACAGACAAATTCAGGCGATAGGAGGTTGGGGACACCTTCCAGAATGTAACAGAGATCTTGGAGGTGAGAGAGTCTCAGGACACAAAGAGTGGGACCTTAGATAAAAATGCCCTACAGTGGGAAGAGAGAACATGTAGAGCCCACCTCCAGCAGAAAGCCAGGGCATCATATGAGGGATGGAGTTGCCATCCCACAGTCAAAACTCAGACCCGTAATTCCTCCTGTCTGAAAGAACTGCATGGATGGAAATCAAGAGGAGCCTGACGATGAAAAGGTTCAGCGACAGGGTCCAAAGTGGGCTCCAGCTCAAGGGAATGCCCCAAGGCCTGACACTATTACTGAAGCTATGTTGTATTCACAGAAAGGGACCTATCATGACTGCCCTCTGAAAGACCCAACAAGCAGCTGAAACACTCAAATGAAGATATTTACACCCAACCATTGGACGGAAGCTGCTGATCCCTGTGGTTGAATTTGGGGAAAGCTATAAGAGCGGAGGAGGAAGGCAACAGTGTAGGAAGACCAGCAGTCTGAACTAACCTGGGCCCCCAAGATCTCTCAGACACTGGGCCACCAACCAGGCAACAAACATCAGCTGATATGAGGCCCCATATATAACACATATATAACAGAAAACTACTGGGTCAGGGTTCAGTCAGAAAAGATGCAGCTAATCCTCAAGTGTTCTGGTAGGGTTGGGGATATGGCGTGCGGACTTCCTCCTGGATACAGTGGGCATGGAGGAGGTATTGGTTGTGGATTGTCCGAGGGTGGACTGAGATGGGAATAAAATCTGTAGTGTACAAAACGGATTAAATAAAAAGTAGGAATATAAAAAAAGAAAGAAAGAAAAGAAAAAAAAAGCTAAGCTTGGAACTATGTTCTAACTGTACCACTCCTGGATATATGCTCAAAGCATCTAATTCTGTATATAATGAAGAAACTAGAAACTACCATGTATATAGCTGCTCTATTTAAAATAGCCAAGATGTAGAACTAGTCTAAATGCTTGTTCATGTATGTGTGGATAAATAAAGTCATACAGAAATGGACCTGTATTCAACTTTAAAGGAGTGAAATTATGTCACTTTGACGAAAATTAGGTAAAGTCAATGTTCACCATGTAAAGCACAATAACCAGAATCAGAAATATAAATATAATATGCCCTATCAAATTCAGAATATTCTTTTATGTGTATATGCTTATGTGTATATGCTTATGTGTACATGTATATTTTGAGTATGCGTGTTTGTGTGTGTGTGCATTTTTGTGTGTGTAGTTATGAAATTGAAATCAAAGTTTAGAAGTGTAAGCCAGAATAAGATAGGAAATGAAGTAGAAAGAGAAAAATCTAATGATAAGACAAAATATGTGTCAATAGCATGCTGAACTGAGATTTAGTGTGTATGTATGTTTGCATATGTGGTCTGCATGTGTGTGTGTTCGGATGTGTGATCTGGTGTGAAAGCATGAAAAGGAGGAAAACTGGAAGGGGTCAATAAAAAGTGGGAAAAATAGTACAGTGGTTGAGCTAGAATACAAACAGAATGCATATATGATATGTATGTAAAACATATCAAAAATCGTTTATTAGATAAATAGTAAAATTACCACATTGCTTATATATACTTGCCATGGACTATTCCACACTATGGGAGAGGTAAATTATGGAGACTTTAGAAATAAATATGGGGGACTGGCCAGAAAATGATACTGTAGAGCTCCAAAGTGGGGGACATGAAACTATCCTATACTTAGTATGATGTATCTTTTGAAATATTTCTCGCTGTTTATAATCAGTGCACCACACATATGCAAAGTATTAGTGATCTGTAAAATTGAAAAATGGTCTATATACGAGCTCACTGGTTTCCTGCTTAATTGTTCCATTAATTGAAAAACTGCTTTAATTGTGCATTAAATTGAATTTTGATAGAAAGAAAAATGTATTAGGAAATGTATTATAAACACAAGAAGCTGAAAACATATCTTAAAGGATGAAATAAAATTCCTGTGAAACCTCTGGGCATGTTCTGTGACCTTTCTGTGATATTTACCTTGTTAGGTTTTGTTTCTTTCAAAAGACTTTTTTCTCATTAAGTAAAAGGTCAAATACAATTCAATCTATATTTATTATTATTTTTAAAATTCTGTACTGGGGAAAAATCCTATTAACCTGATTTGTGCAGGTGCCCTTCTAGATGGTCTTTTTCTATTTTCCTGCAAAGAGTTTCCACATCTGTTCTGTTGTTCAGGCTGAGAAACGGAGGGTTTAAAGAGTTGGCAGAGATTATCTCCGTGTGTCTGACTAGCGTGCTCTAATGAAGGGAATTAAGTCAATCTGGGAAGAGAGGGAGGAAAAATCCCAGCAGACTTTTAGACTGTTTAAGGACAAACTAAAACTCTTTTTTATAATATTCACAGCATAAAAAGTAGACTCATTTCCTTCAGTTTTACTAGTACTAAGTATGATCCTCATTTACACACACACGCACACGCACACACACACACACACACACACAAACACACACCCCTACACACAGACACACATCTACCCACAATTTACAGGTTAACATATTGATTGTATTTAAAGACCTGCTTAAATACTTTGGTAAGTTTTACTAATAAATGTAATCCTATTAAAATGTACATTTATGTAACTTCCATTTTTTCTCTCTAAGTATTAATAAAAACTCAACAGCAAGAAAATTGCAAATGGTGTTATTTGAAGGCCAAAGAGCTTACTGAAGGGTATTGACTTGGCAGCCCGACAAACAGTTTCTTAGTATTTGAAAAGGCACTAATGAGATCTGAGACATTATAAAGGTCAGTTAAGATTTGAGAGTCTTAGCGCTCTCATATACAGAAGAAGATTGTGGGTCCGGATGATGTCCAAGATTGCTGTCACTTCTCCTGTGTTTTTCAATGTCATGATTCTTGATAACACAACTATATGTGAATTTTAATTTCAAAAATATTTCAGTCAGATTCATTTCACCAAAATAAAGATAGATAATGTTAAATCAAAATACGTAAACATATGCTCCGTTAATATTTAACACATCTTGAAATATAAATACATATGTATAATAAATATAAATAACCAATTACCTTAAATTACTTATCTCAGTAATATACACTGAATTTCAAAATACCATTAAATTACCAGATCTTTTATTTAGTCACCTAGGCAGCATGATGTTTTTCAAAGTGGTGGGAAAATATTTAATTTCTTTATATTTGTGTATGAGTATTTTGTTTGAACATTCGTTTGTGTACCCTAGGTGTGCAGTGTCCATACAAGCTAGAAGTGGGCATCCATTGAATTCTTTGGAAGTGCAGTCACCATGTGCCTGAGAATGGAACTCAAGACCTCTGGAAGAACAGCCAATATTTTAATTGCAGAGCTAACTCTTCAGGCCCAAAGGATGAAAGAAGTTTATAATATAAAAATGTCAAAATATAAAGTAAATAATAATAACAGTCTTTAATTGAGAAACAAACTACAAAATTATTAAAAATATGCATAGATGCATGGTAATTTATGCCATTCCTCTACCCTCTAACTTTCAGAGCATGTCGACTTGATTAAAAAAAAACCAATAACTTTAACAAATATACATCAGCAGTATTTAAAATATTTAAAACTTAATGAACATGAAAAATTAAAGAACTTAATAAACCTGTGCTCACAACCCTCATAGTTTCACTAATTTTAAACAAAAAAATATTCAAAAGTTTTGTGGTCATCCTGTGTGCCTCTAATGAAGGCAATAGAAGAGTCATCACATTTCTCAATCTCATCTATTAGTCAGGCACAGAATAAGATTATTCTCTATTATTGGTATTTTTTCCTATCTTTTCTTGAGATCAGCCATAATATGATATGCTAAGTTGGCTATTGCAAAGATAAATGATTCCTAAGATTTAAGTTGTATACAATTCTAATCAGGGTGACAAAATATGTCATTGTATAACTCCATTTGGCATATGATTCAAACTACCCATTTGTCTAACATATACATCATGCTAGACACTTATTTGCTAAGATGGGCAATTGTTTTAATGACAGGGATTTGATGAAGTTGATTTTATTATGATTCTGGAACTACGAACTGATCCCAGATCCTCATGCATTCTAGTCAAACAAGCGATATCCAAGATGTACCTCCAGTCTGACATTAGAGAATTGACGTATCGAGGAATACAGAAAATCCTATCAGTGAAAAAAGATGAAAGTATTCAAATTCATTAGAAGGAAAATTCTTTGCTGAAATTGCAAAGGTTTATGGTAAGAAATCCAACCATTAATTGTAGAACAGTAAACTAAATTCACAATAGTTTTGCTATTTTACCTCAAGTGGCAAAAGCTACACCCAATATGTATTATGTGTGAAATAAAGGCTGGAGAGATGGCTCAGTGGCTAAGAGCACTGACTGCTCTTCCAGAGGTCCTGAGTTCAAATCCCAGCAACCACATGGTGGCTCACAACCATCTGTAATGGGATCTGATGCCCTCTTCTGGTGTGTCTGAAGACAGCTACAGTGTACTCATCTATAATATATGTGAAATAAAATGAATGAAATTTGCAAATATATGTATGAAAAATATATGTATAATATTAAAATACATTAAAAAAATAACAAAAATATATGTAAGTTCTACACTCTCTATCATTTTATGAATCAAATGGCAATCCTTCAAAAATAACTTTTAGAGGTGTTCTAACATTTCCTATATCACCCAATATAGCAACATTGAAGAGATTAATGGACTATTTTCCTTATGAGAAAAGAGAATTTTAGAGCATTTAAGCAAAAATTCTGAGCTCTTTATTAATTTTATTACTGATTGTTTTAATTAAGTTTACTTTTTTGTAATCAGAACATCAGAAACGATATTGATCCACATTGGTATTGATTCAGTCTCAGGTTCGACAGATTTTAATGTGACTTGTGGACTGGTTTAACCTCCTACCCACGATTTTTGTTTTTGTTTTTTGGCAGCTACTACAAAGCACATAGCATGCTGTTCATTAGTCAACAGGCAGTCTGGTGAAAGAAACTGGCAGAGTGTGAGAGAATACATGTTGGCCAGAATCTAACATTTTAGGAGCAAAGTTGCCTGTGTGCCATCCAATTGGATCAAGAGACGAATCTCAGAAATGGGCCTTGGATGCTTTTTAAGAGAGTCTCCAACATTTGGCCAAGGCTCAGGTAATGTTGCCATTAAGTGGCTACAATAACATTTACAGGTACCCAAATAAAATCATAATACAGAAAGAAAAAAAAATGGTAACTGCCAGCTGACTTTTACACTCAAATAATTTACAATTTTAAAGGATGTTATCAGTCTCTAAGGAAAATCTAGAGGTGAATATTATTATTTCTTGTTTATTATGGTGTATCATTGTTCACATTTATTTCTTATATATGCTAATAGAATAATATGATACCTAGTTATAATCATAATAAAATTTACTGAATCCATGTTTAACCATTTAAAAGGATCATTGACTCGGCATAATGTTATTTTATGTGCTGTAGCAAATTAAGTTTCTTTATTTTTATCATCTAATTAAGAGATGAACTTTCTAGATAAAAGCACGTACCATAGGATATATCACTATAGAAAGCTCCATGAATGCTTACATAAAAAATTTTGCAAAGTGTTATTTAAAGTAAGTAACTGAGCCAAAAAGAAATAAGAAGTTTTAAGACAATCACTTTAATTCAGTGTGTAAGAACTTTCCAGAATGTATACTGGGAAGTCTCATGTCTTCACTTCAGTTCCCTTGTAAAGTATATGTACTTATTTATTAATGGTGTACATGTTACTACAAATTTAACAATTTAAGTCCTTCAACTTACGTCTATTTGCTCAATTATCTTAGGTTCAGAGTCTAAGGACGAGTTCCCATCTATTAAGGTGCTCACAGCCTCAGTCAGAATGCTGTCTGCGTTGTTATTTTGTCTAGTCGCTTTAGTAGAGAAGAATTGTTAAGTTAACTTTGAAAATAAAGCAAATTCATATTGTTTCTGCAATTGAGAAGAAGTTCACACTTTATTGCAGAGTAGCCAGAAACTGGTTTTGTTTTGTAGAAGTGATAGTCAGACACTTGCTGTATATATCTCATCAGAAGTCAACCCACATTTTGCAAGCTCCTTTTTTATATGCTAACTATGGAAAAATATCTCCCTCATTTAGATATAACCCTTCAGTTTCCAATAAGAGCCTGTACATCAGTCTGTGGGTAACACTTGGCTTTCCAAATACTATGACCTTGAAACAGGAAATTGACTCATTCTGTCTCTATCTTCAATCTAAAAAATGGTGTGATCAAATACACACACACACACACACACACACACACACACATAATTGTTTTCTTAAGCCATGAAGAGTTGGTGGTAATTCATGAGTGAATAACTAAAATATCAAATTAGAAGAAAACACTTGTGAATGTCAAGAAACAAAATGTTCCCAGATGCATTTTATATTGTGTTAAATTAGTATTCATAGACATAAGTAAGCAATGTCCTGAAGAGTAAAGATGGGTTTATTTTTTGTATCCCTCCAACTAAGCTAGCTATTAAAGTGAACATAAGAAACAAAGAAAGACATCACCTATTATACCACTCCTGATTAAGATCTCATTTGACAGAACTAATAGAGGACAAATTGACTGGAAGCTCTTAGCATAAATTTCAATCACTATTTTCAAATTCATAAGCAAAACTGTTTATAATTTTAAAATAAATGAGAGAGCTGTTAGCATCAGGTATATCCATGTATAGCAAAGAAGCTCCTGGACCAGCACAAGACACTTCACCTCTAGGCAACAGCACCACTCCTGTGTCCCTGGCCATGGCACCAGCTGCACATCCCTTTGCACATTCATAACATGTGTCACAACCCAGATAAAAGATGCATACCATGACCCACAGTCCCCTTCTTTTCTTCTTCCCTCTCACCCCCTAAGAGACCTCCTATACCAAAAAGATGAAAGTTGTCACTGGTGTTATCTGTTCAGGAGTCTTATGCATAATCCAACAAAGAGATAAATGAAATAATCAACAGAAATATCGTGTACAATAAGAAAACTGCAGAAAAATGGAGAAATGCTATGCCTATTTCTGAAGAAAGGAGAAGTGCTTATTAATATTTCTTTACACCTTTATATTGATTCTCTATGAATCTTAAAATTTTAAAGATAACTTTTAGGTCAGAAATGGTGTAAATGTTGTATAAGTCAATAAAAAAAGGTACTTCTCTGTCAATGACAGAGAATAAAGAAGTATAAAAGATGATAAATAGCAATTCAAGATAAAAATTGGTAACCACACTTAGTAGTTATTTCACTAACGTATGTGTGTGTTTGTGTGTGTGTGTGTGTATGTATGTGCACATGTACTCACATACACATGGTTGAAAACTGAATCCTAATATACTTTTAAACACTCAATGCACAAAAAGAAAAGTGATGAGGAACAGCTTATGAAACAACTTAGAGAAGTACTTAATAAAATGTGGCATGGTAGTAATATAAAAGTAGATTTTAGTATAAATAATTTTAAAGCACTAGTATAACAAATTGCTTTATTACTCATTATAATTTAAATTTAAAGTAGTCAGAATGTAGTTAAAGCTTCAATATCTTAAGTAAAATTAACATTCTGGAGTTGTGCCATAACTGAAGATTTCAACTTAGCTTTTCTGCTAACTTTTGGATCATAGTGTAAAAATGAACACATAAATATGATTCTCAAATAATTAAAAGCTTGTTTAATAATTATTAACACCAAAAGAGCATATTTATATAAAGGTACATAATTTTACTCATATATGAAACATGTAAATTTAACAATGTAGTCTATGTTTCTCCAATTTAATAATATTTTTAAAACCTAAAAAAAGTATGAAAAACTCTAAAAATTGACTTTCTTTATCACAATGTGACTTTTCACCCACAAAATTTGCAATTGAAAACCAGGCACTTGTGTTACAATAGAAACTTTAAAACCACAGTGTCTCATAATGTTATGAATACTTCTCTGACTTTCTAGGGTCTTTGTAGAAATCCTGATCTGTACATGAACCAGTAGCTACATGTTGAGCATGCTTGGTGTATGGGTTACAAACAATAAATTAAAGAACACATTTTTAATTAGACTTGAATTAGAAGAAAATCAAAAGAAATAATACATAAATAAGTAATAATATTGTCTTCAAATATTTAGAAATTCAACTACTGTTTTTACATCAGAGAATTAGACAATGAAACTCTCAAAATATAAGAGAGAATTCAAATTAATTATGCATGATATAAAAATAATAGGATGAGTATTCAAATTAATATCAAAAACATTAACAAAATTAAAAAATTAACTGTTTAAAAATGTAATAAATACAAATGCTAATTGAGATTGACCATTTTCAGAGTGGTAAACATGATTAGATAAAGATCATTTGATAAAACAAAAGCTTTTGAAAATTTCCAACTTCATTCATAATAAATGTTATGGAGAAGCTAAGAATGAAGAGATTTCAACATAAAAAAGGCTACATATGACAAACCTATGGCCAACATCATGTTAATATACAAAATACAGGAGTTCTGAATATGACCAGAAACACAACAATCATACGAATGAACCCTCTACTCATCTGTTCAATGCAGTCTTTGAAGCCTGAGTTAGAATAATAAGAAAATAGAAGAAAATAAAATGATATAAATAAGAAAGAAAGCAGAGATGAGACTCTTTAATTAAATGCCAAATTATTTCCACCAAAAACTTATAGAACTGATAAATGTTCAACAAAGAGACAGGACACAAAAATCAATTAATCAAAGGCAGCAGCTGGGCTGTACACCAATGGTTGACAGATTAAAATACAGGTAAACAATTCAATTCACCACAGCAATACACATGATGATAAATAATAATGATGATGATGATATTAATAATAATAATAATAATAATAATAATAATACAGAAGGACAAGGAGGAGAAGAAAGAAGAAGAAGAAGGAGAAGGAGAAGGAGAAGCAGCAGCAGCAGCAGCAGCAGCAGCAGCAGCAGCAGCAGCAGCAGCAGCAGCAGCAGCAGCAGCAGCAGCAGCAGCAGCAGACTGGAAAACCCAGCCAAACTCTCTACATTAATAATTTTATGGGACTGAAGAAACAGCTTGAGGAATATTCTAGAAGATAAAAATGGATCCAATTCTAATAGCTTGGAAGAATTAATATGTAAAATGACCATCATTTTGTAAAATATTATAAAAAATGACCTATATACAGATTAAGTATAATCACAGTAAAATTTTGAAAATTATCCTTAACAGAGACAATCAGTCCAATTAAATTTTTAAAAAATCCATCTGAAAATTTTATATGGAGATTTAAAATACGAGATATAAATAAAAGATCCTAAACAAAAAGAATATTGCAGAAGGTATCATAAGGCCTGATTTCAAATTATACTAAAGCCATACCAATAAAATCAGCTTGCTACTGGCCCCCAAACAGAGTAATAAACCTATGATAAAGAACTGAGATATAATCTGTGCATTCACAGCCATCTGTTGTTTTGCTGCTGTCGTTTGTGGCAAATATCCACTAGACAAAGGAAGATGTTTCCATAATGATGACAAGAAAGCTGTATTCCAACATGCAGAAAAAAGGAACTAGCTCTTTCTTCTCAAACCTGAACGAAACTCAACTAAAAGTGTGTCCAGAACCTCAATATAAGAATGGATTTTGGACAAACATCAAAATTTTGGCATACCTTCTAGTTTGGGATAATAGACACTGCAATGTTTAAACAGAACAATGATAATACCTGTGATAAAATTTATTAAAATTTGGTTGATTTCATATTGTAATAAAATATCCAACGATTAATTTTTTAATGGCTGAACAATATCAACCACTTACCAAATGAATATGTTAAATTTCAGATTAAAGTCCAATATATTATATTCATAGATAGGCATTGATTTAATAACCAATAAATATTTTGTGCATAAATCCACATATATGAATTTGTGCATATAGACTTATGTGTATTTGTGCGTATGTAAACATATCTGAGAAAAAATTATACAGGTTCAAAGCAACAAAGGCACTCAATGTAGAATGAAGAATGTATAAGAGAGGAAGGAGAAAAAGGAGGAGAAAAAGAATATGGTGAAAACAATAGACTCATGCAAGATGTCAACCCTGGAATGATTAAAAATCAACATCATCAGTGTTTGCTGAATGTTGAAAGGGTTTTTAATCAATGAAAGAGAGCAGGTGCAGTCTCCAGATGGTTGTAAAAGTAAGCCTACTAAGGCATACTTTAGAGATTAAATGTACCATAGAAAAGAAACATGTAAGTAAAATGAGATGGTCAAAGATTACATAGACCAGTCCTTAGTCTACACTGTAAATTTTACCAGGTCTTTGAAATTAGAATATGAGTATTTGCAAACAAGATGCTTAGCAAAACTAATCCCCAAAGAGTAAACTTTCAAATATTCTCATCGTCTCCTTCCTGTGAATGGGACTTTGTCTTGACTCATGTACTCACACTTCCATAGTGGGCTGGAGCCTAGGCATTGTCTGCTAGTAGTCAATCTAACCAGACCAATATCTGACTAGAAAAATGTCAATGACACCAAATAAATCCTATGGACCTTGGTCCCCACAACTCTGTGACATTCACACATCAATAAAGCTGGGTCAGGCAGTGTCAGCAATGTTTGCCACCTATAACCTCAGCATTGTTACCAAGTCCAGCAGAACGGAAGGTGCTAGAAGGCATCACAGGAAATTTCTGTATGTGAACAGTGTCAGGCTACAAACATTCCCAATGAAGAAAGTGAACACACTGACCAATCCATCATAAACATGAATAATTGGACTCACAGAGGAAAGCTTCACCATTTCCCCTTGAGTCTGGGCAATATGGAAGAAAGCTTAGCCTATCTTCCATTAGTCTGAAGCCTTGCAATACATGGCATGTCTGTGTGCCTGTTAAAAATATGAAATTCGTAGGCAAATGGTCGGAACTGGAAAATATCATCCTGAGTGAGGTAACCCAATCACAGAAAAACACACATGGTATGCACTCACTGATAAGTGGCTATTAGCCCAAATGCTTGAATTACCCTAGATGCCTAGAACAAAGGAAACTCAAGACGGATGATCAAAATGTGAGTGCTTCACTCCTTCTTTAAAAGGGGAACAAGAATACCCTTGGCAGGGAAGAGAGAGGCAAAGATTAAAACAGACACAGAAGGAACATCCATTCAGAGCCTGCCCCACATGTGGCCCATGCATATACAGCCACCCAATTAGACAAGATGGATGAAGCAAAGAAGTGCAGGCCGACAGGAGCCGGATGTAGATCTCTCCCGAGAGACACAGCCAGAATACAGCAAACACAGAGGCGTATGCCAACAGCGAACCACTGAATTGAGAATAGGACCCCCGTTGAAGGAATCAGAGAAAGAACTGGAAGAGCCTGCAGGGGCTCGAGACCCCATATGTACAACAATGCCAAGCAACCAGAGCTTCCAGGGACTAAGCCACTACCTAAAGACTATACATGGACTGACCCTGGACTCTGACCTCATAGGTAGCAATGAATATCCTAGTAAGAGCACCAGTGGAAGGGGAAGCCCTGGGTCCTGCTAAGACTGAACCCCCAGTGAACTAGACTGTCGGGGGGAGGGCGGCAATGGGGGGAGGATAGGGAGGGAGGAGAGGGATATTTGCCCGGAAACCGGGAAAGGGAATAACACTCGAAATGTATATAAGAAATACTCAAGTTAATAAAAAAAAAATATATGAGTTCACTCAGGTTGTCACTCTTAAATGATTCCACTGCTTGCTACAGATACCAAACCATCTGTAGAGATACAGATCCTAGCATGGAGAGAGACTCCAATGCCCACACCCCTAGCAAAAGATTCTTGGTAGCTGCTGCCTTCCTGAGGAAGAAGTGTCAGTCTTGTTTAAAGTTGTAGGCATTCATACATTAATCAACTGTCAATGGATGGCTGCACACCCATGAGTCGTAAATGGGCATCAAGAATCACATGTGGCGTGTCATAAGAAGAGGACAAGTAATTGGGTAGAGATGGAAGGAGGCGGTTGGATTTGGAAACAGCTCTCGAAAGGATTTTGGGAAGGTGAATATCGCCAAAATGTAGTGTATGCATGTGTGAAATTCTCAGATACTTAATTATGTATCTTATAAATCTTATCGTGTTTAGAGCTGGAATTTGGGTGTGAGGTGGATTTTGAAAAATTAGGGAATATTCATGCTAACCTTTAAGAATAATATACATATTTGATCATGTAATAATATATTTCACTAGAACATACTTCAGGATTATGCAATTATGAGGAAACAATTCTGATGTAAATTACTAGCAATTCTTTTTGTACATGAGATAATTGGACTCTTGAAAGAGGACCATTATGTGAAAATGAATGCTGTCATCTGAAGTATAGAGGTAGTCACAGAACATGCACAAAGTTCTCCAAAATTACTTAAAAACAAATTTAATGCCTTCCTCTTAGCTTTCCATAGGATTGTTTTTAAATCAACTGTGGTTACTGGGGTAAAATTGGTCTACTGGACACTTTTCAAAGATGTGGGACATTTGTAAAATAACATTGACTCATGTGTTCAGAAATAGGAATTTAACTTTTTTCCAGTGAGTAGATATTTTATGAGGTTATTATTAGAACAATGTGGAATTAAGATACAGAATATCATACTAGAATTATCCAATCAAAATAAAAGGGGACGTTTGATTTGGGATGTACATTGATTTATGAGCTGTGAGTTTTACAGAGCTGCCGAATGAAGTTTTCTTGGCTGTTGGAAGGGGCTACCAAGCCACTTGGATTTTCCTGCCCATCATACCACTTGGGCATTCTTCATCACAAACATATCACTGTCTGTCACCTTCCCCAAAGGCAGCTAGTCAAGGGAAGCCAAGCAAGGCAGGAAGGAAGCCAACTGAGTACATTTCAGTGGCCAACAATCTCCACTGCACAGTCCTCCCTGTTCCTAAAAATACTCTGTCCTTAGGTAAAACCCAGGATATCCCTTCACAGCTACGGTTGCAACTCACTGACTGTGTTAATAAATGCATCCCTAAGAGTGATTGAAAGCTAAATGACTGCAACAAATACAGAATATACTTTAGACACTGTCATTCTTTTCTTAGGAATAATTTTTATTGGATATTTTATTTATTTACATTTCAAATGTTTTCACTTTCCCGGTTTCCCCTCTGGAAACCCCCTAACCCATTCTCTTTCCACCTGTTCTATGAGGGTGCTCCCCCACCAATCCACCCACTCCTGCCTCTCTCTCTCTGCCATGGTATTCTCCTATACTTGGGCATCGAGCCTTTCACAGGATCAGGGGACTCTCCTCCAACTGATGCCAAGATGTGGCCTTCCTCTGCTACATGTGCGGCTGGAGCCGTGGGCCACTAAATGAGTGTTCTTTGGTTGGTGGTTGTTTAGTCCTTGGGAGCTCTGGGGGGTATGGTTGGTTGGTATTGTTGTTCTTCCTATGGGTTGAAAACCTCTTCCCTTCAGCTCCTTCAGTGCTTTCTCTAACTCCTCCATTGGAAACCCAATGCTCAGTCCAATGGTTGGCTGTGAGCATCTGCCTCTGTTTTTGTCAGACTCTGGCAGAGCCTCTCAGGAGACCGCTATACCAGGCTCCTGTCAGAAAGCACATCTTGGCATCCACAATAGTGTCTGGGTTTGATGTCTGTGTATGGGATGGATCTCAAAGTGGGGCAGTCTCTGGATGACCTCTTCTTCGGTCTCTTTTTGACATAATCAATAATATCAGTTACAGGTGAAACTTGGAAAAGTGATAGGACCTTGTGGTACTTCATGACACAACTTATCACAGTATCTAGAAATAGAATTTTGACACTGCTCGGTAGAGTTTTTTGGAGAAAAGTTAGTAATATGGAAAATCTATGAAAAAGCTGGAATTGCTCCACTCAAACTTAGGATCATCAAGAATTCAAACACAACTGTGTACTTCAATTAAAAAATGTAAATGCAGGGAAACTTTCCTAACAGTATTAATAGTTTTAGGAGATAGATGACAAAGCAAAAGTCAAGTTGAAACTTTGCTAATCTTGGGACAGTGGTGGGCAAGTTGCCCAGTTTTGAACTATCTCTACTAGAGAAATATTAAAAATTTAATATTATTTTTATATGTGATCAAATACTATTTCAAAATATCCTGCTACTTCTCCTTTTTCTGTCAGAATTAATATCTCTTGAAAATCTTTTTCCAGTGTTTATATCAGTCTTAAAGGATAAAATAGTCACATTAGTTTGCTGTTTCTTATTCAGTATGAAGAAAAAATTCTCAGTAAAGTTATCCACAACTTGAAGGAAATAAGGAATTGGTGTGGTGGTCATTCCACGTCATAACTAACTTTAATGTAGTATAACTCTGCTCCTTGTTCTGTAGAAAATGAGGTGCCCCATATCTAATACCACAAATTTTACTGTGTGAGAATAAACATATAATCACTAAGTTGAACTGCTATGGATATAAATGTTTAGTTTGAGAGTATCAAACAATGGACTAAAGTCTAATTTGTGTATTTGTGGTAGTGTGTGTGTGTGTGTGTGTGTGTGTGTGTGTGTGTTCTAGAGACAGAAAAATAAATGGAGAGGGGGAGTTTAGTTCTTGAAACAATAAAGAAAATCATGATAAGAGACAAGATGATTATTGCTGGGGTAGGTAAGGATAGACAGAAGGTAATGGAATACATGTATACATGTGACATGAAATGTTTATGGTCATGATCAGAGCAATTGGTGGAAGATGAAATTAAGAGCAAAATATGTATAAAAATTCTAGAACGACCGTTCCTTGCTTTAAATGCTATCTAACAAGCAACAATCAGGAAGGAGTTAGTTGCAATTGGTAACTTCAGTGCAGGATAAACTTCCAAAAGTGGCTTTTTAAATAGCATCGCTGATATAAAAATGCAAGTCCTATGTGTTACTGTACTTCACAACTGCCATTTGGAAACACAAAGAAATGAGCTGGCAACAAGGATAGTGTAGAAGGCTCATCTTCAACAAGAAGACATTAGCTTACCTGGGCAATAAGTCTTACCCATTCGGTTAAATCTATATTAGGTAATAGATACTCTCTCAAAAACTAAGGCATAGATCCACTGAAGAAGGAATCTAATGTAAACACCTGAGTTATTCATACACAAACATTTAAATGTATCTGTCGATACATTTAAAATAATAAATAAATAAAGTCTGGCGTGGTGGCAACATATTTGATCCCAACATGCTGGAAGCTGAAGGAGGCCGGCCTGCTCTCTATATTGAGATTCTATCTTTAAAAAGTGGCAATAATGCAAAGAAAGTTTATAAAGTCAGTTTAAAGTGGGCCTAGCATACAATTACTTTATACTTTCTGATCTTATTGTTGGAAGAAAATAATAGCCAATAGATCACCTTCATTAACATTGTCAAAGCAATGCCAGTTTTAGACTTTAAGGATGGGCGTCTCTCATGATTTTATAAAATTGCACCCCATGCTATTAAAAAATAGATTTCTTATGCTATACAGCTACATGTTATAGCTAACAGCATAAATGGTATGTTGAATAAAAGAGAATTAGACATACGTATCTGTCGAATGATCCATTGATATGTGTTTATACAAAGCTGATAATGGCTGCCTGTAGTGATTGGAATCAATGGCAATGGAAACATGAAGACCTGGTACAGTTCTGTTTCTTTATCTGCATATGTAATCAGGCGTCAGTGCAAACTTCAACATCCACCCTTAGCGATTTGTTCATTTTTGTCTTTCAGTATATTATCATTTAATAAAGGAGTACCAAAAATGTTAAAAATAAAAAAAAAATAGATTTCTTTTTTGTCAGCTGGGAAAAGCTTTCCTGATGTGAACGCTGAAGGGCCATAAACTCTGGCTGTGAGGCTGCAGGAATCGATACACCTGTTACTTCTACTGCATCTTAAAGTATCCTTGAGATTTTGGATGCTCTCCCATGATTACCTCATTAAATCCATTAGGATGTGATTAAGGCAGACTGGCATGTTCATGCTTTCCTGAAATCATCATAGGGTCGGAAGAGTTAGACATAACAGGGGAATAGTATTTTCTGGAATTATCTTAATTTCATAAATCCGTCTGGTCCTATGAACTATGTGTTTGCCTGTGTTTTTTTTTTTAAAATAATAATATGGAGAATAAATGTGGGTTTTAGCTTTGTGAAAAAATGTATGTGTTAAGTTTCTGGCAAATACTAGAAAGTTTAAATTTGTGACAATTTTAGAGGTAGGCACTATTAATTGTTTCTTTTGGTAAAATTTGAGTATGAATATTATAGGAGAAAAAATTTAATTATTTATTACAACAGTTCCATTTAAAAATGGCTATCAGTTGGTAAACACTAGTGATATACACTCAAACTTAAAACTGTTTATGTCTTCCAAAGCAGCCCTTCAAATTACCATTCATAAGTACAGTTTTTAATACTTAGTGTAAATAGAATTCAATACAACCATTAGGAAACTATTTCATAGGGCCTATGTTCAATTGTAAGATGTCTTCATGTTCTTATTTATTTACAATTTTATTATCATTTTTTATTTTGGTTTTACTTATTCTTTGAGAATTTATTTGGTTTTGTTGTTGTTGTTTTCAATCGGTTATTTTATTTATTTACATTTCAAATGTATCTCGCTTCCCAGTTTCCCCTCCACAAGCCCCTTAGTCCCTCCGCCCCCACCCCGCTGCCTCTATGAGGATGCTCCCGCACCTGCCCATACCCTCCTGGCTCAGCTACCTAAAGTTCCCTGATCCTAAGTCATGAAGCTTCGACAGGACAAAGGTGCTCCCCTCCCCGTAATGCAAGATAAAGCAATCCTCTGCTATATCCAGCTGGAACCAGAGGTACCCCCTTGTGTACTCTTTGGTTAGTGGTTTAGTCCCTGGAAGCACTGGGGGCTCTGGTTGGTGGATATTGTTGTTCTTCCTATGAGGTTGCAAAACCCTTCAGTTCCTATAGTTCTTGCACTAACTTCCCCATGGGGGTAGTGGGTCCCTGCACTCAGTCCAATGTTTGGCTGTGTACTCCTGCATGGATATTGGTCTGGCTCTTCGGTTCATGTCTAAATTCTGCCAGACCCCACTACCAAGTCTTCTTCACACTGCATTCTCTTTTTTTTTTACTTCTAATAAACTTACTATTCCAATTATAATTGTATATTTTCATAATGTTCATTTAATGGGATGGTCAATCTACAAGAGGCAACTCCCGTGTGGAGAAAAATGAGTCTCTCTCACCTAAGAATAATCAACTGTCAATAAGTCCTTGCTTAGCTAGAGATGGGATCTTGCTATCTTCTTGGCCCTACCTGCTGGAATGTTGACTAGCTTAGTCTTGTCCTAACCACCAAATTGTTAGGAAAATGAATTCATAAGTACACCATCCCTGTCATTTCCAGAAAAAAAAAAAAAACTATTCTGAACTTGTCTTCACCACCCTTCAGTACTTAAAATCTTATTGACAGTTTTCCAGAATGTTCCTTGAGTCTTTTATTTTGCTAAACATATTTTAATATAGTTTTTTTTTTCATCCAGACTGCAGTTTCTACTCCCCTGTCTGGTCCCAATCCCTCCCTACCTGTGTCCCCTCTACAGACCCCATACACCCATCCTTTTCATGTCAGCAAAGGGCAGGCCCTCGATATCAAGCAAGCATGGCATATAAAGTTGCAGAGAGGATAGGCAACACCTTTTTTTTTTTTTTTTTTTTTTTTTTGTTAAAGCTGGAAAAGGTAACCTAGAATGAGGAAAAGATTCCCAAGTCAGGTAAAAGAGTAAGAGACAACCTCTGCTCCCACTGTTAGAGTCCCAGAGAAGGTCAAGCTGTATATTTGTAACACAGTGAAGGCACTATGTAGGAGCCACCTAGACTTCTCCATGACCCATGTGCTATGCAGGCGTCATCTTCTGACATGAGAACAGGATGTCAGTTTGGGGAGGGCAATCTAGAGATTTGGCAACAGCCTGGGTTCTGAGGATGTTCCCACAGGATCCTTTCAGCCAACAACGCAATTAAATGTAAACCCTATTACTGGAAGCTACATTTAGTAAGGAAAGATAACTACTTGGAGCTTCATCTCCACCATTATTCAGTGATTTTATTTAGATTGGTTTCATATGTGTATATATTTTAGGAATTCACACATTCCCACCCTCATCTCTTCTCTCCCCTTCACCATTAATTTCTCCTGTTCCAGACCACCTCCTTCTATCCACAACTATCTATTTATAACAAGTTCTATTTCCCTTATTTTGCTCAGGATTTATTCTACACATAATCCTCTGTGGTTCGTAGATTGTAATTTGTTACTCACTGATTTATTGCTAATATTCTTTGTGTGTGTTTGTGTGTGTGTGTGTGTATGTGTGTGTGTGTGTGTGTGTGTGTGTGTGTGAATACATACTAACATTTGTCTTTCTGGCTTTGAGAAAACTCACTCAGAATTTTTTCACTAGTTCTGTCCCATTACCTGTGAGTTTAATAATTTCATCCTTTCTAATGGCCAAGTAATAATCCATTCTGTGAACATATCACATTTCTATATCACGTTTTCCTCTATTTATTCATCTATTGAGGGGCATTTTAGGTTGCTTCCAGTAACTAGCTATTATGAATAAAGTAGAAAAGAAAATGTCTAAGTCTACTTGTGGTAGGATGAGTCAACCTTTGGATGTATTCACAGGAAAGGCATAGCTAGATACTGACGTAGATTGATTTTTATCTCTTTGAGTAATTGGCACACTGATTTTCATATTGGTTATACAACTTTCCATTCCCATCAGCAATGGATTGTGTTACTCAATATTGATCTTAACCATCTGATGGCAATAAGACGAAATCTTTTTTATTTTTATTAGATATATTTCTCTACTTACATTTCAAATGTTATTCCCTTCACAGTTTCCTGTCCATAAGTCCCAATTCCCTCCCCTCCCTTCCCCGATACGAGTATTCCCCCCATACATCCCTGTTACTGCTCCTGCATATTCCCCTGAACTGGGGGTCCAAATTTGGCAGGACAAGGGCTTCCCCTTCCACTGGTGCCCCAACACGGCTATTCTCTGCTACACATACAGTTGGAGCCCTGGGTCTTTCAGTAGTGGTTTAGTCCCTGGAAGCTCTGGTTGGTTGGCATTTTTGTTCTTATGGAGTTGCAAGGTCCTTCAACTCTTTCAATACATCCTCTAATTCCTCCCAAGGGGGTCCTATTCTCAGTTCAGTGGTTTGTTGCTAGCATTGAATCTGTATCTCACATGCTCTGGATGTGTCTCTCAGGAGAGATCTATATCCAGTCCCTTTCAGCACGCACTTTTTAGCTTCATCAAACTTATCTAGTTTTGGTGGCTGTATATATATATATATATATGGGCCACATATGGTTCAAGCTCTGGATAACTGTTCCTTGAGTTGCTGCTCTAAACTTTGCTTCCATATCCCCTCCTATGGATATTTTTATTCCTTTTAAGAAGGAGTGGGAGCATCCTCAGCATTTTGGTCATCCTTTTTCTTGAGCTTCCTGTGGTCTGTGGATTGAATCTGGGTAATTCGAGCATTTGGGATAATAATCACTTAACAATGAGTGCATGCCATGTGTGCTTTTCTGTGATTGGGGTACCTCACTCAGGATGATATTTTCCAGTTCCATCCATTTGTCTATGAATTGCATAAAGTCATTGCTTTTGATAGCTGAGTAATATTCCATTGTGTAGATGTACCACATTTTCTGTATCCATCTCTCTGTTGAAGGGCATCTGGGTTCTTTCCAGCTTCTGGCTATTATTATAAATAAGGCTGCTATGAACATAGTGGGGCATGTGTCTTTGTTATATGTTGGGGGACATCTTTTGGGTATATGCCCAAGAGTATAGCTCAATGTCCAATTTTCTGAGGAACCTCTAGAATGGTTTCCAGAATAGTTGCACCAGTCTGCAATCCCACCAACAATGGAAGAGTGTTCCTCTTTCTCCACATCCTTGCCAGCATCTGCTATCACCTGAGTTTTTGATCTTAGCCATTCTGACTGGTGTGAGGTAGAATCTCAGGATTGTTTTGAATTGCATTTCCCTGATGACTAAGGATGTTGAACATTTCTTTAGATGCTTTTTGGCCATTTGATAATCTTCAGCTGAGAATGTTTTGTGTAGCTCCATTTTTTGATAGGGTTATTTGGCTCTCTGGAGTCTAACTTCTTCAGTTCTTTCTATATTTTGGATATTAGCCCTCTATCAGTTGTAGGATTGGTAAAAATCTTTTCCCAATCTGTTGGATGCCATTTTGTCATAATGACAGTGTCTTTTGCCTTACAGAAGCTTTGCAGTTTTATGAGGTGCCATTTGTCAATTCTTGATCTTAGAGCATTAGCCATTGGTATTTTGTTCAGGAAATTTTCCCCAGTGCCCATGTGTTCTAGACTCTTCCCCACTTATTCTTCTGTTAGTTTGAATGCATCTAGTCTGATGTGGATGTCCTTGATCCACTTGGACTTAAGCTTTGTAATTGGTAATAAAAATGGATCGATTTGCATTCTTCTACATGCTGACCTCCAGTTGAACCAGCACCATTTGTTGAAAATGCTATCTTTCTTCCATTGGGTGATTTTAGCTCCTTTGTCAAAGATCAAGTGACCATAGGTGTGTGGGTTCATTTCCGGGTCTTCAATTCTGTTCTACTGATCTATTTGCCTGTCTCTGTACCCATACCATACAGTTTTTATCACTATTGCTCTGTAATACTGCTTGAAGTCAGGGATGGTAATTCCCCAAGAAGTTCTTTTATTGTTGAGTATAGTTTTCACTATCCTGGGTATTTTGTTATTCCAAATGAATTTGCAAATTGCTCTTTCTATCTCTATAAAGAATTGAGTAGGAATTTTGATGGGGATTGCATTGAAACTGTAGATTGTGTTTTGGTAAAATGACCATCTTTACTATATTAATCCTGCCAACCCATGAGCATGGAAGATCTTTCCATCTTCTGAGGTCTCACTTAATTTCTTTCTTCAGAGACTTGAAGTTCTTGTCATACAGATCTTTCACTTACTTGGTTAAATTCACACCAAGATATTTTATGTTATTTGAGATTTTGTGAAGGGTATCATTTCCTTAATTTCTTTCTCTGCCTGTTTATCCTTTGAGAAAAAGACTACAGATTTGATTGAGTTAATTTTATACCCCGACACTTTGCTGAAGTTGTTTATCAAGTTAAGTAGTTCTCTGGTGGAACTTTTGGGGTCACTTAAGTACACTATTATATCATCTGCAAAAAAAGAAAACTGGAAAGATCAGTAATTCAAGGCCCATATCTAAACATAGTAAATCAATATATGGCAAATGAGTAGCTAACATCAAACTAAATGCCGAGAAACTTGAAGCAATCCCACTAAAATCAGGAACTAGACAGACTGCCCACTCTCTCCCTACTTATTCAATATAGTACTCGACGTCCTAGTCAGAGCAATCAGACAGCGAAAGGAGGTCAAAGGGATACAAATTGGAAGTGAATAAATCAGAATATCATTATTTACTGTTGATCTTGGTGTTCAGTTCAGCAAGTCTCCTATGCCAATGAGTACACGGTGACTTCTATTTCTTCTACAATCTTTTAGTCTATCCCAGTTTTATATGAAGGTCTTGATTCATTTGCAGCTGAGTTTTGTGCAGGGTGGTAAGTATGAAGCTATTTAGAGTCCTCTTCATAACCATCCACTTTGAATGCTGTGTTTTTCCATGGTGTATTTCTTGCTTTTTGTTGTTGTCATTGTTGTTGTTGTTGTTTTTGATCAAATATCAGATGTACTTAAGTATGGCAATTTATTTTGAGGTCTTCAATTTGATTACATTGATCTACATGTTTTTTTTTTCTTTTACTGCCAATGCTCTGCATGCTGTTTCTATATAGCTCTGTAGTAGATTTGAAACCTTGGACAGTGATATCACCTGCAGATCTCTAATTATTCAGGATTCTTTGACTTTTCTTGTTTTGTATTTTTATACAAAGCTGAAAATTGTCTTTTCATGATCTGTGAAGAATTGCATTGTAATTTCATGGGGGTCGTATTGAATATATAGATGACTTTTGATAGCATGGCCATTTTACCATATTTTCGATGATTGATGAATGATAAAGGATATCTTTACATCTTCTGATATATTCTTCAATTTCTTTTTCAGTGTTTTAAAGTTTTATTTGCTCTAATAGTGTTGCCCATGATATTTATATTATTTTAGACTTCTTTCAAAGGTGTTATTTCCCTAATTTCTATCTCAATTCATTTGTCATTTATGAAATCATGCTGTCGATTAGTATAAGTTAATTTTTACAGCTATAGAGGTTTCCTCATGGAATATTTAGGGTCACTTGTGAAACTGTCAAACTCTATATGGGATAGCATAGGCATAATTTATAAAACAAAGCACTAGATGGCAACATAGTCTATTTAGAAATATTTACATGTGCATAGAATTAGTCATCTGTATACACTTTATTTAAAGTCAGTAGTTAACAAAGTAAAATGTTATCATATTTTAAAAATTTAACAATATATACAAGTAAATTTCAGATATACTGTGTAAAGAACACAAAAAACATCTCATTTATTATTTAATTAAAATACAGATAATTCTTTGTCCATCTCCATTTCTTTGTGATTCCCTGTCAATCATAGAACTACCAGGAACACCACAGCTATTATACTTTGCTTGGATGTGAGTAAGTTACATGTGCCTCCTTCCCTTTCTCCTCTCTGGTATCTCTAGGAAAACCTTTGACTGCTATTCTTGCCCACTTCTGCCATGCATTACAACTTAAGCTTACCTCTATCCTTTGGGGACCTCTCCCTCTTGGTATGAAGACAGGATCAACATAATTCTTTCTTTCTGCCTTCTCATACCTTTCTGTCTATGCCATATTTATTTCTTTGTAGCTTTTACTAGGCTAGCTCCTAGGCAAGTATCTATTGTATGTTTCAATCTCTTTTCCTAAGCTGTCTCTATTCTTTTATGACTAGGATGTAATACAGTTATGAACGTGTGATCCCCCAACACTCCAACATTAGTCTCCTTCCCATACCTGCTAGCCTATCAACCACACACCAATTGCATTACTTGGGACTACCTGGGTTCCCAGTCCAAAGTTCCAACAAGGAGGTGTCAAACTTTTTGGAGACAGAACTAAAAATCCCAAAGTAGCCCCTAGACTAAAAACCAAACACCATTCTGCTGATCCACAACATATCAGATTGTAGGAAGAGCAGCCAAGCTAACAATTACTTTTAAAATGCAAAACAATATATCCACAACAGACACTGTAAAGATCATAACCCTAGATATCTAAATCCCATTGCAGAACCACAAACATGAAAATCAGTGACAATATGTCTTCTCAAGAAACAAGTGCACTGTTGTAATAACCACCGCACAAAACAATCTCACTGAAGCACAGCACAGTAGCCTCTATGACTATATCTGAAGATCTTCAGGAAGATTTGGCAAATGCCTTAATAAAGATTATGGAAACAGAGAAAAGGTAAATTAAATACTGAAAATATTCCAAGAAATAGCAATAGAATTTAAAGTAAATAGACTCTGAAGACAAAATTCCAACTGAAATAAAATTTGAAATGAAAAACTCAGAAAATCAAACAAAAAGCTCAGAGGAAAACTTTACCCATAGAGAGACATTCGTGGAGAATAGAATTTCATGGCTGGAGGATAAGGGAAAGTACATGGATAGTTTGGACAAGGAAAATATTAAATCTAAAATATATCTAGGAACAAAGCATCTAGGAAACATGAGACCTATGAAAGAGTAAAACCTACAAATATTAGGTATAAAGAAAGAGAAGAAAGCCAGGTCAAAGACAAATAAAACTCCTTTTATTTTTTTAATTTATATTATTCTCCTATATAATACTTGACATCAACGGGGTATTCTCCCTCTCTTATTCCCAGCACACTCCCACACCTCACTTCTTCAAAAATAAAGACATAGTATGTACTTACATGTAAGTGGGCATTAGCTGTTGACTACAGGATAATCACACTGCAATCCACAAATCAAAGAAGTTAAATAAAGAGGAGACCTCTAGGGGGGACAGGTGGATCTCCTTGGAAACTAGAAATAGAATAAATTTTGTGCGTGGTCCAAGGATAGATTTGGATGAAAACAGGACAGATAAGATGAGAGAGGGAGAGACAGATGCAGAGAATACAGAGAGAGATGACTGAAACAGGTGATCCTTTTGGGAGGGGATGTGATTTGGTGCAGTGGAATCTTACTGAACTCTATGAGGTTGACTCTAGTGAGGATTTCTAGTTATGGAGGATACAGAGCATGAACCAGTCATCTTCTATAACCAGGCCAGGTTTCCAGGGTTGGAACTAATACAGCCTTCAATTCACTAAATATACAACCCATGATTTGTTCTTTCTGCAAGATACTCTGGGGCAGCAGTGACTCAGAGCCTGTGGAAGTAACCTACCAATGACTGGTGTGTCCTAAGGCCCATACAAACAGGGAGCCCATGCCCAACACTGCAAAGTCTATAAAACACTTTAAACAAAATCATGCAAGATATTTTCCCAAATCTAAAGAAAGGGATGCCGATATAGTTGCAAGAGATATTTAAACACAAAATACTCCAAAACAGAAGGAGAAAAAGAGACCTGTCTATGATATATAATCATCCAATACCAAATAACAGAAAATAAAAAAATATATTAAAAGTTGCAAGGGAAAAACTTCTACTCACTTATTATGGCAGTTCCATTCAAATAATGCAAGACTTTTCAACAAAGAGTTTGAAAGTAGTCAGGAGCATTGGATAGATGTTCCACAAGCTCTGTAAAACCACAGTTTCCAGCTGAGACTAATATATACAGCCAAATCATCAATCACAATGGAAGGAGGAATAAAATATTTTGTGATAAAAACATATTGAATAAATTTATGTATACTAATATGGTTATGCAAAGGACACTTGAAGGAAAGTACTATTCTGAAGGGAAAAGGATGTCAGCAATAATTTATCCCAGAGTAGATAATCTAACAAGCAAAACAAACATAAAAACAATTGAAAAATAAAAGATTAAATTAAAGCAGCACCAAAACAAAGGGACAGAAATTAATGACACAGCTCAATAATAATGGTCTCAAATCTGCAATTGAAAGGTGCAAGAACCCCTTTTGTAAGCATACCACAGCCTCAGCAATAGCATTAGGCCCTGCCCCACCTCCACCCCAGAGCTGAATCACATGACTGCCCTCCGAAAGACCTAACAAGCTGCTGAAAGAGTCAGATATAGATATTTACACCCAATTAATGGACAGAAGCTGCTGACTCCTGTGGTTGAATTAGGAAAAAGCTGGAGGAGGCTGAGGAGGAGGGTGATCCTGTAGGAGGACCAGCAGTCTCGATTAACCTGGACCCCCGAGATCTCTCAGACACCGGGCCACCAACCAGGCAACATACGCCAACTGATATGAGCCCCCGATCACGTATACAGCAGAGGACTGACAGATCTGGACTCAATCAGAGAAGATACACCAAACCCTCACAAGATTGGAGGCCCCAGGGAGTGGGGAGGTCTGGTAGTATGGGAGATGGTGGGTGAGGACATCCTTGTGAAGACAGGGGGTGGGGTTGACTTGGATGTGGAACAGTCAAAGAGTGGACTGGGATGGGCATAAAATCTAGAGTGTAAAAATAAGATTTTAAAATAATAATAATAATAATTATTATTATTATAATGACACAAAGCCATAGATTAGATTAAGAAACAGAATCTAACAGGATCTTCTGCCTCTCAGAAACAAATCTAAGCATCAAGGATGGGTATTGTCTTAGATAAAAGGATGTAAAAAATTATTCTCAGGAAACAGAACCAAGAATCAAACCTATGTAGCTACTTTAACATTTGACAAAATGGACTTCAATGCAGAACTAATCAGAAGAGAAGAAGAAGAATACTACATGTCATAATTAAAGAAAAATTCACAAAGAATACATGTAAATGGTTTTATGCAAATACAGGGGCAGCCAATTTAACAAAAAATACTATGTATAACAGTACATATTAATACTATCTTAATGAAAATTTGTTTACTTCCATAGACCCAGTAGACAGGTCATCCAAACAAAAATATAACAAATAAAATATGAAATTGAATGATATAAATCAAAGGAGCCAAATAATCACCAAGACATCAACAATTTCTTCAAAATTGGCCACATATTATGATACAAAGTACATCATAACAGATGTTGGAATATTGAAATAACATTCCTCATTGTATCTTATCTGCCCATCCTTGATTTAAGCTGGATATTAATAAAAGAAGTAGCAGACAGTACACAAACTCATGGAAACTAAACAATTCACCACTGAATGCAAATTGTGATAATACCTAAATTTTGAAGGAAACTACAAATATTTTAGATCAGAATGATAATGATTACAGAATGATAACTATCTGCAAACCTATGGTACCAATGAATGCAATTTAACAAGGCAAGTTCCAAGCAGAAAGTGAGTGCTTATATCAAAAATCTGGAGCAGCATGCCAAATGAATAATTTAATGATGTGCTTGAAACATTAAAAGAACATACAGAAGAGCAGCCAAAAGTAGTAGAAATAATTACAGAATTGGACTCCTAATAAAAAGCAGTGAAATAGGAAGTGAGAAAGAGATAGAGAACTGATAATTAATAAATTTATTTACCTCCAAAACAGACAAAAATCAGAAATTGCATGATTAACTCACTAGATACAAAAAATTATTTTAGCAAAACAAATTCTTTCCTAAGAAAATTTGTGGATATGAGAAATGTATTTCAGCAAAGGAAAGACAGTTTATAGCAGGGCCACAGACAACACAATGATGAAGAGAAGAAAGTCAAAGCATTTGTAATAAAGTCAGGAATATAAATAAAATATTTATTCTTCCCATCACTTTTCAATATAATTCTTGAAATCTTAGAATACTAAGAAACCAAAAAGACTTAAATGTCATACATACAGGAAATGAAAAAGTCAGTTTATCTTTCTTGGCAGATAAAAAATAATACATGTAAAACTCAGAAGATACCATTAAAAACTTCTACAGATAATAACACTTTCAACAAAGGAACAGCACACAATATTAACACACAAATATCAGTAGTTCTCCTACACACAAACAGCAAACATAGTTACAAAAAAATAAAGGAAATGATACACTTTACAGTATCCTCAAAAATTATATATTGTGGCATAAAAATGATGAAGCAAGTGAAAGACTTAGAAAATTAAATCCTTAAGACAATAAGAAAAATTGAAACAGATATCAAAGGACAGTTCTCCCATATTCACAGGTCAGTGGGATTGATATAAGAATGACCATCTTACAATAAGCAATTTCCATTAAAATTGCAACAAAATTCTTCACAGAAATTGCAAAAATGTTTAAAGGTCATATGGAAAATTCTCTTCTCCCTGCCTCATCTTCTTTCTTCCTTCATAATCTATACCAATTACCTGTCATTTATTTACAGGTTAGTATGAATATATGAGGAATTATGTGTTTGATAGTATCTCCTTATAAAATATAGCTCTTACCATTGAATAAAATATCAGAAGAATAATTAATAATTCAAATATTTTGGTCCTTCCCTTATATTCCATCTCCTCCTCCTCACCTGTTCCTACTAACTTCTTCATCAATACACTGTGCCTCCTCTCCCCTCTGCTCTTTTGCCCCCCTTTGCTTTCATTCTTCCTTCCTTCCCACCTACATAACTTTTTTGCTCTCCTCTTTACTTCCATCACCTCTTCCTTTTTCCCCTGTGTAACTTCACTCCATTCTTAAAGCAAACATGAAATGCATTGAAAATATTTGTTCTGTTCCACTTCCCTCCTTTTCACTCCATTCTACTCGGTCTACACTGTCTTTAAATAATTCCTTCTGTCTTTCTGGTCAGTGTTCTAGACAGTGATAATTCCATTGAATTTTGAGCTGTTTCAGCTCAACGGAGTTAGAGTTTTTAATTTGAAATAGTTGAGACAGTGTCTTCAACAAATGGTGTAGTTCAAACTATATGGTTTTCTGTAGAAGAATATAAATAGATCCACATATACTACCATGCATAAAACTCAAGTTCAAGTGGACCAAAGACTTCACCATGAAATCATATATCCTAACTCGACAGAAGAGAAAACGAGGGATACCTTTTAAAGCATTGGCACAAGAGAAGACTTTCTGAACAAAATACCAGTTGAGAAAGTACAGGCATTAAGAGCAACTATTAATAAATGACTCCTCATGAAAATGAAAAGCCTCTCTAAGGCAAAGGACACAATCAATGCAAGAAAGCTACAGCCTGCAGAATGGGAAAAGGGTACTTATCAACCCCACATCCAAAATATATAAAGAACTCAACAAACTAGATATCAGAAAATGAGTATTTCAATTAAAAATTGGATATAAATCTAAACAAAATATTCTCAATAAAAGAATCTTAAATGTCTGAGAAAAACTTAGAAATGTTCAACAACCTTTATCAACAGGTAAATACAAATCAAAACTACTTGGAGATTTCCTCTTATAACTGTCAGAATGGCAAGGATCAATAACACAAGTGACAGCTTATGACTCTGTGGACTTGAAACATGAAGAACTATAAAACTCAAAAAGGCACTTTCTTAGAAAGTTGGGAATCAATCTATTTCAAACCGAGCTCTACTAATCTTGGGCATAGCCAAATAAAGGTCTTTTCTTCCATAAGGACACTTGCTCTGTCACATTCATTGCTGCTCTATTCATGATACCAGAAACTGGAAAAAAAAGTAGATGTCCCTCATCAAAAAGAAAGAAAAATGGAAATGTGATATATTAACACAAAAGTATTATTTAGCTTAAAAAAACAACAACAACATCATGAAATGTGAAAGCAAATGGATGGATCTAGAAATCTTAAGTGATATAACTGAGACTCAGAAAAACAAAAATGATAGGTATTCACTTATAAGTGGATACTAGCCATTATGTAAATGATGAACAACTTAAAATCTAGAGAACGAAAGAGGTTAGGTAAAGGGGAAGGTTCTAATTTGTGCACCTATTTGCCTCTGGAAGGGATAAATAAAATAGATTTTAAAGATATTCTGGGGCTGAGTGGTTACAGAAACAGGGCCACAAGGTATAGAGAAGACGTCATGGAAGAGAGAGAGGAAGTACAGATAGTGGGAACTGGAGACCGTTAGAGATGGTGGTAGAACTTTTTGTATTCACTTATGCTGTTGGCCAAGTGAACTCATGAAAATCTTGAAGCAACTCAGGCTGAAAAAAGAACCGCTCTCAAACTGACAAAGGAGCCCCACAGATGAGTACAACTTCCCATGCAATCCACTGAACTTATGGAAAAGTCCAGCTGCTGTGCCTACATGAGCCTTCACCCTATGTTTTAGAGATTTGATGAGAGAAGATACACTGCAGGCTACCGAAAACCAAACCAAACAAACAAAAACAAACAAAACAAACAAACAAAAAACAACCACGAATAACATGGACTCCAATCCAGCCCCAAAATTATTAACCTATAATCTGTACTACCTAAGAATATGCTAAGGCAGTAGAGACAGATCTTGTAGGAATAGCAAACCAATGTCTGATTTTGACTTAAATCCCACTCAAAAAGGAGGAACCTGGACCTGATAATGCTTGGGTAACCAAGAGCCAGAGAAAAATGACCCAAAAAGCAAGATAAAACAAACACTACTAAACCCTAGAAAGAACAAGAAAGTAACCTTTCAGCAATCCAAAAGAAGATAGCCACACAAACATAAGTCCATGACTGACAACAAAAATAACAGGAAATAACAATTATCCCTTAATATATCTTAACATCAATAGACTCAAATCCCCAATAAAAAGACATAGGCTAACTGACAGTTTAGGACCCTGCATTTTGCTGCATCAGGAAACACAACTCAGTGACAAAAAGAGGGTAAAAGGCTGGAAAAAATTCCAAGCAAATGGATCCAAGAAACAAGCTGATGTAGCCATTTTAGATATTAAATAAAATCGAATTTATCCAAAATTTACCAATAAAGATAAGGAAGGACACTTAATACTCATCAAAGGAAAATCCACCAAAATGAACTCTCAATTCTGAACGTCTATGCGCCGAATGTAAGGGAACCCACATACATAAAAGAAACTTTACTAAAGCTCAAAGAATACATTGCATCACACACAACAATAGTGGGAGACTTCAACACCCCACTCTCATCAATGGACAGATCATGGAAATAGAAACCAAAAAAAGACACATAGAAACTAACAGAAGGTAGAAACCAAATAGATTTAACAGATATTTATAGAACATTTCACCCTAAAACAAAAGAATATACCTTGTTCTCAGCATCTCATGGTACCTTCTCCAAAATTGACCATGTAATCTGTCACAAAATAGAACTCAACAGATACAAGGAGATTGAAATAATTCCATGCATGCTATCAGATCACGATGGACTGAGGTCGTTTTTAATAACAACAAAAACTAAAGAAAGCCCATATGTGCATGGAAGCCAAACAACACTCTACTCAATTAAATACTTTTTAGAATTTAATGAAAATGAAGGCACAACATACCCAAACTTATGGGACACAATGAAAGCAGTGCTAAGAGTAAAACTCATAGCTCTGAGGAGTAGAGGGCAGGAAATAGTCAAACTCTGAGCTGAAATCAAACAAGTAGAAACAAAAAGAACTACACAAAGAACTAAACCAGAAGCTGGATCATTGAAAAAATCTACAAGATAGATAAACCTTGGGAAAGTATCCAAATTAACAAAATCAGAAGTGAAAGAGAAACACAACAAAAGAATCTGAGTAAATTAAAAAAAATTACCAGATCCTACCACAAAAGCCTATATACTCAACAAAACTGGAAAATCTGGAAGAAATGGACAATTTTCTAGTTAGGTAACTGGTAGAAAAGTTAAATCAGGATCAGATCTAAAGAGTCCCATAACCGCAAAAGAAATAGAATCAGTCGTTAAAAGTTTCCCAACCAAACAAAAGCCCACCACCAGAAGGGTTTAGTGCTGAATTCTATCAGAATTTCACAGAAAACCTTATACCAATCCTCTCCAAACTATTCCATAAAGTAGAAACAGAAAAAACACTACCCAATTCATTCTTTGTAACCACAATTATACTTATACCTAAACCACATAAAGACTTACAAAGATAGAGAATTTCAGACCAATTTCCCTCATGATATAGATACAAAAATACTCAATAAAAATTCTCAAAAACTGAACCCAAGAATACATCGAAAGTATTATTCATCATGATCAAGTAGGCTTCATTCCAGGAATGCAAGGATGATTCAATATATGGAATTCCATCAACTTAATCCACTATATAAACAAACACACACACACACACACACACACACACACACACACAAACACACACACAGATAAAAACTCCAACATGATCGTCACATTAGATGCTGAGAAATCATTTAACAAAATTCAACACCCATTCATGATAAAATCTTGAAAAGATCAGGAATTCATGGCCCATATTTAAACATAGTAAAAGCAATATGCGGCAAACCAGTAGCTAACACCAAACTAAATGGAGAGAAACTTGAAGCAATCCCACTAAAATCAGGGTCTAGACAAGACTGCCCTGCCCACTCTCTCTAACTATACAATATAGTACTTGAAGTCCTACATAGAGCAATTAGAAAGCAAAAAAGAAGTCAAAAAGATAGAAATGGCAAAGGAAGAAGTGAAAATATCACTATTTGTAGATGATATTATATTATACTTAGCTGACCCTCAAAATTCTACCAGAGAACTTCTACAGCTGATAAACAACTTGAGCAAAGCATCTGGGTATAAAATGAACTCAAACAAATCATTAGACCTCCTCTACAAGAGCATCCAATCTCCAAGGAAAGAAATCAAAGTGCTCAGAAATTGGAAAGATTTACATTCTCATGGATTGACAGAATTAATATAATAAAAATGGCTATCTTGCTAAAAGCCATATAGAGATTCAATGCAATATCCACCAAAATTTCAACTCAATTTCTCATAGAGTTAGAAAGAACAATTTGAAAATTCATTTGGATTAAAAAAAAAAAAAACGGGATAATGCAAAAAGTATTCTAAACAATGAAAGAACTTCAGGGGAATCACCATCTCTGACCTCAAGCTGTATTACAGAGCAATCATGATAAAAAAAAAAACTGTAGGATATTAGTACAGAGACAGGCAGATAGAACAATGAAATATAATTTAAGACCTAGAAATTAACCTATACACCTATGGTCACTTGATCTTTGACAAAAGAGCTAAAACAATCCAATGGAAGAAAGACAGCATTTTCAACAAATGGTCCTGGTTCAACTGGAGGTTAGCATGTAGAAGAATGCAGATCGATCCATTCTTATCACCCTGTACAGAGCTTTAGTCCAAGTGGATCAAAGTCCTCCACATGAAACCAGATGCACTGACACTGAACGGAAAGTGTGGAAGAGCCTTGAACATATAGGCACAGGGGAAACTTTCTTTAACAGAACACCAATGACTTATTATCTAAGATCAAGAATGGATAAATTGGACCTGATAAAATTGCAAAGCTTGTGTAAGGCAAAGGGCACTCAATAGGACAAAGCCACAACCAGCAGATTGGGAAAAGATCTTTACCAATCCTACATCAGATAAAGGGTTCATATTTAATATATACAAAGAACTCAAAAAGTTATACTCCAGAGAGCCAAATAACCCTATTAAAAAATGGGGTACAGTGGTAAACAATTCGCAGCTGAGGAATATTGAATGACTGAGAAGTAACTAAAGAAATATTCAACATTGTTAGTCACCAGGGAAATGCAAATCAAAACAACCCTAAGATTCCACCTCAAACCAATCAGAATGGCTTAGATGCCCCAAAGTATAACAAGGACATATGTGCACTATGTACATAGCAGCCTTATTTATAATAGCCAGGAGCTGGAGAGAACCCAGATGTCTTTCAACTGAGGAATGGATAAAGAAAATGTGTTATATTTACACAATCAAGTACTACTCAGCTATTAAAAACAATGACTTCATGAAATCCTTTGGCAAAAAGAAGACTCTAGAAAATATCCTGAGTAGGACAACCCAGTCACAAAAGAACACACACAGTATACACTGACTGATAAGTGAATATTAGCCCTAAGGCTTGGAATAGCCAAGATTCAATTCACAGACCATATGAAGCTCAAGAAAGCAGTCCAAAATGTGGATGAATCAGTCCTTCTTAGAAGGGCGATCAAAGTACTTATGGGAGGAAATACAGGGCAATGAGTGGAGCAGAGACTGAAGGAAAGGCCATCCAGAGACTGCCTCACCTGGGGATCCATCCCACATACAGACACCAAACCCAGTTACTATTGCTGATGCCAAGAAGTGCTTGCTGACAAGAGCCTGATATAGCTGTCTCCTGCAGGCTCTACCAAAGCCTTACTGATCCATAGTAAGATGCTTGCAGCTAACCATCAGACTGAGCATGGGGACCGCAATAGAGGAGTTAGAGAAAGTACCGAAGGAGCTGAAGGGTTTTTTAACCCCATAGGACATGAACAACCATACCAACCAACAAGAAACCCCAGAGCTCCCAGTGACTAAACCAGTAACCAAAGAGTACACATGGGGGAACCCTTGGCTCTCCCTTCACATGTAGCAGAGAATGGCGTTGTCCTTCAATAGGTGTAGAAGCCCTTCTTCCTCTGAAGCTGCTTTCCCCCTGTGTAGGGGAACACCAGTGTGTTGAGGTGGAAGTGGTTGGGTGGGAGGGGGAACATCCTCATAGAATTAGGGAGAGGGGTTAATCGGGAAAGGGGATAACACGTGAAATGTAAATACATAAACTATCCAATAAAAAGTGCAATTAACATTCACAGTGCCCATCTTTAAAAAAATCAATAAAATGATTTCTATTGAGATTCTGGTGTACTCATAAATGAATGCCTTATCCATTCATCATCAGTGAGGCTTCCTCTGGGACAGAAGAGAATAAAGGCAGAGAATCACAGCCGGACATTGTTTGGAGAGAGAGTCTAAACTGGATGTGTTCATCAAATCATAGCCCTAAGGGCTCTGTTAACTCTGTGATATCCAAGGTGGAAGGGAACCAGAGGGAAGGGAGAACTACAGGGGAGTGAGATCCTCTAAACCAAGGTGTATATGAGCTCACAGAGACTGAAGCAGAAGCATCCCAGGTCCTTGCATATCTATTGTGGTTACTAGCTTAGAGTTGCTGTGGGACTCCTAACTCTGAAAATGAGTGGACCTCTGACCGCTGTGCCTGCTCTTACAGGTCCTTGCCTACAGTTGGACTACTGTGTCCAAATTTGAAAGGATCATTTTTGCTTTACCTATTATAACTTCTTTAGAAATTTTTGGTTTTATCTGTTAGGAGCCTTCTCTTTTCTAATGAGAGACAAAAATGGGGTGGGTTCAGAATGGAGAATGGGTGGGGAAGAATGTGGAAAGAAAAGAGAGGAAAGTATATCCAGGATTTATTGTACGAGAAAGAAATCTATTTTCAATAAAAGAAAAAATAAATTTTATAAGATGAAGTAAACAAAAAGAAATTGCTCAGCTTACAATTACAAAAACAAAATAAAATAAGATTAAACAAAGCTACCATACCTAAATTGAGCAAAATAGAGCAACAGAAGATAAGGAACCCAATAGAAGGCATGAGAATTAGAAGCCCACTTATTCTTGCATTCTGGACTACCACATAAACTATAAGCAGGAAGCCATGGCATATATATAGCAGATCTGGTGCAGTTGCATTCATGCCCTGTGTATGTTTTCTTGTTCTTTGTATCTTCATATGAGCTTTAATCACATTTTTAAAGGGTCTTGGGTTCTTTTTTCTTCTCATTTTTATTTTCTAGTCTAGTTTGGCTGTTACATTTGTTTGTTCAGTACCATCCTTCCCTTTGGCTTCTTGACTCTTTCTGCCTCCTCAATGAAACTTTAGTTGAAATTATTTTTAAAGTGAATGTCTTTTCATATTTTAAAATCTATAATTATAGAGTGATATTCTAATTCTTTTATTACCGAGTTGTAAACTGTTAAAACCGTTTTTTCTGAAACTCTGATGCATGCAATTTTGATGAACTTTTGTTTGTAGAGATTTTATCTTGAACACCCTAAGACATATTATAGTAAATAAAAATAAATAAACTGTTAAGGGATCTCTAACTTGCACATAATTGGTTCCTAGAGTAACGACATAAAACTATCTTAGAGGATGTGATAAGGTCACTAGTGTAAACATTCTTTGTCATCCTATTACTCAAACCACAGTGCACAATTTCTTGTATCAAAACTTCATTGTTAGTGCAGGCTGACAGGAACCGGATGTAGATCTCTCCTGAGAAACACAGCCAGAATACAGCAAATACATAGGTGAAAGCCATCAGCAAACCACTGAACTGAGAATGGGACCCCTATTGAAGAAATCAGTGAAAGAACTGGAAGAGCTTGAAGGGGCTTAAGACCCCATATGAACAAGAATGTCAACCAACCAGAACTTCCAGGACTAAGCCACTACCCAAAGACTATACATGGACTGACCCTGGACTCTGACCTCATAGGTAGCAATGAATAGCCTAGTAAGAACACCAGTGGAAGGGTAAGCCCTTGGTCCTGCCAAGACTGGTGGTAATGGGGGGGATGATGGGGAGGGGACACCTATATAGAAGGGGAGGGAGAGGGGTTGGGGGGATGTTGGCCCAGAAGTCGGGAAAGGGAATAACAATCGAAATGTAAATAAGAAATACCCAAGTTAATAAAGATGGAAAAAATGTTAAATTTAAAAAAATTCATTGTTCTTAAGCAGTACATCTCAATATTCTGAAAATTCTATTACATGCCTTGGTCAAAAAGTGAAGTTTGAACATGTAGATCGATGTTGGAATGTTATATTCATATGGACTTCAACTTGATTTTGGAGCTTGGATACAGTAAACAAATGGAAAGGAGATCAGTATTATATTCAGTATCATCTGAATGTTGACTTTTATGAAGTAAGGAGGATTTCTTTTTTGCTAAGTGGCTTAAGGTAGTGGTAAAGATTCTGCAGGATATTGGTAAAGATTCTAATGGTATATGTTTTAAACTCATCAATATAAATTGGGAGATGAAAACATGATCATTTAGGTTTCTGGGTGAATAAATAGAATTCTGATTTCTTTATCATCCTGTTCTTAGGTTCAAATCCAAGAGATTTTAGTTTGTTTAGATCCAGCTTCACTGCCAGATGCTTACTTTATTTCTCCTTTACATGCAGCAAACTTACCCTGGACACAGTGTTTCCAAAACCTAGGAGCTTCTAGGTCTGGTAATATTTAATATTGATAGGCTCATAAAGTATGTAAAAATCATTTTCCTAAAGAAGCAATTACTTTTAATTAATTTATTTACTATTACTTTTAATTAATTTATTTGCTTATCTGTTTATTTGTATTATGCAGTTTGGGTATTAGTAGGCTATCTAGCACTCAAATTTTGGATAAACAATTAAAACACTAATTTGAGCAGCAATATCCAACATAACTGTTTTTAGTTTAAAATTCATGATGAGGAAAAAAAGGATTTTAAACCAAGGTGTTTCATCATACCACATTCTGAGCACCACTTAACTGAAAGAATAGCTCCTAGTATTCAGTGGTGATTCATCTTGTGACTCAAGCCGAGTTGAGTCTTTTTCCTCTGAAACCTTACTGTCAGAACTACCTAACCTCTATGACATTTCAATGCCATTTGTCCTCTGTCAGTGACCCGTACCCATTAATTAAGAGTACTGATTTTCAAATTTTTCAGTAAAAGATGCAAGCAATTAAGGAAGGAGCCAATAACTAAGACAGCATGAGATGGGCTCAAATACTTCCAAAAATTTCATCAGATCCTGTGTTCACTGTAGGCTTAGATTTTTTTCCAAAACCTACTTTATTTAAGATTTTTAAACACTTCTAACCCTCTTCTAGTCCACCAAACAGAGGAAGGTGAGAAAAGCTTATAGGAAATGGTAGTTGTGGCCTTTCTAGGAGTTCCTTAGGTGTTGCCCCCTTCCTTGTCAGGAATCCAGTTCAATAGCAAACACCAAGCACAAATCAGTAGTAGAAGCACGATCCAGTAGAAATGCCAAGGCTATAATGAATTGGACAAAGTCAATGGAAGCAACAGGAATCAGCTGGAATACCAGGAGAATATCTTTGGTTCATTTTCCATACAAAGTGGAGACCAGTGAAGACCAGTGAAGCATTGGGTGGCAAATACTCTATGCCTGGGATCTATGCAAGATATTTCCAGTTCTCCCTGGCTTCTTCAGGCACATGAATGTGCAGCAGTTACCTGTTTGACTTCACTGTGTGTCTCTATGTAGGACTGTGCCTCTCTAGGAATTTTGTTGTGTGTTTCTGTCAGTTCTCTTGACTGGAGAAACAGATCCAAAGTAGAAAGGGGAGTGAGCCTTCAGAATACTACAGCCACAGTTGCCCCCAATGTTCACAGGGCAAAACAGGCTGCCTAATCTTGATGCTATTCACCCTTCTGGCAACAACTGTGGCTGCGAATTGTGGTAGGCTATTACTATTACTATGCACACTACGAAATACACACTGAGGTTTATGTTCTCTTCGCTACCAAAGGCATATTAATTGGATGACCCAAAATCTTCCTTTCTCATAAAAGCTGCAAGCCTTTATTAGCTTGTTGAAATTGTTTTCTATACACAATAGACAGCTTGGGAACCTTGCCAGTAGCTCCTAGCTCCCATGTTTATGCCCAAAGAGCAAGAATGAATCCTGCTGGAAAGTAGAAAGTTATTTAGGAGTATTTTCTGATGCAAAGGCACAGATAGAGTGACCAGTTCGGATCCCAATACCAAGGTAAAGGGGCATTAAATGCTATTGGAAGAATTAAAAGAGACAGCTAGAAAATTTATCAGCTGATTTAAGTTAGGTCAAGATACTCAAGGACTTCATAAATCACTCACTGAAATCTGGAAAGGCTCTGTAAGACATATTGAATAGTCACCCCCATACCCTCAGATGACACTGAAACAAGTATACCCTAATGTTGCTTTTGTCATCCAGTCATCCCGAGGCATAAAGAGAAATCCTAAGAAATTAGAATAATTTGAAGGAATGTATAAGATGCATTTTTTTTTATTGCTCTTAAGTATCACAAGAACTACGATGCAGCTGACAAAAGTCAGGGAAACTCAATTCTGTTGTGATTGGGGCCCTTGAGAAACTAAACGAGAGCAGGAATAGGGAAAACAGACCACCAGAAGGACTTCAGGGAATAGTCAGCATTGTTGGGTGGGTCCCTGGGTGCATATCTGTTGGAATTAGACGATTTATCCACAAATCAATTGGCTCCAGTGTGTAGATTGCATCCTTGATTCTCTGGGAACTTAGTAGGAATGTAGACTGCCAACAGAAGGCCTTTTAAGGCCTTTTAACATTCTCAGTTGTGCATCCTTGGGGTCATATACAAGTCTACAACTCAGAGGAAAGGCAGCAAATGCTTTGCCACAACCTAATTTCAGCCATCTTGCAAAGACCTGCAAATTTTCACTCTCTGATAAAACAAAGAAACAAACAAACAAGCAGCAGCAGCAGCAGCAGCAGGAACAGTAATAACAACAACAACCAGTACAGAAATTCCTACGGTGGCTTAATAATTTTGGCTATGGATAATGGGATTTGTTGGGATAGCCAAGTCCACTGTGGGTTTGCAGATTTTTGTGATGAACTGAAACTTAGTAGGGAGCATTTAAAGCCTTGAAAAAGGTCCTAATGTCTGCCCTAGCATGGCCCTCCCAGACATTACTAAGCCATTTCGCTTGTACATGGATATGGCCAGAGACACTGTCTAGGAGTCCTGAATCAAACCCTGAGACCCTAGAAGGAACTTACGGCATATCTGTCCAGGAGACTGTACCTGATTGAAATGGGATATTCAGTGTGTATGAGTAACATAGCTGCCACCACCACTTTTCTCATAAAAATATTTGACAAATCGACTTTAAGGCCTACACTGCTTCTGACAGCCTTGAACTCTGTTGAGACCTACTTGAGTGGTGGATAGCTGATGTCCCAGTGAACCAATCCCAGGCTCTGTATCTGGATCAATCCTGCATTCAGTTCACAAGACACCAGCTTCAACCCTGCCTGGGTTCAACCCTGTCACAGAAAGATCCTGTGAGTCCCTGAATAACTGTTTTATGATGAATGACCTGATCCAGTTTACCAGGAGTGATTTGGCTAACATCGCATCAAGGACACTGGACAGGATATTCTTCACAGATAGTGTGATGGCTATTTCTTGTTGTCAACTTGACTGCATCTGGAATAAACTACAATCCAGACATGGAGGGCATACATTTGATCCAGATCTTGAGGCATCGTACCCATGAAAAGCTTAGGCCCAGGCAAGGTAGAACATACTATTAATCCCAAGAGATGGAACAATTAGATCTCTGAGTTCAAAGCCAGGCAGGGACAAATCAAGTTCGGGATCCAGGCAAGGTGGTACACACCTTTAATCTGGGACACATTTCACTGGATGCCTATATAAGGAAAAAGGAAGAAGGAAAACCCTCATTTCCTCCCACTTGAGAGCACATCTGTTGAAAACTACTTCTTTAGGATTCCAGCTTATACAGAAGGGCAGCTGAAACAACTGGCCTCATGGGACTAAGCAACTACTAGTTTCTTGCTCTTGCATTCACAGCTGCTCACTTTTGGGTTAGTTGGACTGTAAACAATAAGTCATTACAATACATTCTCTCAATATATAGAGACATTCTACAAGTTCTGTGGTTCTAAAAAACCCTAACTTACATAGATGGGAATACTTTCTTCCAAGATGGGACAGTTAGGCAGGGTCAGTCGAGATGCCTTAAGACTATCTGAGCTCAATATTTAAACTAGGTATCTTTAGCTAAATGAACTGAACTTTTAGCTTTGATGTATGTACTGTGCTTGGAGAAATACAAGGTTATCACCATGCATGTGGAGAGCTGATATGCTTTCACCATGGCCCATATACAAAGGGCTCTATACAGGGGAAGAAAATTGCTAATCACAGTAGGAAAAGAAATAAAAATATAGAAGAAATATAATAAGATATTGTGTGAAGAGACACCACGACCATGGAAACTCTTATGAAAAACATATAAGGGGGGGCGGGCTAACAGTTTTAGAGGTTTATTCCATTATCATCATGGCAAGAAACAGTGGGGTACAGGAAGAAATAGTACTGGAGAGAGATCTGAGGGTTCTCATCTTCTCCAGGCAGAAAAAAGAGACAGTGTACCATGCTGACTGTAGCTTGAGCGTAGGAGACCTCAAAGCAACCCCAAAATGACATATTTCCTCCAACATGGCTACACCTACTTTAGCAAGGCCATACTTCCTAATGACGTCCCTGCCTATAGGTCAAGCATTCAAATACAAGAGGCTATTGGACCATACCTATTCAAACTACCACAGACTCTTAGCCACTTTGGAAACTATCTGGTTATGCAAGAGGGTACCCATCATCCTTTTAATAGGATACAAAAAAGAAGTCTTCTCCAGGAGCCAGAGTCAACAGAGCAGCTGCATTTTCTGCCTGGGAAGTACCTCAGAATAAATCAGATTATTCCATGTATTGGTAAGTCTTACCTGACAGTTCAGAATGTAGCTGAGAATGAGATCAGTTGTGTGAAACAAGAACTGGATAAGTAGGAAAACTCAAAATGATGGATGCTGCAAAACTAGAAAGGTAAATAGTTTTGAATCTTTACTAAGACACTCGCCCAAGAGCCACAGAGACTGCTGAACTCAGATCCAGTCACTATGTTCCAAATTGTAAAGCCTAATTAAGTCATCACTTTTAGATGTGTCAGGTATACTAAGATCCTTCTACTCAAAAGTGGAAGAAAAATCCCATAAGGGATCTGGGATGGAGCAAATAGATGTCCAAAACATTGGGAGTGGGGCTTCACTGAAATCTGAACTACTACTGGTTTAGTCTATAAATATTTGCTGGTGTCTCAGGATGGGGCAAAGCACCCCACTACAACAGGGACTGCTACAATATTTAATGGAAAATACCTCAGGAAATAATTGTTAGCTATGGATAGCTAATAAAATTTACTCCTGTCCATAGAACAACTAGAGAATATGTCAGTACAAGACAGTGTGGAAGTTCCTTGACTTTGTGTTTCTGTTGAAAACACAAGGTTTAACTAAGGTTGGTCTCCTTGATAGAGATGTCTGTAAAAAATTACCCATATCTCTTCTAAGAATCCAAGGTCAAGATATCTTAGCTAATTCAACATAGTTTCTGTTAAAATACCTGCTTGTGCAGAACACTTTCTAGCTAACTGCTTATCTTCACTTCTGTTAAAGTGCTTGCTTAAGCAAAGAGCTCTCCCAACTTAGCTGCATATCAAAATGCCAGAACATTGTTTTTGCCTTCAAACCCCTGTGCTCTGGACTTTAGGTGTTACATTTAGGTCTGAATATGTGATGTAGTCCCTGCAGGCTGGAAGAAGACTCACAATAAGCTATAAACTGAATTGGAGTGGTCATCTCTAGTGAGTTTCCCATAATAGTTTCTTCTTCTACACTGTAACTCCATGATCATGAACTCTACTCCCCTGACTATAAGCCCAGTTAAATGCTTTCCTTTTTAAATTTGTCATGTTTTTGGTGTATTGTAACAGCAATAGAAAAATAACTCAGAGAATAGTGTATTGCCCAGAGAATTTAAAAGCAGCACACTGGCTGTTAACTTGTCTCTTCGATATGCACTATAACTGAAAGATATGATCCTGTTTCTGAAGTAACCACACACTTTTCACTGCAAGATATAGAAAAAATGATCCTTATTTTTTAACTTTCTTTTTCTGTCCAGAAACTACTCTCCCTGATGTTGAAGCTAGGCAGTATACTTTCGGATGGCTAACTTTCATAATGTCAAAAAGTGCCATGCAAGCTAATGGGGGTGGGGGCAAGGCATTGATGCTTTTATTCACTTCTGAATGGACCCTGTATGCTACAATTCTGATCATCTAAACAAGATGTATTTATTGATACAATAGCTTCATGAATGTTATAGAACATACAGCAGCTCTCCAAATTCAATTCTGTGCCACAAGAAGTAATTCTTACCTAGTAACCTGGTCAAAGTTCTGAGGCTAAGGAGGTCACATTCAAGGGGCAACTTACTACTATCCCTTTGCTAAATGGTCATATATCAGTAGCCATCTAGGAAGGGCTAAAGGCATGCAAGTAAGTTTTCTGACCCACCACTTTGCATGGCTTTGATGTTTAGGCTCTGAATTGCAGGGCTTTCAGAGATTTTTGTCCCTGAAATCCTTTTTGTTAATTATATGCGTTTTTGTCACTATTACACAGCCTAATGATTCCTAAACATTAGCCCACCCCATTTGGCAGATTTTCTGCAGATCAATGAAGATGTACTATTATGTAGAAATGCTGCTTAGACAAAACGATGATTTAATAATTCCTGATAATGATTTTATAGAATTCCTGAATTTATACAAGTAATTTCTAGCTCTCTGAAAAGCTGCAAATAGAGCTCTGTAAACCTTCATGTGTCACAGGCTATTCACACTAGGATAAGAATGCAAGCTTGGAACAGATTTATGACCAAGGAAAAACATTCATTGTAGGTCAGGTTCAAGAATGAGTCCATAGGTGTGCACTATGATGAAGCAAGGCCATGTGAAACTGTTGCTCTGAACTTATAATGAGTTTATAGAATGAAGTGCTGCTTTGAACTTAACATCAACTTCTTTCTGTAACTTCCATTTTGTGTAACATTTGATCTATGAAGTAATTTGTCTAAGAAGCTATAAGCAGGCCTAAGAGAAGAAATAAAGTGTAGCTTGGGGGCTCAGCCCAATCCACCAAATGTGTGTGTGTCTGTGTGTGTGTGTGTTTGTGTGTGTGTGTACACATACATAATACATATATACATACATACATACATACATACATACATACATACATACATAATACATACACCTAAGAGATAAAGGAGTTTAGTTTCTAACTGGGCATTTTTGCCAGCTCCAGATAATTAAGCTTTGTTCTGTCAGTGGCGCTGACCCTGTAAATCACCCATTGTGGTCACTGGGCCTCATCTGCTATGAGCATAATCCCAATCGACATCACCATATCCCCTTTTGCTACCTGCTCCAGCTAACTCTGTGATGTCAAACCTGACCGTTGGTAGTCATATCGTCAAACAATTCTCTCATTGTTTTAAATTTCTGTCAACCATTATCAGAAAAGCTTCTTTTTATAGTGGAGAGTAGTTAATACAGACTCATAATGGGGTAAAGTGATACAAAGAGGTGACTGTGAGTGACCAGTTATAAATGAAGCATCTATTTCTCAGTTCTCTCCTCTGGGGTTCAGAGAACAGCTGGGAAAAGTGATACAAAAGAATTTAAGAGCAGGAAGATTGTGCATAAGGCTATGAAGATGAATGTTTGGAACAGGTAGCTCATCTGCTGTCCTAATGAACCTATAGCAGTAGTTTTGGTGACCAGTACAAGACCTGAAAAAGATCCGCCAAGTCAAAACTCCAACTAGAGGGGGCATGTCTCAGGTGGCCCCATTTCTAGCTGAGGTTATATAGAAAGCACTGGCAGCAAGGGCGATTGATGGCCTTTTTCTTGGGGTTTGTGGTCACTGGTAGGTTGTTCACACACTGAAGAATGTACTAATAGCCATCTTACATATTTGGGATGCAATAATTTGACACAGTAGAATGATATAATAAAATAAAGAAGAGATGAAATGGAAGGGAAAAAAGTTTGAGATGATCCAGATTAGGGAAATACAAAACAGAAATGGGGGTTGGTATGATGATCAAAATACATTGCAAACACAAATGAAAATCTCATAGAAAAAAATTAAAATGTTTTCAGCCTTCAGGAACATATTTTCTATGAAACGTTTACTACCTAGAAGCAGTACTTTTTCCACTTTAGGACATACTATTGATCAACAAAGCTAAAATACACTCAACAAACTATATATCAACAAATAATTGTGTGTTTTCTAATTCCAATGAAATACATAACTACACCACGGTCATAGATTGTAACAATTTTTAATTGACAAGCACCAAATTTCAGCAGTTACACTTTCATTAACCGACCTAGTTTTTGGTGGCAGCCAATGTGATCATGAAAAATATTCATTATTGCACATTGCTATTTAGGAACATGTTTTAAGACAGAAGCAAAGAGATACACAAAATCGTCACAGTTTCACCACTTAGAATTTTCAATTAGAGACACATGGTAAAATCAACACAGATGTTAACATGTGTTATTCTCTTTCATACAAATTGATGAGAAACATAAAACAGAGTGTGTGATTTTATTAGATGAAGGATTTTGCTAGGAATAGTAGAGATGCTTTATTCAAAACATCTCATTAATGAAGAAAACCAAATGTGCACCTGGTTGATTGAGGAAGCACAACTACCTGAGAAGAGAAAATTAGTTTGTGAGGCCAGTGCACTGATCATTTATACAGAAGACACTGAAATAGTCAGAGGTGAATGGCTGTCAGGAGTGCTGTCCAGGTAGCAGATGAACGTTCAGTCATACCTACCATAGGTACCTACCTTCTATAAATCAAAATTCCTAGAAGAAGCAATATCTGAACAGGCTGAGGGCAAAATAAAAATTGCGATGACCGTGAATAGCTCTAACAGTTGCAGGTCCAGAACCTAATTACACTTTATCTTGGGCTATCTACAGCCCTTTAAATCGCCATTCTTTTCCTATTCTCTGTCAGACCAAACACCCTGTGACTAACCGATAAAAGACATTGGAATTTATTCACTTAACTAACCCTTGGTTTGCGCCAAGCTAAAGGCGAAAAGTCATCAGATAATATCCAATGCCTATAAGAGAGATTTCACCTTGCTCTTACTATCTACTTATGTTTCCACCATTGAATTCTAAACATGCATTTATTCAGCACGGTCTTCTTTCAGTTACTGTAAAAAATTCATGAACTGCTTTCACATTGGAACATGGGATTTGGGGTAACATAAACCTGTGTTGCTAGGACACAATCACTCATGTTTGGTTCCAGAATAAACCATCTCTTAGCCTCTTTGAAGTTAAGAATTGTACTTTTTCATCACCATTTTGACCAGTGAGCATTTTATGATCTGGACTGTGATCAGTAATTTTCGGAATTGATAATTCTAATTCGGTAAAAATTCTTGGGGGGGTAAATCAGTAGCAAAGCAATGAATATGAAAAGATGATCATTCTCTAATATTATCATTTTTATTAACTTCGGTTTTATGAGTGAGTGGATGACATAATAGAAAATGAAGCTTGAGAATGATGTAATACAGAAGATCATTGAGTTTGGATAATTTTTGTATGAAGAGTTCCTGAAATGGAGAAAGAAATTGAATAAGACAATAGGAAATTTAATTAAATTCTGCATATAAATATATTTAAATTTCCATTTCTTCATTCATCCTAGAGGTCAGATGGAAAAGTGAATGTATGAGACTAGAAATCATAGGAGGTATAGATTTAGAGAGAGAAATATGGAATCATGGAATCAGGTGACTATA